>NC_044909.1:11164434-11501022 GCF_001633185.2 Quercus lobata | reverse complement strand
TTCCTTTCCCATTAAACCATAAGGAAAAGAAAAAACAATATTGGTCCAAAAGTGGACATAATATTGCAAGATTATAAATAGAATGAGAGAGAACAGAATAGTATTTGGAATTGTAATTGTAATTGTTCTATTATAAAAGTCAAGCCTCAATCCATTCCAAGTGTAAAAAGAAAAAAAGAAAGACAAAGATGGAAACATTTTCACAGTTTGGATTTGTATTTCTTTCTGTTCAAGGGATTTTTGGAACAGATGTATGGACCTTGTGATTCCTCATTTGTATCATTATTACATGTAAACCAAAGTATTTGAAATCTTTGAATATTAAAATTATTGATTGGAATTTAGATTTTCAAACTGTAATGAATTGAATTGAGATCTTATTTGACTCTCTAATAATTTAATTTGTTAAAGTTTTTAACGATAAATAGCTATTTAAAAAAAATTATATAACATTCTATACACTATCAAATCTAAGATAAAATCTTAATGGTTAAACAAATTGCAATTGAAAGGCTTTAAAAAAAACTTATCCAACGTCAAAAACCAGCTTTGCATCTTTACAAAAAAATAAAAATAAATAAATAAATAAACAAACAAACCAGCGTTTCACAATAATAGATAGTGGGGACCCAATCTCCTGCAATCTTTTAATATCCAATTCTTGCAATTTGACCAATCGAAATCTGCCATATCATCCAATCCAACAAAGAATCTGCCATATCATAAAAACAACTCTCTTTTTTTTTTGGGTAGAAATCATAAAAACAACTCATAACTTTATTAGAGTTGAATCTGAATTCAGGCAAATATCTAAATATTAAAAGACATTGACTTGACAATATTCTAATTAAGTGGCATTTTTGAAACGTTTGATTTTCCACAAGTTCATACACCATCGGTTTTGATGGTTTTGACTTATCTATCACAATAAATTAATAAATGAATAAATATACATTTCTCTAGACGGTTAGATGTAATAAATAACATTAAAATACAATCAATATCATAGGTTGTTAAGTTGTAAACATATATACTATAATTTTTCTGGACAATTTTTTTTAAGGATTTAAAATTCTATATATATATATATATTCTAATAATTGAGTATACTTTTGATTACTAGACTTTCAACCATCTTTTAAAAAAAATATTTTTTGATGGCTGGCGTGTTTAAGGCCAAAAACGAACAAGTGACCGACAATTACTAATGATTTCAGTTTATGTAGTTGAGTTTGCAACCTACAATTCAAGTTAAGGGTGAGTTTTTGAGGTTATCTACTTATCTCACCCTCATGGGATCAAGACCCTTTATTAAAATTAATTCTTCAGCCAAATGGATACCACCACTATTACATATAATATTATCATAATAGTAATTAACTAATTACCCAAAAAAAAATTATAAAAAAAAAGTCTCTTTTTGACAAAAACACACATGTTTGTGTGAGGGTGGGGGGAATATCAAATGCGTGACGTTAGAGATATTACAAATTGAATGATGTTAGAAACATTATAAATTTTACAACTTAACCTTTACAAATTAATGTATCACAAATTATAAAAGATTAATATTAAGGATACCACAAATTTTACTGCATAATCTAATTGGTGTGTCATCAATCAAAGAAAATAAATAGACATTTATTTATTATTTTTTTAAAATTCACCAATTATGTTCATTGTTAGATCAACTGGTAAAGATTATGTAGAAAAATTTGTAGCATGTTTAGCATTTTTCACTTACAAATTAATGTTTTACTATTCCCAAAAATATAATTCAAATATATTTTTAATTGTATGAATGGGAGGTGTCGGTAAGAGACGGTGTTTTGCACGTGACAAAATGTATGGCCTGGGTTTTAAGTTTTAAATGGCCAAACCGATGGTGATATTCTAACGGCACAAAGCCATAATAAACCCAAACATTTTGGATTCCTTCAATTAATTTTAGTTTTTAAATTATTTGTTTTTATGCTTTAATTAATTATTAATATTTTTTGGTTTGTTGGGGATAATTTTAGTCTCCTACCCAATAAGTAGTAGTCCACCACCCTTAAACCTCATTCTCAAGTCTCAACTCTCACCCACCACCATCATATACATTATAAATATATGGGTCTAATTAGATAAGATTTTATTTCCAAATTTTACTTAACTTTCTATATAATCTTTCACTCTTTGATTTATCTCTTACCCTCTCCCATCACATATCCAATCTTCTACAATCTACAATCTACATTCATTCATTCATATATTCTTTACCTTACCTTCTCACTCAAACCCTCCTCGTTTTTCATCACACCTCTCTCTCTCTCTCTCTCTCTTTTCATTTGTCTCACACTTTTGTCTCTCTTCCTCTTTGCATCTCCTTCCTTTCTCCTTCTGCAAGGTAATGCCTCCTTTTCTTTTTCTTACTTTTGCTTTCTTTTTTGTATATAATTGGGTGTACCTCACTACCCATTTTCAAAATTGTATACAAACTTTTGAAAGCCACTGCCTTAGAGGCCTCTTTCTCTTCTCTTTGAAACACTAAATCTTAAGGTTTTCTGATTACATTATATTGGTAGGAACCTAATGTCTATTTCTATTCTCTTTTCCATGACTAAATTCTTGTGTGTTGTTTTAACAGGAGAAACTGAGAAAGATGGCAGACTGCAATGGAGGTGAAGAACATTTTGCTTCTCAAGACCGTGAGGTACGCTGTTCATAATCTTGTTGTGATAGACTTTCTTATAAAACAAAGACTAGAGAATGTGTTGTTCAAAATAAGCCCAAACCCATAAAAACTTCTTGCTGTTCTTGGTGTTGAGCAACCTAACACCCATCAATCTCAAACTTTAATTTCAGGACTAGCCTACCTCTTTCATAATGGTAGATGACACATCCTAGCTCTCCTAATCACATTCACCCACAAGATAACCTTTTTAAATTGATTTCATATAAGTTATTTTTAGATATTGTATCTTATATAAGTTTTCTCGTCTTATTTTTAAGGAATGTGTTTGAATTTAATTAAAAAAAATATAAGATATTGCACTTAAGGAAAGGAAATATACCTAAATTTTTGTCGTCTTTTCATTTCACATTTTGTGTTAATTTCATTGAGCCCACCACATGGGAGCAGGGTACTACTGTACTACAAAATCATCATTCCTAAAAGTGAAAATAACAACTCTTATCAATTTCATTTATTAATTTCATTACGTTTTATTTACTTATTTATTTTTTACCGCGGGAGGAGGGGGTGTTAAAAACTTCAAATGTTACCGTAATTTATTTCTGTGTGTGTTAATTATGTACATCAATGATGGTTTATATGAATTGGCCTAGAAAGAAGAGTTATGAATCTTTTATTTTTATTTTTGGGTTTAAACTTAAACCCAAAAAATATTAAAAAGAAAAAGAAAAAAAAATTTTGAGATATTTATGGGGTCAAATCTAAGAAGGATAAATGATATGAGGCCTGCTTTGTTATGGCATATCAAATGGGCTCCACATCTAACGGTTAACAATAGAACCCAAGAAAATGATGAAATGATATGGGTATTGTTTTAGTGTTTTATACATTAAAGTGGTACATGCTTGCTTATATAATGGATACTCTTTTTGATTTGTCGGCAGAATGTAGGATGCTACATAATATATATTTTATATATATATATATATATTATATATATATAGTATATAGTATATACACCTCTCTCTATCTCTATCTCTGAAGACTCTATCAAAACCCAATTTGCCAATCGGAACTGGTTGTTAGGCTGTCAACTTATTCACGTGGACTTTTCTTTTGTCACTGCAAATTGGACATGACTCTAAGATAACCCTTAAAAAGCTTACGTTAACGTTACAAAACGTGGCCAATTTTGTTTTTGTAACTTGTTAGTTGTCATATGTAACCTCACCCACCCTAATGTGACTGCTTCTGCTGCTAATTTAAAACGCTAAAACTTAGGTAAAATTCTTTGTTGGTTTTTTTATTAGTCAAAGTATACTGAATGATTTTATCTTTTTTTTTGGGAAAAAAAAATTAAATTACACTATATGACTGATTATTAAGGTTGCCCTTGGCTTAAACTCTCTTTCGTGCTTAGAGTTTTATTTTCTTGTTTTCTTCTATGTATTTGATTTGGCTCAACTCTCTTTCGTGCTTAGAGTTTTATTTTCTTGTCTTCTATGTATTTGATTTGGCTCAACTCTCTTTCGTGCTTAGAGTTTTGTCGTCTTGTTTTTTTTTTTTTTTTTCTAATGTATTTGATTTGAGGAAAAGGGAAGAAAAGAAAAACCAATCTTTGCTTTTTGATTTACTTGACTTTTTATCACTATGGAGTTAGTTGAATGCCAAACTCCGAGTCTAAAATCTTGAGCATGTCCAATGTTGTCACTCATAAACTTTTGTTCAAATTGCCAAAACTAGTTGCTGGTTTTTGAATTCCTCAAAACTAGGAAGAAAGTTTAATCCAACTTTTAATGATGAATTATCCACATTCCGTGACTAGTCAAAATCAAAATGAATGACCAAGACTTTAACTATCTTTTGCCGACTTCCTAAATTAACAGCTGATAGGACCTTCCTCATTTTGGGCCAAAGAACAATTGGTAGTATTTAAAATGCAATGATTTAATTAGTTTTAGTACTTGATTAGAGTCTTAGGTTAGGTTCAATTTTTTCAAAGTCAGAGCTTTCTTTACTTATGCCAAAAGCCTAATGTATTTACTCAGTGGGACAATTCAAAGTAAGGAAAATTCTTTGGCATGTGGCTGATCCTTACACCACGTGGCTAGGAACAAGCCCCCTGTATATGTGTGGTTTAAGGAGACGAGTTGCCATGGAGGTATATATAGTGTGGGGAGCAATTTATAGACTAGTACTTCTTTTGTTTGGTAATGAAAAGTGGTCCATTATTATGGTTGTGTTACCATTAAATTATCCAAGATTCTTTTTACATTTATTCAAACATGACAAGTCTCCTAATCCATAAAGAAGTCCAATCATTTAGTTTACTATTCCTATATGTATATAAAATTAATCAATAAAAAAATTTATTATGGCGTTACTTTGTAATTGAATTAATAACCATTCAACCTTTTTTACTTCCATTAATAAACCTTGTTTTTCTTGTATGGTCTATGGAACTAAAGGTCTGTTTAGATTGAAAGGCAGGGGAGGGAGTAGGATAGAGTTGACCCAATCTAAACAGGCCTAAAAGAAATGAATAAAATGAACAATTTGCATGCACAATTCTTTTTCAAATAGCTTGACTCATGAAAAAGAATGCTAAAAGTGTGAGTTTTTAGTGGATAATGGTAATTGCAATACGTGGCATAATAGATAAGACTAAACAAAAATCTCTCTAAGTTGTGTACTAGTTATGGTTTCTTTTATCAGGTCTTATCCACTATAAAACTGGTTTCTTTAATACTTACAGAACACTTGAGATTTAATTTCTATGATTTCAAATGGTTAGAAGTTTAAATTTATAGGAATCTTATATTCGCAATAATATAAAATCTTTCAAACAAACAAGCCTAAATAGGCTCTAATCATCAAAAATTTCATTTGGTGTGTTATCACAGGCAAAATCCACAGGGAAGAAGTACGGAGAGCTTGTGCCAAAGAAAAAGCCATTGATTTCAAAGGTAAATCAACACAGACAAATATCCAGAATGAAACAATTTTATGTCACATTAATTTGTACCAAAATTTACCACTAAACAAAATTATAAATTTTCTTGTATGGTTTTAGGATCATGAACGTGCATTCTTTGATTCTGCAGACTGGGCATTATGCAAGGTAATTGATCTCAGTTAGCCTTGTTCAGTGTGTTTCATTACAACACTAGACATTTGATCATTTGTATTGTACCTTTGCTTATTTTTACATTCTAATGTGATACAGCAAGGTGCTGGAGTAAATCAAAAATCAACAGCTGCAGTAGAGACCTTGCGACCAAAACTACAGGTATAGAATAGAATATAATATAACCTGCAAATCTTGCATTTATGCATTTTTTGACGGTAATGCATAACTTGAAAGTTATGTTAGGGATATTACAAATTTTACTACATAAGTGTCGTACAAAGTACAAATTGATGCGCCGATTTTTAAACACGATACATTACTATATATGTCAGTTTATAATTCTTTCGTAGTAAATTTGATAGTAATTTAAACATTTTCTATATATACCTTAAAAGTATCTCATGAGATTTATGGTCTTATACAATTTGCAGAGAACACCACACCAACAGCTACCCCCTAGGAGACCAGCTTGTACATCTGGTCCAGATAACATGGTGAGTTTCGTTTCCATGATGTAATATTTATATTAGTTCGTTTGGATTAAAAAAAAAAATGAAAAAGAAGGATTTAGATTTCAATTTTCTTGTTTAAAGGACTAGAGTGGAATATGAAATGATAAACCTTTTTTAGATTGATGAAATTTATGGAGGGTTTGAGTTTTACAATATCAAAATTGTTCATCTTTGAACAAAATATTCAAGATTCACATCATCATGTGTTGTAATTAAACTTGTATCAAGCAATTTATACTAGCAATTATTTTTAAATTCTCAAATCTAATCGCTGAAAATGGATTTGGTGTTTCACATATTAACAAATTTACTTGTGTTTGTGGATGTTGCAGGGAGAGTAGAACCGTTCAGGGCTTAAAGAAGTTGAGGGATGTCACAAAATTGTCTGTTCATAAAATGGCATACATTAAATTGGCTGAACCCTTGATATGTCAATAATTAGATCCTAATAAAAGAGTTTTCATTATATGCGAAATTTTCTATGTCGTAATATATGCTTTGTGCTCAGTTCAATCTTCCATTATAATTATTTTCATCTTATAAAAAAAAAAAAATCATTTTTTAAGAAAAAATTTATTCACATACTTTTCAATAAGTTATTGTTTTTAACTTATTAGTTTATACTTTATATATAGCTTTTTACAACCTTGTTTTTCTAGTCACAATTATATTTTAACAATTTTCAACAAATAAACAAATGAGCTTTCAACAAAAAGCTACATGGAATTGCACAAAGGCTACTACACACATTTGCTCATACTTCATAGTCCAAACAAAATGAAAAATGCATAGAAAATGATCCTCTACATTTCAAGTGAAACTTTCATTTTAAAATGATTGTATTCCTTCTAAGAGTCATTCATGCTAACCACCATAAAAAGTGATACACAAATAAGTGATTCATGATTACTTCAGGAGATATTTGGTAGAATTTTGTTCATTATTCATACAAAAGCCATTACATGGACTTTTTGCTACGTGTCATGTGTGAAACTTTGTATTTATGTTCAAATGTTTTTAATTCAATGCCATATGTTCAATGAAGTTAACACATTTATTTTCAGTGTAAAAAAAGTCCATTAATTCAATGTCATATGTTCAATGGAGTTAACACATTAATTTTCATGTTTAATGATTTATAAATGATGTATTAATTATTTATGTAGAAGGAATTTATCTAGTCATTTTTTTTTAAAAAAATTTATCCAGTTCTTAATTATTTAATAAAAAACAAGTCTCTCCATTTCAAAAAATCAAGACGAAGTCTCACACAAAAGACAATTCATATTTCAAAAAATGACATTGTTTTAGTGTTAGTGAGTCTTTAATTACGTTTCAGTAATACACCATCCATTTTGGTTCAAAACAATATATTTGATAGACTTTGATGGAATTAGAGTTTAGGGTAGGTCACTTCAAGGGGACCTAGGCCTCCATAGCTAAGAAAGTGATTGGAAAGATTAAAGGAATAGAGAAAGAGAGAGAGAGAGAGGGAGAGATGAAAAGGAAGTATCAACATTCAAAGTCTTATTCATATATCCAACAGATACAATGCTTGCCCACTATATACACATCAAATGTCCTAACTAACTACCCGAATTTTTAGCTGAACTAACCACCTCTAACTGCAGCACCACTAATTGCTTTCCAGCAATACTACCCTACAACACATACCATAGTACAATGGTACACCCTATAGCTCATGCTACTATACAATGGTACAAGCCCTCACCTCAACACAATACAATAGTCCATATACAATACAAGAATATAGGTGCCTAACATACCCTTTCCAATTTAAAACACCTTGCCCACAAGGTGAGGAAACCTAGAATGCAAACAATGCAAAGACTCCCAAGTGGCATCTTTAGGAGGATATCCTAGCCATTGCAATAGAACTTCAGTGACAACCTAAGTCCTCAAGGTTTTGGTCCTAGTCTGCAGCACAAAAATGGGCTCAGTGGCAACCTGCCCTTCATCATTTATAGGTGGTAGAGTTGGTAGAGGTGAGACATGTTGACCCAGCTTCAACTTCAAACAAGAAACATGGAAAACAGGATGAATTTAGGACTCAGGAGGTAAATCCAACTTGTAAGACACAGACCCAACCTTCTGTATCACCTTGAAAGGACCAAAATACCTTGGAGACAACTTTTACTTCCCTTTATAAGCCAAATTTTTTCTGTCTATAGGGCTGTAGCCTCAAGTAAACCCAATCACCCACCATAAAGAATCTATCTTGCCTATGCATCTCAGCTTGAGACTTCATCCTCTCTTGAGCAACATGAAGATGGCCCTTTAAGAATAGACAAAATTTTCTCCCTTTGGCTTAAAATAGAATCCAAGGCATCTACCTTGGTTGTGCCAGGAATGTAACTTTGTAACTTTGGAGGAGGAAAGCCATACAAAGCTTTAAATGGTGACATCTTAAGGCTAGTATGCAAGTTAGAATTGAACCAAAACTCTGTAAGTGGTAACCATTCAGCCCATTTAGTTGGTTTGTCATTAGTAAAAGCTCTAAGGTATTGGTCCAAGCTTCTGTTGACAACCTCAATTTGGCCATCTAACTGAGAATGATAAGCTGTAGACATGGCCAACATTGTACCCTACATTCTGAACAACTCAGACTAGAATGATGAAGTGAAAGTCGCATCTCAATCACTCACAATAGAGGCGGGCATGCCATGGAGTTTGAATATTACTGGAGATATAAGGCAGCAACCTTAGCAGCAGTGTAAGGGTGAGACAAAGGCACAAAATGGGCATACTTGGTTAACCTGTCCACCACAACTAGGATCACCTCAAACCCTTGAGACTTAGGAAGTCCTTCAACAAAATCTAAGCTCACATCGGCTCATGGAGTAGTAGGAATGGCTAATGGTTGCAACAAACCAACTGGGGCAGATGTCTCAAACTTGATTTTTCGACAGACATCACACTCCTAAATAAACTTCTTAAAATCAATCTTCATGCCATGCCAATAGAACTCCCTCTTAGCTCTCTGAAAGGACTTTAAAAAACCGAAATGCCAACTACAAGACTACTATGAACCAACTGCAAAACTTGTGACTTTAAGGGGCACAAGGGTCTCAAGAAGAATCTGCCTTTGTAGAAAATCAAATCATTTTGAAAGGTAAAACCTTTGGGAGGAGCGCCAGATTGAATTGAAGAAAGAAGTTACTGAATAGAAGGATCTTGAGAGTAACTATCCTTGAGAACAACCAACCATGTGGGATTAGGAACTGAGAGAAGGAACAAACAACTTGTTTTCTACTAAAGAGGCAATTGCAGGTCCTCAGGAACAAGGTCAGACTTCTTGGAAAGTGCATCAACCACCCTGTTGTCCACACTCTTTTTGTATTCAACCACAAAAGCATATCTCAAGAGTTTAGCAAGCCATTTTTGCTGAGTTGGTGTGGCAATCCTTTGCTCTAATAGGAATTTTAAATTTTGATGGTCAGTCTTAACAATGCAGGTTTTGCTCACTAAATATGGTCTCCACCTTTTGACAGTAGTTGCTAAAGCTATGAGCTCAGTCTTATAGGTGGACTAATGCTGATACTTACACTTCAAAGCTTGGTTGTGGAAGGCTATGGGCCTATAATCTTGCATTAAGACAGCACCAAGACCAATACCAGAGGCATCACACTCAATGGTGAAGGGTTTGGAGAAGTTGGGAAGAGCCAATATAGGTGGTTGGATCATTGTGGCTTTAAGAGCATTGAAGGCCTCCAAAGCTGTATCAGACCACAGGAAGCCATCTTTCTTAAGAAGATCAGTTAAGGGTTTAGCAATGGTGTTATACCCTTTAATGAACTTCCTGTAATAACCTGTAACACCTAAAAAACCCCTTAAGACCTTGACAGTGGTTGGGACTGGCCACTGCTGCATTGCAACAGTTTTTTTAGGATCTACCTTAACCTCCTCACCAGAAATAATGTGTCCCAAATAGTCAACTTCAAAACTCCCAAAGACACACTTAAACCTTTTTACATACAATTGATGAGACAATAGGACATTCAAAACAGTTTTTAGGTGGTCCAAATGATCATCCAAACACTAACTATAGACTAAAATGTCATCAAAGAAAACCAAAACAAACCTTCACAAATAAGGCTTGAAAATGTCATTCATGAATACTTGAAAAGTAGATGGGGCATTAGTCAAGCCAAAGGGCATGACAAGGAACTCATAGGGCATGACAAGGAACTCATAATGTCCCTCATAAGTTCTGAAAGCTATTTTAGGAATATCTTCTGGCTTCATATGAATTTAATGGTTTCCTGACCTTAAGTCCAACTTAGAGAAGATAGTGACCACTACTAATTCATCTAATAGCTCATCCATTACAAGAATAGGGAATTTATCCTTTATAATTGCCTTATTTAGAGCCCTATAATCAATGCACATCCTCCAACTCCCATTAGCCTTTCTAACAAGCAACAAAGGTGAGGAAAAGGAACTTTGGCTAGGTTGAATGGAACCAAGTTCAAGCAACTTATGCAAAATTTTTTCAATTTTTGACTTTTGAAAGTAAGGGTACTTGTAGGGTCTTTCATAAACTGATGGGGTTCCATCTTTGAGTATGATCTAATGTTCATGTCCACGAAATGGTGGTAGGCTTGAGGGCATGTCAAACACCTTGGAAAATTGTTCCAAAAGGTCAGATAAGGTAGTAGGCAACAGTGAATCATTTGCTGAGTTGGTGGTGATTGCTAAAATTTGGAGAACTAGCCCCTTCCTTATAGCAGAACCATTAAAGAACCTGTCAACCTCTGAAAAGGACAGATCCTTTAGAGTGTAACCCCTTTAACAACACCTTATTACCTAAGTAAAAGAACTTCATGGTCAATAACTTGAAGTCCCAACTGATTTCTCCTAGAGTACTTAACCACTAAGTATCTAAAACCACTACACAGTCCCCTAAATGCAATACATTCAAATCCACAACAAACTTATACCCCTAGATTGCAAGAGTGACTCCATGACATATTCCCAAAGTCTTAATGACACTACCATCAGCTACTTTAACTTCCAAAATTTGAGATGTATCCAAGTGTAAATTCAACATATCCAAGTGTAAATTCAACATATCCAATTTTGCAGCATCCCCCAAAAAATTGTGTGTACTGCCTGAATCAATAAGAGAAACTACCTCATGATTCTTAATCCTACTTCTGACTCTCATGGTATTAGTTGAAGAGTTGCCTATCAACGCATATAAAGTGATTTCAACAGGGGTGACCATATTATCACTCCCTTGAACCTGATCTTGGGTTCCCAACGTCACCCCGTCATCATCCAACTGCACCAATTGCAATCCAGACTTGTGCTCAACCTCCTCACATAATCCTTTTAACAAAAATACCTTTGTTCCCTTATATTTATGTCTTAATTGCCACTTTTCATCACAATTATAACACAGACCTTGTTTCCTCCTTTCGTCCATTTGTGCATTAGTTAACCTCTATAAAGGAAGCTTAAACCTTGAATCAGTCTTGCCTTCTATCTTAGGTAATCCCAAAATTGAGAGTTTCCCACTATCCACAACATTCTTGAAACTTTTATTGCTATTTAGTTAGTACTCTTCTTGAATTTTGGCTAAACCAAAGGCTTCATTAAGGGATTTTGGCACTAGCATCCTAATTGTTAATCTTATTTCATCATTTAGTCCACTCAAAAAACAACTCAATTTATGAGACTCAGATAAACCAACAATCTTATTGGACAGAATTTTGAAGTTACCTTTGTAAGAAACCACAATAGAAGTCTGTCTGAGCCTAGTGAGTGCCTCCATTGGATCATCATAGGCTGCGACCCCAAAACAAGTCTGAAGGGCCTTCACAAACACTTCCCAACTTGCAAAACTTCCAATCTGCTCAACATCCTGGAACCAAATCAGGGCCTCCCCATCAAAATGATAAGAAGCCATGATGACTTTTTGATGGTCTGGAGTATTGTGGTATGAAAAGAATTGATTTGTCCTGTAAATCTAACAAGTTGGGTCTTCTCCTTGGAATCTAGGAAATTCTAGTTTTAGGTTCTTGATTGGATTCATGATTGGAGATTCATGAACTCCATGATTGCTACTTTGAAGCAAAGCTCGATAAGCAAAGCTCAACTAATTTCTGCATGAACCCAGTAATAGTCTGCAATTGCTTCTGAATTTCTTGTAAGGCCCTATCTGCAATCTTGGACAGTGCAGCTATCTTTTCAGAATTTTGTGTGTTTGAACGTGTGTCAGTCATGGTGGTGAACTGGATCAAACTGCTCTAATACCAATGATAGAGACTTTGATGAAATTAGAGTTTAGGGTAGGACACTTCAAGGGAACCTAGGCCTCCATAGCTAAGAAAGTGATTGGAAAGATTAAAGGAACAAAGAAAGAGAGAGAGAGAGAGGGAGAGGGAGAGATGAAAAGGATAGGGGAAAAAAAAAAAGATCTTGCAATTTTTTTTTTTTTTAATGATGGGATTTTTTATTAAAATTTCAATAGCAAAATTCGGTGCTTGAATTTAGGAGAAGTTTGTCGTAGTTAGTGACCACTGTTACTGGCTGTTAGTAATATTTAGTAGGAAGTTATTGCAAGGAACACATGGAGAGTTTTCCTGATGGAGTTTTTTTTTGGATATGGATAAGGAAAAAAAAAAGTAAGAGTTTTATTTTTATTTTTATTTTTTTAAAACCAAATTAACGTGAAGGAGAGGGAAAAAAAAAGATCTTGCAATTTTTTTTTTTTTTAATGATGGGATAAGGATAATAATTAAAAAAAAAAAAGGGGATAAGAATAAGGGTTTTTTCCCCCATAAAAAGAAGTAAGGCTTTTTTTAAAAAGCAACTTAACGTGTAGGAGAGGGGAAAAAAAAAAAAGAAAGAAGAAGAAGAAGAAGAAGAAGAAGAGGATAGTTGGTTGCCGGATTTTGATAGGAGTGTTTGTAGCAAATTTGAATTTTAGTAGTAGTGGTTTAGTGGATGTGAAGTTATTTTGTAGTGGGTTGTTTAAAAGTAAGAAATATAATTTTACTTGATTGTTCTCCAATTTTGTCCAAGTGTAGGGTATTTTGGAAAAAAAAAAAAAAATCTAATCCAAACAGGTGCAGCCCCTTAAATAGTAGTATAGACATCTCACATCCTAAATAACTACCTGGATTTTCAGCTGAACTAACCACCTCTAATTGCAACACCACTAACTACCTTCTAGCAATACTACCCTACAACACATACCACAATACAATGGTACATCCTATAGCTCATGCTACTATACAGTGGTACAAGCCCTCAGCTCAACACAATACAATAGTCCATATACAATACAAGAATATAGGTGCCTAACAATATTCCGGTTCTAAAACTCCTATTATCTCCACCCCTTCTCCCCTCATTTTCTCATTCTCATCTTCATCCATATTCATCTTTTCAAATTATCTCTCGCTTAAGAGAATATCCTTTTAAAAAAAATGAACTATTCACCTAATTAGTTTTCTTTTAGATCTAATTATGCAATTTTTCCTATATATAAAAGCAAAAACTCTACTTATATAGCACGAGCTTTTGCTAAGGATATTGGAATTCTATCTTCTAAGCATAATTAAATAACTTTTAATTTATTCAAGCAATATACCATACGCTTAGTTATGTTGCTCTTAGCCATTTATGTTTTTTATTTTGCAAATACATGTGCATCCTTTTTTTTTTTTTTTTTTTTTTTCTCTCTTTTAGTGATATTTTATTCTAATTACTTATGTCACTCCAAACACGGAAAAATAATTAAAACAATTTTGAAAAAAACATTTAATGCCACACCAAACACAGCATAGTTTATAATATTATATCACAAAATGAGTACATTCAAGAATCTTAATGAAAATGTCTTACAAATTATTTAAAAATAAAATTATAATGTCCTTGTACATCGTAAAAAACATCATGTAGTAATAACAAAGTTAGTTGTAATTAACCTTACCTTGAAGGTATAATCTTCATCTTTCTGAGTCTCTCAACCCACATCCCAACACTCTTTAGTGTGTCTGCATACCCAAAAAACCCAAATTCACGACTCTTATTCATGCTACAAACATGTTGAAACCCAAAATGTAAAACATTTTTAATTGCAGCAAAACAACAAATCTCATTCAATTTCGTCTTGTAAAGCCCATATCTTTCCACAATCTCATCCCAAACTTTTCCTTTAGTTTCCATCAACCCCACAAAATCAAACTCTTCAGCCTCATCAAATGGCACAAATTCAACATCAAATATTTCACACAATACTTTCCAAAAGCTCTTCCATGTAAAAACATCACCATTGGTGCAATTAAAGGCTTGGTTTTTAGCCTTATCCGTAACAGCTGCCCATATATGTTGCTTCGCCAGTACACGCGCGTCTGACATGTCACAAAAATGCTCCCACGTGTAACGTGTACCTGGAAACCTAAACGCCATGTTCTCATGTCGGCATATAATTGCATACACGGCCATCGTCAGCAGCGCGTTGTACACGCTTCTTGAAGACGCGCCGGTTATGATAGACGAGTGGTGCACGGAATAGGTCAACGACGACGCGTGTGATGCCATGAGGTCTTCAAGCGCGTAGTAAAAGTTTGGGTATGGAAGGCGGGGCAAGTCTTCAATGAATGGTGGCTCATGAGGGATGAGATGGGCCAAATGGGCTGGATCATGGACTGGGCCCATGTAGTGTTGAGTGCCTGTTTGAAGGGTTATGTGGCTAAGCCGTGAAGCTGGACCTGATTTTAGGACATTGAGCACATTGGTTAGCATGGCTGCATTAACTTTAACATTAGCTTCTTCATTTTCACGTACTTGGATGGCTACCCAAAAGACATGGGTGACCTTGTTAGCTATGTGGGCAAGCTTGTCATGTGTGTCACCGGAGTTTGTGGCGTCGAAGGTGATGTAATTGTCGACAATGGAGGACGGGAACCAGCTCGGCTCGGGGCGCCTAGCCGCGCCATAGACTTGCCATGGGCTACCAAGGGCATTGGGGCTTTTTAAGGCTTCTGCTAAGCTCAAGCCAGCCATGCCTGTTACCCCAACTATTAGTGCTATGTTTGTGACGTTGGGGTGGTTCTCTTGCTCCATTTGTGAGGGAGATTGAGAGCTAGAGATGATTGCAATTTTGAGAGCTGAAAGCAAGAGATAAGTTGCAAATTTCAAAGTATCTTAGGCTGTGCAAATTTCACGTTGCATCTCTCTTATAAAAAACAAAAAAATAATAATAATATAAAATCTAAGTTGCATCTAAAAATTCTTCTAAAAAAACGTTGCATCTAAAAATAAAAAGCTCCTCTCTGTCATGGAAAGGCAATTTCTACATATAAAAAGAGCCAATGAGTTATTGCTACAGTGCTCAATGCTACGGTACTTTGGTTTGTTCAATTCTTTTTTTTTTTTTTTTTTCCAAAATTGATCTACAGTATTTTGGTTGTGTCAATTTCCACTGTTATGCTTGCCTCTGTTGAACTTGCTTATATAATAATAATAAAACAATAACACAACAAATTACCACAATATTTTTTACGATTATTAAAGTGTTAATTCATATAAAATAATAAAATATTATATTGAAAAGTAGAACCAACCACAACTAAAAATAAATGTATTGTGAAGAAAAAAAAAGTGCTACATTTACAATATTTCCATCACAAATCTTAGGTCGTAAATTGTTATTCTAATTTAAACTAACCAATGAAATCACTTTTTCGTCCACTAATAACAACCTACTACTTATGATTTATAACGAAAATATCGTGAACATAGTATTTCTCTTGTGAAAATATTAAGACATCTTGTTTTCGTCACAATATTTTCTAGTGTCAGTTCTTTACAAATTAAGTACAATATAACAAAGTTATAAAGGTATTATGAAAATGTTATGCCATTCTTTGTGTTTTTAGAATTATTTTTTTATTAGTCAATTTTCGTTGAGCCAAAATTCATTATTTCACGTACAGTTTTCTTGGGTTAAATTTTTGTATATTTTGTTTTGTATTTCTTTTTTCTTTATGCACCATTTTAAGTAAAAACACATAAAATTAGGATTGAAATATTTTTCATCCTTGTTAGGGGTAGTGCACAATTTCTCCTTAAACTTTAAAATCAAGCAGCCTCATTAATATTTTGAAAAGAGCAAATATGTCATATTTTTATTCTCTCAATGAAACTATAATGAAAACTTATAATTCTTAAAATATTTCATTGTGTAGTAGCTAAAATACTCCTACTAAATTTTAATATCTCAAAAATTTTCTTTACGTATTTTGTGTTTTAGATGGTAGTAATGCTTAGAAAGTTGGAATGGTAATATAAGGTGTTTTTTTTTTTTTGATAAGTATAAGGTGTTTTATTTGTTAACTAGAGAACATTGATTTTCTAGGTTTAAATTTTCAAACTTATAATTTATCTAATGAAAAATTTGATGACACATGCCTTTTGTTGCATATTTTTTCTTTCCTAAAATGGATGTTCATAAAAACTAATTAAGCTAAAGATTGCACCTAAATTCATGTAAAATGATAAAGAAGAAAGTATGGAATTTATTTATTTATTTTTTTATAGTGTATGGTTTAAGGAATTTTGATGAAGAGTTTCAATGGTAGCATATGACATCATTCATTGCAAAAATTTAAATATTGTGACAAAATTTTAGCAAAACTCAGTTGCTTATTGTTGGAAAATAATGATATTCGTTGTCATTTTCAAAAGTTTTTAATGAGTAGATATTGCTGTGGGGCCCAATAATTTAAGGGCCAAGCCCAGTTGCTCCTGGAAGATCCGAAGGCCCAATCCGAGGAGAGCTATGGCCCAAGCTCTACAATACAGAGCCCAAAACAGTTTTTGGGAGGCAGCCGAGGACAGTTTAGTCCTCGGCAGATCCAGAATCCCATCGGAATACAGGGGCAAAACGGGTATAGGGACGAATTTGTAAGGAGATCCAAAATATCTTGGGGAAGTTATCCTTACTACCCTTCCAGATAAGACCCAGCGCCTGACAGAGCCGTACCCTGCAGCTTTATCAAACCATCCCTAACCATTCCAGGATTGGACTGATGGGACAAATGTCAGTTTTTGTAAAGATTGACCCTACACGTGGACGAAGGACAACGAATGCAAGCTAGTATAAAATAAGAAAGTAAGTAAATCTGAGGGGGAGCCCATCCCACCTCAAAAAGAGAGAGACTACATGGGGGAGAACCTCTCAACGACTCCGGACTTCACTGAAGGAAGTCCGTCGTTGGGTAACCGGGATAAGGCCTCAATGGTCCTCGGATCAACTCCGAGGAGACCCATGCCATAGGGCGCGACACCTTAGGGCTTAAATGTTCAAGCCCAACTCTTTTTTTTTTTACATGAATTCCTCTAAAGCCATGACCGGGCATCGCCCCTTGACCAGCGGCTAGCTTTTCAAGCCCACTCTCTACAAATCATATTGTGAGGGACCTTTATTGTGTGAGCCCAAAAATGTTAGTGGGCCGCAAAGGAATCGTGTCATTACAATTGGCGCCGTCTGTGGGAAAGCTTGCGCACTGGCGCAGGTGGCGGTGGAATCAACTCACGCGCTAAGCAGAAATTTCTGGGTTCTCCTCCATCTCCGGCGACATATAGTTGTTGCTCCGACGTAAGCTTCTGCTAGGGGCTACGCCTCGCAGTGCTAAGGGCGCGGGCGTCTCTAGGGGCTTCTAGCCTCAGGCCAACTTTCCCCGCCCTGGTGTAGGGGCTCGTGGTCGAAAAATAAAACAAGTACATCAAAAGATCATAAGTTTTGGACAGAACCAAGGCCTTGCATGGTCTTCGGACTCAAGCCTATGGGGAAACCAAGTACATCAAAAGATCATAAGTTTTGGACAGAACCAAGGCCTTGCATGGTCCTCGGACTCAAACCTATAGGGAAACCAAGTACATAAAAAGATTGTAAGTTTTGGACAGAACCAAGGCCTTGCATGGTCCTCGGACTCAAGCCTATGGGGAAACCAAGTACAAGAAAAGATCGTAAGTTTTGGACAGAACCAAGGCCTTGCATGGTCCTCGGACTCAAGCCTATGGGGAAACCAAGTACAAGAAAAGATCGTAAGTTTTGGACAGAACCAAGGCCTTGCATGGTCCTCGGACTCAAGCCTATGGGGAAACTAAGTACATAAAAAGATCGTAAGTTTTGGACAGAACCAAGGCCTTGCATGGTCCTCGGACTTAAGCCTATGGGGAAACCAAGTACAAAAAAAGATCGTAAGTTTTGGACAGAACCAAGGCCTTGCATGGTCCTCGGACTCAAGCCTATGGGGAAACCAAGTACATAAAAAGATCGTAAGTTTTGGACAGAACCAAGGCCTTGCGATGGTCCTCGGACTCAGCCTATTGGGGGAAACCAAGTACAAAAAAGATCGTAAACCTCAAGATCCATTCGAAGAGAACTTCTCGTTAACAGTTGGGTCAATCCCTTAATTGCACGGGTTCCCCGGTCTACCCTTGGATCCCCGTGCCAAAGGGAATGATGCGATACGGTACAGCATATTACCCAAAAGCACAAAGTCCTTCACTACTCAACTACCGTCTCGGACGAATTGTTTAGAGTTTATCGTTCTCGGGAATTGGTCTAACGTGCATCGCGTAGCACTCAACAGCTATCTCGGTTAGTTCCATGAATTTAATCTATTGAGGATTACCATTGTTATACTTGATAATATTTGCGAGTTTAAACTAATAAGGATTTGTGTTAAAGTATTCTTCTGCCCAGAATATTGTTAAAGGCAGGCTTAGATTTAATATTCAGGCCCAAAGTGGTTGTTGCAAAAAAGTATGTATAAAGAAATAAACACATGTTTTATTAAGACAAAAGAACAGTACAATGTACAACAAAAGCTGAAACAAGCTTACATTAGAGTTAACTGCGTAAGCAAAAGAAAAGTACAAAAGAGTGAAGATGATGCCGAGGAGATATCTCAGAGGAGAGGTTGGCTACTGTTCCAAGATGTCGTCTAAGGAAACTATTCCTCGACGCTTCTACATGCCCATAACTCAGGCAGCCAAAGAACCTGACCTCAGGCTAACACCATCTACAGAAAAGATGCAGGGAGCCGGAAGTTGGGAAGCCCCCGCAGAAATTTGCCTGCTACAAGGCAGACGGCGCTGATGGCGGAAATTCCTTCTTCGGACATACCAAAAATCTGGCATGACCAGAACCTGCTTCGGATTTTGACTAAAAGAGGGAGAAACATCCTTTCCCCTCTCTTGAACTGAAATATTCTCTTGAGTCTACGCCTCCTTGGCCCGTACCTCACTATCTAGAGTCTCAGGAAGACACGGCGCTTTTGTGGCGGAGAAAGCTCCTTTGCCCCAATCCTCGCCTCAAACATGATGTACTAGGAGAGGAGACTGAAGAATTTGTGCGAAGGCAAAGCAACTCTCTCTCCTATTTATTTAAAAGATGAGGTGATGGCATTTAATTCACGCAGCGTCCCAAGGAACGCTACAGACAAAATGTCTCCGACTCGATTTCCAATACCGTCTGCAACCCTGAGATTAAAGGAGCCTCGTGAAGGCGCACCTCGAACACTAGGACGCCAAAAAGTACCGCGTGACCAAAGACTATGGAAATGCCTCTAAATCTGTGGGCCTAATAAATTCGCGGCCCAGGCCCGTTTTGCATGGAAGCCCACGGACTATGACCCACACCAAGGAACAACCTTTGCCGAGGATAACTTCCTGCTCGGTAGCTTATGAGACACCTGAGAAAAGAGCATAAAGTTTTGGACAGAACCAAGGTCTTGTATGGTCCTCGGACTCAAGCCTATGGGGAAACCAAGTACAAGAATTATTATTATTACAAGTTTTGGACAGAACCAAGGTCTTGTATGGTCCTCGGACTCAAGCCTATGAGGAAACCAAGTACAAGAATTATTATTATTACAAGTTTTGGACAGAACCAAGGCCTTGTATGGTCCTCGGACTCAAGCCTATGGGAAAACCAAGTACAAGAATTATTATTATTATTACGAGTTCTGGACAGAATCAAGGCCTTGCATGGTCCTCGGACCCAAGCCAAGGGGGAAATCAACTGCTTGGATAAGAAAAGGTTTGGATTTCATAAGGTGGGCTACTTGATAAAAATGTCAGATCACTTGACCCACGGCTTAAACACCATAAAAGGTTAAGGACAACAAATTGTAAGGAAGGTGGTGGAACGCCCCAGTATTCAATGGCCTAAGAGGGCTGTTCATTTAGTGGGTAGTATGTTTTCAAATGGTTATTCCTCACACGGCATCAAGCCTTCGTTTCTCTCCTCGGCTAGCAGGGGTAAGTATTACTTTTTACTGGTCTGCCCTATTATGCCGAGCACTTCTATTAAAATTATGGCAACATCTTTTTATTATTAAGTATTTTGGTCTTAGTCGTCATTGATTTAGATGCGATATTATTGAGCCAAGCAACACTTGCAAATTTATGAAAACAAAGATACAGAACATGCAAAGTGAAATAGAAACAACTTTTATTAATATGAAAAATTATTACAATGTACAAAAAGGGGCTTCAACAAGCCTATACAAAAGAGGAGCTGCCGAAGCAGCACTAACATCTACAGTACAAATAAGCAAACGGTCAAGCGCCTTTTAAACTTGTCTTCAAAGTCTCTCCAATCTCTGCCTCATTGTTGCTCATACTAAGAGAAGAACTCACTTCAAAAAAAAAAAAGAATGAAGAAGAAGGAAATAGTAAGGAAGAAATCAATGAAGAAGATGGAGGAGATGAATGAAGAAGATGGAGGACATGAGTAAGAGAAGGAGGAGAAGAAGAGGGGGAGAGATGAAAAGACAAAGAGAGGAGCAAAAAAGGGAGAAGGACAGCACCAGGGCGGAACTGGTGCTGGGAAGACTATAAGAGGAAGACGGAGGAGGGCACCAGTGAGCAAAGAGAGGGAGAGGCAGAAGCACTTCGCCCCTGCCTCAGTCCTGACTCCTAACACACTGGTGCCATGTTAGGTACGCTCGTGAGGAGCCGAGTGATGCTGATATTGGGTGTTCTCGACTCAGTCACGCCGAGAATTCGACGTGACGAGCCCCTGCTTCGGATTTTGGCTGAAAGAGAGGCGGGACAGATCTTAAGTCTGCGCTACCCTTGCCCTGATCGAGCCATTTCAAGCTTTATCAGAATATGGTGTTTTGAGGAGGGGCATGGTTCCTTCATCGTTCGTTATGGTAGGCGTATACTGATATGGTGTATAACAAACGGGCTAAGCAGACGCTAAAGGAGGCTACGGGTTTCAGATCTCAGAAGGAAGGAGAGGAGTCTGCACGAAAGTGATGGCCTCCTGCTTGCCTTCTTATAGGAAGGGCAAAACGGAGGGTATTAAATGCATTCAAGTTTCCCAAAAGAATCTGAAGAAAAAAGAGGCGTCCATTCCATTTCCCCACCTTATCAGATGAGCCGCCGGACATAAATGAGCCTCGTAAAGGGGATTCATTAAGGGTACGTCTGGGACAGCCAAGCGGCAGGAGTAGATCACGAGCAGATTAAACGGAATCTCTTGAAAACCGGCTAACTTCTTGGACAGGTGGAAAACCGCTCACATAAATGCGGGGCTGAGCTAAACAAGCCATATTAAGGGCCCGGGTTTGCCAAAACCCTCATTTCCAACCCGGAAGTCGGATAGAAGGGTTTTGAGGGGCTATTGTGGGGCCCAATAATTTAAGGGCCAAGCCCAGTTGCTCCTGGAAGATCCGAAGGCCCAATCCGAGGAGAGCTGTGGCCCAAGCTCTACAATACAGAGCCCAAAACAGTTTTTGGGAGGCAGCCGAGGACAGTTTAGTCCTCGACAGATCCAGAATCCCATCAGAATACAGGGGCAAAACGGGTATAGGGACGAATTTGTAAGGAGATCCAAAATATCTTGGGGAAGTTATCCTTACTACCCTTCCAGATAAGACCCAGCGCCTGACAGAGCCGTACCCTGCAGCTTTATCAAACCATCCCCAACCATTCCGGGATTGGACTGATGGGACAAATGTCAGTTTTTGTAAAGATTGACCCTACACGTGGACGAAGGACAACGAATGCAAGCTAGTATAAAATAAGAAAGTAAGTAAATCTGAGGGAGAGCCCATCCCACCTCAAAAAGAGAGAGACTACATGGGGGAGAACCTCTCAACGACTCCGGACTTCACTGAAGGAAGTCCGTCGTTGGGTAACCGGGATAAGGCCTCAATGGTCCTCGGATCAACTCCGAGGAGACCCATGCCATAGGGCGCGACACCTTAGGGCTTAAATGTTCAAGCCCAACTCTTTTTTTTTTACATGAATTCCTCTAAAGCCATGACCGGGCATCGCCCCTTGACCAGCGGCTAGCTTTTCAAGCCCACTCTCTACAAATCATATTGTGAGGGACCTTTATTGTGTGAGCCCAAAAATGTTAGTGGGCCGCAAAGGAATCGTGTCCTTACATCCTTAATACTTATAAAATTTCAAGAAAATCAAAAATCAATTGCTATATCATCAAATAAATGTTATAATTTCAAGTTTTTATAATCTAAAATTGTATATAAAAAAAAAAATTAATTGATCAAATAGTAAATAATATCTGATTTGAGCGAAATTTGATATGCATGTTAATAACATAAATAATATGAAATTCAACTATCAGATTTTTAAAATTTAAACCCAAAGAAAAATATATATATATATATATATATATGAGAAGTTTGAAGAGTTTTCAGATCTGGAAGAGTGGAACCAAATAATTTGAAAAAAAAGAGAAGAAGATGAGGGAGAAGAAGAAGAAAGCACAGACCTCTTGGTCGACGATGCTGTTACTGCCTTTTGTGCCTCTGGAGCTTCTAGAGAGATAAAGTGGAACTTACGATGCTGTTACTGCCTCTTTTGTGGCTCTGGAACTTTCAAAAGGGATAAGGGGGAACGTTTAAAAGAGACTTGAAAATGAAATTGGGTTTGGAAATGTGATAGGAGTATTAGAGCATCCACAGCAGATGTGCTAAATGTGCCAAATGCCAAATTTTTGGCACATTTAGCACACCAAATACAAAAACGGAGCTTTATCAGATGTTCCAAATGGTAAAAATTATACCACATATGAACAGTACCGTTGCAAATTTGCAACAGTACGGACAGATGTTGTAAAATTTTTATTATTTTATATTACGTTTTCTCTCTCCTCTCTCTCTTCATTTTCTTTCTTTTCTCCTCTCTCATTCTCCGGTTCCCTCTCTCTTCTTCATTTTTTTCTTTTCTCCTCTCTCACTCTCCGGTTCCCTCTCTCTTCGACCAATCCGAAATGTTTACCGTCAGTGACGACGGCGTAGCTCCGACGACGACTGCGTGCTCCGCCAAGCTCGATCTCGCTCCGCCAAGCTCGATCTCGCTCCGCCAAGCTCGATCTCGCTCTAGCCACTCGATCTCACGCTCAGCCACGCTCGATCTCACCAATCACACCCCGAGGCCGCCATCGATCTCACGCTCAGCCACGCTCCAGCCACTCTGCCTCTCTCTGGTTGTGGGTTTTTTTTTTTTGCTGCAATTTGGGTTGATCTAATGGTGGAGGTGGGCTGTGGGCTATGGGCGGTGACAGTGGCAGTGGTGGTGGGCTGTGGGAGTGATGGCCCTCTCCTCTCTGTTTGAATCGATGGCTATTTGTTTGTTTGAATCGGTGCTGAATCGGTGTTGAATCGGTGGTGGTTTGGCATTTGGGTGGTGGCTGTGCTTGGTGATTGGTATTTGCTGGCGTTTTTTTTTTTTTTTTCCTGTTTTGTTGGTGGTTTCTGCCTTGCTAGGTGTGTGATGGTGGGGTGGTGGTGGTGGTTGCTACCTTGCTGGGCATGTGTGGTGGTGAAGTGGTGGTTGTGCCAGTGGTGGATGGTCGGTGTTGTTGCGACAGTGGTGGTTGGTGGATGTTGTTGCTTGGTGATTGGTATTTTTTTGTTGTTGGTGGTTGAGATAATATATTATTTTAATGAGTAGTATATATTATTTTAATGTATAGAATTGAATGATAAAACATCTGATAAATGCGATGTTGTAAAATGATGTGGTAAAATAATAAAGTAGGTGTTTGGTGTGGCAAAATAGCATTTTTTTTTACAACATCTGCTGTGGATGCTCTTATTATATTGAAAGTACGTGGGTAGTGGTGAGAGTTGAGCTTCCAAGACTATAAATTATAAATGGGAAATGTCGGTGCTTGTTAACGTTTTTTTTTTTTTTTTTTTTAAAGAAAAAATGTTGTTAGAAAAATTACCAAAAGAAATAAAGAAAAATTGCCAAAAGCTGAAAAAGTTACCCAAAAAGTTATCAAAAAATGTGTTGTTAACGGGCACCGTAAGGTCATTAATTTATTTACAAAAGAACTTGTAAGGACACGATTTGTAACGAACCGTAGCGGTGTGGGGTTTGTACGTAAAAGGCCCAGACAATATGATTTGTAGAGCGTGGGTGTAAAGAACTAGGTTAACTGTGGTATCTACCTCCAAGATTTTCTCTCAAGCCTGTACAAGGTTTTTTTTAGTTGGTATAATGAACGTTTTTCTTTAATCCCTAGTGCAACTCTCTCTCCCTCCTCTTACTTCCTTCTCTCCAGTTTATGTCTGTTCTTTTCTTTCCTTCTTTTTCCGATCCCCTTCTTCATGTTCTTCTTTTAGTTTATATACTCCCCCTTGCGCTCCATTCTCGCCGAACACGTGTAGGTTGTGTCCGGGGGATTTCTTTCTGTCCCATCTGGCACCTCCTGGTACTTCCTATGGGCAGCTGTAAGGCTGCTTCCCTACTGTTCAGGTATCACCTCCACATTAATGCGGCCAGAGAGTTGGTTGAGAGGTCATTAATGCGGAGGCAGCTGTAGTTTCAGATATTTGTTTGCCTTATCTCTTTCATCTTTAGTCGGCTACTCTACCCTTTGAGATGACCTAATTCTGAGATCTGATCGCGGCGAGACCACGTCCTGATCGTCCTTGGACGCGATCGTCCTCGGACGCGTACTGCCGAGGAGCATGATGTCCTCGGATGGGTATACGGCCTCGGATGGGCCACTGGCCCAACAATCCTCAACCAATTCTGAATCCTATGGGCCTATCAATCGAACGATCCCCACAATAGCCCCTCAAAATCCTACTTTTTGACTCCTCAGAAGAAAAGGTGGATTTTGACGTCATAAGCCTGCACCTGTGCGCATTTTGGGGCATGCCCCTAACGCTTCAGCACCCCGATTTTGACAGCATTAAATTCTGACAACTCCCTTGTCTCCCACGTTCGACGGTGAGATCCAAATCAAACGGTAGGGGGCTTCTCTTGTTTTGTGAGCGGGAATTTCGCCTCTCACAATCTTCACATGACTATAAAGGCGCTCCCAAATTGAACCTGTACCTTACCCTTAATGTTTACGTGGTTCCAAAGCCTATACACTGAATCTGCCCTCTTCCAGTCTTCACTGTTCTCCTGGCGACTACAAATAACTGTACGTTGTCCGAGGTCGTTCCTTTGAACCTGTAAGTCCTCTTGAAACTTTTACCATTTTTATTCAAAACCAAAAAGTTTTTTCTCTACTAAGTCTCTTTAGAAAAAATGGGGAAACAGAGGAATCCCTTTCGGTGTCTCGTTGACTCCGAGGAGGGTATTAGAAACTTCCGCTCTAAGTACAATATCCCACCAACGGTAGGGATGAGGTATGCAGCCCAAGGGGAGTGGGTTGACGCCAGGCAAACTGGGGAAGTGGTTATCCCCATGATCGCCTTTATTGAAGGCGGGATGACCATCCCCATGGGTAGTATCACTAGGGGTTACCTTAATTTCTTTAGGCTATCCCCCACCCAATGCGCTCCCAATATGTTTAGGGTTCTGGGGAGTATAGACGCTCTGAATCAGAGAATGGGTCTAAATCTATCCCATCACGACGTGAATTGGGTGTACAGCCTTCACCGCCTAGCTGACCAGGACTATTATCTCAAGTCGAGATATCCTGAAGTAAGGTTAATTCAGTGCCTCCCTACTTCAAATAAGTACCTAAAAGAATATTTCCTCATTTTTTCTGGGGAATGGCATGATGGTCTACCTTGCCCGACAGTGGAGGGAACACCAGGTGGGTGCGAAGTTATAGACCTATGCTATTTAGCCCATGATCACATTTTAATTACCTTTATTATTTTCGCGTCTTACAACTTTTAACTTTAAAA
Organism: Quercus lobata; assembly: GCF_001633185.2. Classification (NCBI taxonomy): domain Eukaryota; kingdom Viridiplantae; phylum Streptophyta; class Magnoliopsida; order Fagales; family Fagaceae; genus Quercus; species Quercus lobata. The sequence continues at coordinate 11,474,520 of NC_044909.1, read as the reverse complement.
TCAACGGTTTTGCAGATAGACGCTACACGAAACCCAATCTCAGATTGGTCAATAAAGCGAGCCTAGACAGATTATTGAGAGCTGAAATATACGTGAACGTGGCTGATGGTCCGCTACGGGCAGCACATTTAATTCTTGGATATACCCCCCTTTCTTTTGGCTTTCAGGCGCCGAAGTGCATGATTAGAGCACGCGATCCTCGGCTTCGCCGTATCAGTGTTGCCTACGAAGGGTTCATCGTTCCAGAGGGTATTCCACTTCCTGAACACACACCTCTCACAGAGCCTCTTTTCGTGGCCAGCGTCTCAGCGGGGCCTTCTTCACCCTCACCTTCCCTCAAGAAAAAGGGGACCAATAGGAGAAGGAAAAGGGAAAAAAATAAGGAAACCGTTGTAACAGTATCTGAATCCACGGACGATTTTGAGATTTTCGATCAGCCCTCAAGCCCCGAGGAAAGTTCTGACTAGATGGGGGTACAAAGGAAACCCCAGAAAAGCTTGATGGAGCTGATAGGAGGTCAACAGGGAAAGTCTGCACCTGCCCAAACAATACCATCCCAGGTTTCACCTCTTCCAGCCAGGTCTCCTCCTCCAGTCCCTCGCCACCCTCCTCGATCATCTCCGCAACCAGCACCGCCCAGCACTGCCGAGCAAGAGAAGCGCAGAGAACAGAAGGGTAAGGGGGTGGCAGATGCGAACAAATCTCGTCCCACTCGAGAGGAAGATGTCCAACGAGCTGCAAAGCAGCAGAAAACTGGGCACCCCGCTACGCGGGGCCAAGAGAAATCCGATTCCCCACATCCCGATTCACAAGCGTGGCTGCCAGTTCCTATGCTCGGTGGGGAGCCCCTGCGAGACGATGCCTCTATAAGGGACTTCAACGGCGGCATTGGGTGCCACGTAGCCTCGGCCATAGAGGAGGCCTTATTGCTCCCAAAGGATATGGCTGAGATAAAGAATGTGAGGAAGAACCAACTCATCCTTGACAATAAACGATACTTGGGCATGGTGAGAAGCTGTCTTTTATACTGTTTCCTTCTGTGACTGTTACTTACTAATGCGCACTTTTCATTAACTATAACGTTAACTCACCCCTCCCCCCCCCCATTTTTTTACAGATCATCCAAAACACTTTCAAGCTAGATGAGATGCTCAATACTTGCTCCAACCAGCTAGATGGTGAAAGGAAAAGAAGGGTAATGGCTGTACAAACCTTATCCAAATCTGAACGGGATTTAAGCGACGCAAGGAAAAAACTACAGGTCGAAGAAGAAGCTCGCAAGAGTGCTGAATCGACATCAGAAGGCTACCAGAAGCAGGCCGAGGAACAAGCCAAGCTTCTGCGCGAGGCGAATGCTGAGCTGAAGAAGACTCAGGAGCAAGTTCTTGTTCTTAAGAAGCATCTAGAAGAAACTCAGAGGCTAAGGGAGAAAGCCGAAAAGCTTAAAGAACAAGCTGAGAAAGCAAAAATCGAGTCTGAGCAGGCAATGAATGAAGCCGAGTAGAGGGGCTACGAAATTGGGATAGCTGAAACTGAGAAAGCGTTAAGAGCCGAAGTTCCGGAGGTGTGCCGCATCTTCTGTGCGAGAACCTGGAGCGAGGCTCTTAACCGTGCTGGGGTTGAAGCCTCATCTGAACTACGCAAGCCAGAGAACGTATATTACCCCGAAGCGATACGCTCCTCAGCTCCTCAACCACACCAGGCTGATACTCCAGCCCTAGCTATTAACCCCAGCGAGGAGGTTTTACCTCGCAATTCCCCTCCAGGAGCTTCCCCAAACAAATCCACCACTGCTTCGAAGACAGATACGGTCTCACAGGGTTTTCAACAAGAATTGGACTCCACAATTCAATCAACTGGGGGCATTATCAATTAAAAGTAAAAAAAGATAGAAACTGTTTTGTAATTTTAATTTAGACACTTAATAAAGGACTTTCTCGCTTACTTTCTTATCATTCTGATGGTTCTAAGTTATCTTCACACTTACTTACTTTGTCGTCGTAATTTTGGATGGGTTCATTTCAGACGCCTCTTTCATTGTATGCCAATCTTGCATTCGAAGCTCTCTCTTTCTGACTCCTTAACGAATGTTCATAGGGCATTACTTTCACTAAGTTTATGATTTAGAAAACTCATCACCACTCTATTTGCCATTTAATAATTCAATACACAACTTAGCAGGTAAGTTTCTACCGAATTAGTGGTCTAAGGATTTGACATAACATAGTTTCTGTTTAACAACTCAGTATGAATGATAGGATGTTAATTGCCACTAAGTTTGCGATCCGAGGACCTGGCATAACTTAGTTTCTGTTTAACAATTCAGTATGAATGATAGGATGTTAATTTCCACTACGTTTGCGATCCAAGGATCTGGCATAACTTAGTTTCTGTTTAACAATTCAGTATGATAGGATGTTAATTTCCACTAAGTTTGCGATCTGAGGACCCGGCATAACTCAGTTTCTGTTTAACAATTCAGTATGATAGGATGTTAATTTCCACTAAGTTTGCGATCCGAGGACCCGGCATAACTTAGTTTCTGTTTAACAATTCAGTATGATAGGATGTTAATTTCCACTAAGTTTGCGATCCGAGGACCCGGCATAACTCAGTTTCTGTTTAACAATTCAGTATGATAGGATGTTAATTTCCACTGAGTTTGCGATCCGAGGACCTGGCATAACTCAGTTTCTGTTTAACAATTCAATATGATATGACAGGATACGAGACTTATAGGATGCATATTTGACGTAAGTTAAAAGAGAATATTTGAATTAAAACTTCTTTACTAATAATAATACCTTCTGAGATTATTTACATTCCAAGGATGGAGTACAGGTTTTTCGTCTAGGTCCTCTAGATAGTAAGCCCCTATTCCTGCTACAGAAGTAATCCGATATGGTCCCTCCCAATTGGGTCCCAGTTTTCCCCAATTTGGATTCTTAGTGGCCCCCAGGACTTTTCTCAGCACCAGATCGCCTATGGCTAACGGCCCCATCCTCACATTGCTATCGTAGCACTGCTTGAGTTTGTGCTGGTAGTAAGCTAGCCGAACCATCGCGCTTTCCCTTCGTTCTTCAATCAGGTCTAAACTTTTTTCCAACATCGTATCATTATTACTCGAAGAGAATGCACTGGTCTTTAACGTCGAAAATCCAGTTTCCAGGAGAATAACGGCCTCGGCCCTATAGGTCATGGAGAAAGGAGTTTCTCCCGTCGAACGCCGGGGTGTTGTCCGATACGTCCAAAGCACATGTGGTAGTTCCTCCACCCATCTTCCTTTCGCGTCGTCTAGTCTCTTCTTAAGCCCATGGACAATGACTTTGTTAACAGCTTCAGCCTGCCCATTGCCTTGCGGATAAACTGGAGTGGAATATCTGTTTCTTATTCCTAGTTCTGAACAGTATTTCCTAAAGGCATTGCTATCGAACTGGAGCCTGTTGTCCGAAACAAGAGCTCGTGGGATTCCAAATCGCGTAACAATGTTCTTCCAGACAAACTTCTTCACATCTACGTCCCGGATGTTCGCCAAGGGCTCAGCTTCAACCCATTTAGTAAAGTAGTCTGTGCCGACCAGCAGGTACTTCTTGTTTCCTATAGCTTTAGGAAAAGGGCCGACAATGTCCAGCCCTCATTGTGCAAAGGGCCAAGGGCTTGAGAGAGGGTTAAGAACTCCTCCGGGTTGGTGGATATTCGGAGCATATCTTTGACACTGATCGCACTTCCTAACGTACTCCTGTGCTTCTTTCTGCATATTCGGCCACCAATAACCTTGCGTTAGTGCTCGACATGACAGGGACCTTCCCCCTGTGTGGCTTCCACAAATACCCTCATGCAACTCTTCCAGGATTAATTCTGTTGTCTCAGGAGGCACGCAGAGCAAGTATGGCCCAGAGAAGGACCGTCTATATAGCTTTTCATCCTCGGATAACCAGTACCGAGGTGCTCTCCTTCGTATTTTCTCAACTTCCACCTTATCTTCGGGCAACACGTCACTGTCGAGAAATTTTAATACAGGGTCAATCCAGCATAGCGTCAAACTAGCTTGACGAACTTGGCAAACCTCATTTTCTGGTGAAGTGGGAGTACGCAAGTCTTCGACGATAACTATTCGAGGGAAATTTCGTACTGAGGAGGTGGCAAGGGTCGCCAAGGAGTCAGCGTGGGTATTTTCACCTCGTGGAATATGTAGTACGTCGAAAGATTCGAACTCTGTTCGCATATGCCTAACCCGGTTCAGATATCCTTGCATCCTTGGGTCTCTGGCCTCCAACTCTCCAGTCACCTGGCCAACGACCAGCCTCGAGTCCGAGAACAATTTCACCGCCTTTCCACCCATCTTATGGACCATGCTCATTCCCATTATCAGAGTTTCGTACTCTGATTCATTGTTAGTAGCCGAGAACCCTAGTCTTAGCGACTTCTCGATGATGACCTCTTCGAGAGATATCAGAACCAACCCCAATCCAGCTCCCCGTTGGTTTGCGGCCCCATCCACGTATACCTTCCATACCGGCCCTTCTGGCGCGGATATCACGTCAACCGATTTTTCATCCATGTGATCTTGATTCCTACTAACTTCCTCAGGGCACTCAGCGAATTCAGCTACCAAATCGGCGAGAACTTGACCCTTTACAGAGGTGCGGGGCATGTATTTGATGTCAAAAGCACCCAGAATCGTTCCCCACTTGGCAATTCTGCCGGTATAGTCAGCACTTCTAAGTATGGATTTGAGAGGCAATTGGGTCAAAACAACTACAGTGTGAACTTGAAAATAGTGCGGAAGTTTACGTGTTGCATGGACGATTGCCAGTATGGCCTTCTCTAACGACAGATATCTCACCTCGGCTTCATGGAGGGATTTACTTACATAATATACCGGCCTCTGGACGCCATTGTCTTCTCGCATCCAGAAGAAACTGACTGCGTGTGGAGCTACTGCCAGATAGGCATACAACATCTCATCCACTTCAGGGCTAGACATGATCGGCGGTTTGGATAAATAATTTTTCAACTGCTGGAACGCCTCAACACACTCCTCGGTCCATTCGAATCCCTGCCACTTATGTAATAGACGGAAAAAAGGACGACACCTTTCAGCCGACCTGGAGATGAACTGGTTTAACGCAGCAGTCATCCCCGTCAACCTCTGCACTTCCTTTGGATTTCGGGGCGCTTGCAAATTGTTAATAGCCCTAATCTGATCTGGATTCACCTCAATTCCCCTATGGGTCACCATGTACCCCAAGAATTTCCCGGAACCTACACCAAAGGAGCACTTCGAAGCATTCAGGCGCAACTTGTGTTCTCTCAGTATCCCGAAGATGCTAGTGAGGTCCTCCACATGTTCAGTCACTACCTTGCTTTTCACTACCATGTCATCAATATAAACTTCAATACTTCTGCCCAGCTGTGACTCAAACATTTTCGTCATCATGCGTTGGTAGGTAGATCCAGCATTTTTCAGACCGAAAGGCATCACCTTGTAATGGTAGTTCCCAACCGGGGTCACGAAAGCGGTCTTTTCTTGATCATCGACGGCTAACGGTATTTGGTGATACCCTTGAAAGGCATCCAAGAAGCTCATCCTAGGGTGGCCCACGGTCGCATCCACTAGCTGATCAATCTTTGGCATAGGAAATGGGTCCTTGGGGCATGCCTTATTAAGATCCGTGAAATCCACGCACACTCGCCACTTCCCCGTCTTCTTCTTCACTACCACCGTATTGGCCAGCCATTGGGGGTAAAAGACTTCTTTGATAGCCCTAGCTTGTTTTAGCTTGGCAACTTCACTTCGGACTGCCTCGGCATGCTCTTTCGATGGTCGCTGAGGAATTTGCCTCCTGGGGGGAACGGCAGGGTTTACATTGAGTCGGTGACAAATGAAACTTGGGTCTACTCCTGGAGCTTCATACGGGTCCCATGCAAAGACGTCCACATTAGCTCGGAGGAACTCCAGCAAACTCGCTTTCTCTTGCAGAGGCAACTTGGCCCCAACCCGAAAGAATTTCTCTGGATCATCAGCAACAGTCACCTTCTCCAGATCTTCACACTCTACCCCATTGGTTGGTACGTCTAAACCTGATGCTGGGATCTTTAATTGCTATGACTCATTATCGGCTGTAGCCGAGGTTTCTACCTCAGGCCGATGCCGTATAGCCGCTACTTGGCATTGCCGAGCAGCCGCTTGGTTCCCTACTATCTCCAGCACTTGGTCTCCGGACGGGTACTTCACCTTCTGATGCAGGGTGGATGAAACCGCTTTAAGTGTGTGAAGCCAGGGTCTGCCCAAGATAGCCGTATACGGAGAATAAACATCTACGACAATAAAATCCACCTCCACCACCTCCGTGCCTGATTGCACGGGCAACCTGATTAGCCCCATGGGAATGACTAACCTTCCCTCAAAACTGACCAGAGGGGAATTATAGGTTGGCAAGTCCTGCTGCTTCAAACCTAGCCCCTTGTACAAATCCAGATACATCACATCCGCTGCGCTTCCCTGATCAACCATCACTCTTCGGACATCGTACCCACTAATCCTCAACGTTACCACCAAGGCATCCTCATGTGGTTGTATGGTTCCCTCCAAATCTTCGTCTGAAAATTCCAAAACCAAGGGGACACACTTCTTGGCTCTCTTCCATGCTTGAGAACGATCCTCGGCCGGGGATCGGGACACCGACAACACTCTGGTGGGGCAAGATCCAGTCCTCCCCGGGGCCGCAAAGATGACGTTGATTGTACCCCGAGGGAGCCTTGATGAAGCATCCCCACGCACCTCGGAACCTGCTTGGCTCGCCCTTCCGCTGGAGTGATGCAAGAGCTGCCTTAATTTTCCTTCCCGGACCAACTGCTCCAAATGGTCCCATAAATTCCTGCAGTTGTCTGTCGTGTGTCCATGGTCCTGATAGTAATGTCAATACAAACTCGGGTTGCATTTTGTAGGCTCTCCTGCCATCCTGTTAGGCCATTTGAAAAATGGCTCGTCCTTTATCTTCTCCAAAACCTGCTGAACAGACTCCCGAAATACCGCATTAACGACCTGGGCGTCTGCCGAGGCCGACTGGCCAACAAAGTCCCTCCTCGGTCGGTTGTTATTATAACGATCCGACCTGAAATCCCTCCTCTCCTGAGGGATCATCTTGGCCTTTCCTTTCCCCTGAAGTTGATCCTCCTCTATCCTTTTGTACTTCTCTATTCTGTCCATCAGTTGTCGCACACTGGTAACAGGTTTACCCGTCAAGGATTTCCTCAAGTCGTGATCAGCTGGGAGACCGGCTTTGAAAGTGGTTATGGCCACAGCGTCATTCTTCCCTCCTATTTCGTTAAACATCTCCCAATACCTATCTGAATAGCTCTTGAGAGTCTCGCCCTCTCGCATAGACAAGGTCAACAAGGACCCCAGCGGCAAAGGAGTCCTGCTGCATGTAATAAAACGAGCACCAAAAGCCTGGGTCAGTGCTTTGAAAGATCCAACAGAGTTGGCCCTTAAGCCATTGAACCACCTCATCGCCGTTGGACCCAAACTCGACGGAAAAATCTTGCACATCAGGGCATCATCCCTGGAATGAATAGCCATCTTCTGGCTGTAATAGCTTACATGTTCTACCGGATCCGAATGACCATCATACAGAGAGAACGTAGGTTGATTGAACCGCCGAGGATGGGTAGCATCATCTATGCTTCTTGTAAAGGGTGACCTGGAAATTTGACTCAAGGCTTTGTTCATGGCATCGTTTCCCAAGCCCCTACTAGTTGGACTTTTATGCTTACGCCTATGGCGACGCTCCTCTTCGTAGGAGAAAGTCTCGCTCTGCGGAGTTCTCGACCTCCGCCTGTAGCTAGTTCCATCCGACTCCCCGGATGATAGTTCGGAGCGAGGTGGGGAACGTTCCCGTCGTGCATGGCGCAGCTCTCTCTTCAAGTCCGCAATCTCACGTTGCAGATCCCCACCATGCTTCGCGTGGGAAACGTGACTCTTCCCGCGTGTATGGCTCCTCGTGGTATGGGTGGTATGTATACTCCTCTCCCGGACTAACCTCCGTTCGGGACTCCTTCGAGGACCACCATGCTGAGAGCCCCTTGATTTCGCCTGGTGCAAGTTGACATCCTCCTGTTGCAGTCCCGCTGCGGGATGAAGTAGCTCCACTCCTTCCATTGGAAACGTTGTATCAGAGGTTGTACAAGCTAACACAAGCTCTTCCCACAGATGGCGCCAATTGTAAGGACACGATTCGTAACGAACCGTAACGGTGTGGGGTTCGTACGTAAAAGGCCCAGACAATATGATTTGTAGAGCGTGGGTGTAAAGAACTAGGTTAACTGTGGTATCTACCTCCAAGATTTTCTCTCAAGCCCGTATAAGGTTTTTTTTAGTTGGTATAATGAACGTTTTTCTTTAGTCCCTAGTGCAACTCTCTCTCCCTCCTCTTACTTCCTTCTCTCCAGTTTATGTCTGTTCTTTTCTTTCCTTCTTTTTCCGATCCCCTTCTTCATGTTCTTCTTTTAGTTTATATACTCCCCCTTGCGCTCCATCCTCGCCGAACACGTGTAGGTTGTGTCTGGGGGATTTCTTTCTGTCCCATCTGGCACCTCCTGGTACTTCCTATGGGCAGCTGTAAGGCTGCTTCCCTACTGTTCAGGTATCACCTCCACATTAATGCGGCCAGAGAGTTGGTTGAGAGGTCATTAATGCGGAGGCAGCTGTAGTTTCAGATATTTGTTTGCCTTATCTCTTTCATCTTTAGTCGGCTACTCTACCCTTTGAGATGACCTAATTCTGAGATCTGATCGCGGCGAGACCACGTCCTGATCGTCCTCGGACGCGATCGTCCTCGGACGCGTACTGCCGAGGAGCATGATGTCCTCGGACGGGTATACGGCCTCGGATGGGCCACTGGCCCAACAATCTTCAACCAATTCTGAATCCTATGGGCCTATCAATCGAACGATCCCCACAGAACTCAAATTTGATTTTTTTTTTTAAAATAAGTAAATAAGAAATGACCATATAAAGATATAATCTCCTTTATTATGATTTTCTTTTTAAACTATATTAAATTCATTAATTTACTTGGCTTTATAATAGCAATTAGTAAAAATATTATTCTATTAATTACTAAATAATATTCACTTTATTATCTATTACTACTCTTAAATTGATATATATCTACCATTATATGAAAAAAAAAAAAAATGCTTAGCAATCGGGTCTAATGCTAATACTTCATTTGTGAATTAGTATATAAAAAACTAGTCGCTAACCCGTGCGATGCACGGAGTAGTTAAACAAAATTTATACGCATTCACTTTTATTGTACGGAATTAAGTCAACTCAATTTAAGTAGTTGTAATAAAATTGGCTTCTACTATTCTCTATTCTATAGAGATATGAACATATTGGATTTCTCAAACAATTACCGGTATTGCAATAAAATGATTTATTATTGAAAATAAGAAACAAAGAAAATCTGTCTATAGCTTAAAAAACACAATATAATAAAATTAAAGAGATAAAATTTTCGGAGGAAAAAATATTATAGATAATTTTAGAAACAGATTATACACTTAAAAGGGTTAGTAATTTATAGCACTTACCCTCCACCATTAGTATACAGATACCAAGTGCAGTCGTCGTAACTCTTTGAAAGAACCTTCCCCAATTGGACCCTATCAAAAAAAAAAAAAAAAAAACACCCAATTAACAAAATTGATCCAAAAGGGTCTAAAAAGCACACAAAATCAATTCAAAAAACAAAAATATGAGACAAAGTAATTACTTTCCGCTGCCAATGAAATCGTCTTTTGTATTGCTATTCCAAACTGCAACACTTATCTCTCTAAGGCCTTCAATTAACGAAAACACAAACTTTTCTTGGAATACCGGAGTATTATGACCATCTATACACAAAAAAAAAAACAAAATCAACATAACTCACTATAACTCTATAGAAGCCTAAAAAATATAAAGAGAAATTAAAGGGGTTGAATTTGATATTTACGTTTGGAGAGAGAGAGTTTGCAGAAATTGTGGCTTTATATTTCTTAACTTGAGAGAGGGGTAAGGTTGCTAGGGTTTTGAGGGTAAGGTTGCTAGGGTTTTGAGGTGTTATAATGTTTTTATTTTTATTTTTTAAATATTGTGCTGACGTGGAAAATTGTGGTGCCAGCAGAGGTTTCGGTTTTATATATATATATAGATTATTATTTATTTGTATAATTTTAAAAATTATTAATTAAATTATTTAGGACGTCATCAGTCAAACTATAAATTCAGTAATCAATTCCTTTTTTGATTCTTTGATCATAACGGTTTTTAAAACCATTTTTATTGAAATTTGGTTTGGTATAGCTTTTGTCCTTTATTTAGTCTAAACAGTTAGTTTGTATGAGAAAGAAAAACACTTTAATATTAAAAAATGTAATGTCCATAATATTTTTATAATACTTTCACAATAAAATCATAAGATGTAACTCTTTAGCATAATTTCTTTGAGCACTCTCTTTCTTAGGTTTATAATATCCACAATATTTTCATAATACTTTTACAATAAAATCATAAGATGTAACTCTTTGGTATAATTTCTTTGAGCGCTCTCTCTCACTCTTACTCTCAAGATGTAACTCTTTCGCATAATTTCTTTCTTAGCTTTATATTTTTGTTAAATCAAAATTTCACATTGTTTCGTTTTCACCAAGAATCTCTACAAAATCTATGGCGTTCAGGGTGACAATTAGTTTGATTTCTTAGTACTCTACTTCCTGTCTTGGTGTTCATCATTTTTGTGTTCCTTCAATTTTTAACAATTGCCTCTATAAATTTAAATAAAAAAAAAATCAGTTTGTATGTGGTTTCCGAAAAAGTCTATGAAAAATATTAGGTTTTTTTTAATAAATACTTTTTTTTTCATTTTTTTCTGCAGTGTTACTAGATTGGGTGTTCAAAAAATTTGTGCAAGTTTTACTGTTAGTTAACCTCCATATACGTTTTAAACTTTTCAATCATTGTAAAGCCACCTTGCTACAAGCCACGAAAGATGAATTTTTTAGGCAAAACTACAATATAAATCCCTCAAATTTACCTATTAAACATTTTTGGTCTTGAAACCCGGACTGGACCGGGCGGTCCGACTGGAAAAACCAGGAATTGGACTGAAATCCGGTTTAACCAATCATGGAATAGGGAAAAATTAAAGAAAAATGCGATTGCCAGGATCCAAACTTGAGCTCTCACACCTTGTAAGCAAGACTGAAGCCATGACCAACGGACCAAGTGCTCTTCTTGGGAGCTAATATGCAATATTATTAAATTTATATTAAATTTACATGATTTATAGTTTCCAAACTTCTATGTCATCTTTCTCAACATATTAAATATTACTAAATTAACTTTTTATTTAAGAATAATACCTATGCAATTTATGAATTTATTTTAAATTTCGTTTTTAGTTAATTGAAATGATTTCTCTTAAAGGATTATTATGAAAATTTCTTTTTATGCTTATTTATGTTGTGCTATTTTTTATTAACCTTATAATGTACTATTTTATGTATTTTGTTTCAATTTTTAAGATATTTTTAGTAAGTTTGGCTAATATTTACAAATTTAATATATTTATTTATATTTAAATAATTATTAAATTAATTATGATGTTATTATGGTTCGATTCCAGTTTGACCCCAGTTCGATCTCAAAAGCTTTAAAAATCTCCCTTTTACAATTCAATAAATGATCTGAATCTGAAAACCTTGCTGTTAAGTTTTGAATGAGCACAATTTGTCAAGTTGAAAAAATGAGTACATTCTAAAAAAAAATAAAAATAAAAATGAGTACTATTATTTTTTTTGTTGTTGTTGTTATTGTCTGTGTCTAAAGGAGCATTGATGGGACATTTTTTCAATGACATGAAAAATGTCATAATTGTGCCACGTCAGTTATTAAAAGAACTGAATTGCCACATCAGATTTGGTTTTATTTTATTTATCTTTCCTAAAAAAATAAAAGTTTTATTGATTCATTTTATTATTAAAAAATTAAACACTAATGAGAATAAATAAAAATAAAAATAAACCAAAACATCCAAATCTTAAAAAATCCCTAATCTCATGGTCGACTCTAACTTCTTCCTCACAACGGCACCAATCTCGAACTGCACAAAAATTGGGGATTCAGCTTCATCATCTCCTATAGTTACTTCTTGTAAACACTTCTCCCTTTGACCTATTGCCCGACTAGCACCTCCCGCAAAACACATGCATCTGAGCATTTGACTAGCCCCTCCCCTCTGACTTGTTGATTTGAACTCAAGATTCTAATTATGCATATCCACACAAACCTCTCTCCATTACCGCCTACTACTAAATGGAAGAAATTTGGAATCAACGATGAGATTGGTTTTTTTTTTTTTTTTAATACATAGCTGTCTTAGTTTTTATTTTTATTTTTTTCTCTTTTTTATTTTTTCCCAATTTTTAAATTCTTATTGGAGTTTAGTTTTGTAAAATTAAAATAATTAATAAAACTAAATCTTATGGGGAAATAGTTATTAAATAATTGATGTGGCACATCTATGACATTTGCCATGTCATTCAAAAAATGCAGGGTAATACTTTCTCTCCCTTAAGGTTTGGGAGAATGACACTCCACCCCAAACCTTAAGGGAAAAAACACTCTCCTCTTTTGAAATTTGAAGAAATTAACACTTTCCCCCCTTTTCTTTATATTAATAATAAAATATTCTAAAATTTTATTAGAATTTCTTTTAAAAAATTGAATCATGGTTAGTAAAAAAAACTTAGTAAATTTAGAATAAAATGCAAAATTTATCAAGCACCAAAAAACACTTATAACGGAAAATCTCTTTATAACCCGTTGAAAAAAGGAAAAAAAAAGAAAAGAAAAAAAGCAAAATTCACACTTAATATTTTAAAATACACTTCAATTAAAACTTTAAAATAATGAATTTTAATTATGAAATAAGATAATTTTGGAAACATGCCCTTAAGCAAAGGGTAGGTTAATACAAAACATTTTTAATATTTCTATGACAACAAAAAAAATTTAATATTAATTTAATAAAGTTTGGTCAATTGGATGGTAAGGGGGGGGAAGTTTTTTTTTGTTTTTTGTTTTTTTTCAAGTTTGGGGTAGAGTGTTATTTCCCCAAACCTCAAGGGAGGGGAGTGTATTACCTCAAAAAATGCTATATTAATACTCCATTAGACACATAGACAAAAAAACTTTAACACATGTTAATGGAAGGACTAATAGAACTTATTTTTTAAACTTTAGGGACCAATTGTCCTCATTTAAAACTTGAGGGACCAAAAGCACTTAGTAGATAAATTTCAAGGACTAACAATGTAGTTTTGCCAATCTTTTATGACAAACATACCAAGAGAAAATATCTCTTATGACAAACATACATAGTCAAATGTTAAAATTAAAGACACAGGGTGAGGAGGAGAGAATAGAAGTAAGAAAAATGACAAGGTTTGACTTAACAGCTTACATCCATAATAGAAAACTATCAGTGAATACTGAATACATCTTTACTATTCAAAATTGTTATTTTATGGTGAACCCTACACATACATGCACACACAAGTTAACCTAGGAGAATCCCTTAATTGAACTAAAATCAAGGACAATCAATATTCCTTGATTTTAGTCAATCAAGCATATCAACATTCCCCCTCAAACTCAAGGTAAAAGTCTAATGATATCTTGAGTTTGAAACTTAAGCTAGTGAAGATGCCTTGAAGATTACCCTGAGTGACCGAATTGGATGTAGATATGGGTCAGGCAGGATGTGGAATGAATCAAGCAAAATGTTGGTGATGGCAACGGACAATGATAATGTATGAATGTCAAAAAAACAATTACAAGGGCCTAAGAACGGATGCACTAATGACCAAAGAGTTAAGAGTGGCTATTATGGTTTGAGGGAGACTACATTAATCATTAATGACCTAAATTATATTGGCAAAAGACGACATTGTGATGAAGCATGTGAGTGAATTGTTGATTTTCGCATAAATTGAACCCAAAAAGAATTAGTGATGGACCAAGTTGTTGGATTTGGGAGCCTCAAATAGAAAAATAGACCCCGGAATCAATGCAAAAAAAAAAAAAAAAAAAACTGGAGTGGAAAAGTGCCATGGAGAAAACAACTGATGATGGTCATGGCGATCAACATTTGAGCTGAGCGATGTTTGGCTATGGGTTGCTATGAAAACCCATGACTTAGGAGCAAGGTACAATCTTTGGTTGTACCAAAGCTATGCATTGAACTAGCTATCAAATCGGTACAGATACTACTCTAAAATATATTGGATAAAATATTGGCTTTTGTACTAGTTGTCTTGGAGATTTTTTGGTTGTTTAAGCTAATATGGATGTTTCGGCAAGTACAATAAAAATAATTTAAAATGTTAAAAAATATAAAATATGATATTTAATTTATTACATTGGGTTAATGTATTTGGGTTAATTTTTAGGCTTATAAATATGTGGATTTTAAATTATATTTTTATAAATATATAAATAATTACATATATATATATATATAATTATTTGTTATAAAATATTTATAGTAGTAACTTTGAGATGGTATATAATATTGATTAGTATCGAAATATGTTGTTCTCTTAACCAAATTGGAATGGTCTCCATACGAAATTGACTCCCTTGCTTAGGAGGATTTCTTGATTGAACTAAAATTAAGGACAACTTATATTCCTTGATGGACTAAAATTAGGGATATAAACATGTGCTAAACGTGATTTATATAACATAAAAAAATTGGAACAAATTAATGGGTAAATCATAAATACCATATGGGAGGCTGGTGGTTCAACTTGTTAAAAGAAAATAAAATTGAATCAAATATCATTCACTCATTAGTTTTTTACATAGGTATGTTTGTCGTAAGAGATACTTTCTCCAAACCTTGAGTCTATGACACTTAGCTTGTCTCACACAAAACTTGGCCAGTCAAGAGAGAATTCTTGAAGACAATGTTGGTAACATGATTCCCAGTGCCTTGCTAGTTGCCACCTATTTTGCGGCTACTTGTCATGCTTGAATCTTGATATCAATATGATGCTTATGTAGGGACGTGCTTACGATTTCTTCATCCATGAACAAAATTCTAATGTGAATTTGCCTTAACTTGTAGTGGAAGCATGAAACCTAAGAAATTTTAGGTTTGATTTTTGGCACTTAAAAAAAAACAGTCCCAGGCAAGTAATAGTTTGGTGACTTGCATTCCAACTGCTCTCTAACACCTAGTCCTTTCCCTTACTCCCAAGTTTACTCAAAATCGAGGAGAAACGCAGTTCTCTTTTCCAATGCATTTCACCAAACTTCGTTACCATTGCATTTTCTTGTCAAAAGGTGCTCTTTTTTAATTTACACAAAAGGTAATTACTAAATCAAAGTATATATAATAATTTGGATGTTCCTGTTTTGTGGGGCAAGCTAAATAGTCCACAAAGTAATATAAGTTAGGTGGGTCATTCTAGAAATTAAATTGGCACGGTTTTATAGCAACTAACCATAATTTAATGTTGGTAATGCTACATTGGTATATAAGTAGCTCACGCATCCCTTTAATTTATAATGTCTCAAATTTGCCTTGCCTAAAACCTTCTTTCATGGCAATCTTAATGGTGAGCATAAGAGTCTGGGTTTTGGCTGTGGCTGTTACTTATGTTTCTGTTCTTTGCAGCAACTTAGGTATGTAACAAAGAAACATAGATTTCTCCAACTATATGTATAGTTTTCAGTTAACATTAGTTGAGATTTTGCACTAAATCATGACAGGGAAGGCAGACGAAGCAGTGCCTCAAACCGGTGGTGCAGGTCATGATCCGTCTCAAATTGTTTCCGAAGCATTGCTTTGTTTCAATAATAACTATGTAAGCAAATTAGCATGAAAACTCCTATTACGTACTCAGTAGAGATGCAATGCATAAAACATACGTTATTATATAAGTCTTACAAATTAACATGACACCAATCGTGAAAATTTTTTTTAACAATTTATTTATTACTTGTTGAAGTGACACTAATTACATTTATTATCATGTCAATTTTTAAAAATTAGTAGTAACTTTAACATTTTCATACTCATTAATGTACAACTGAGCAAATAGATGATATAGTAAATTTTCTCACTAATTATTTTCGGTGTTGTTGATTAAGAAAAAGAAAATAACAGAGAGTATGATAATTTTGATAAAAATAGAATGACGATAAAGGGTGCATGTGGGTAACCTTGACTAGGTTGATGAGTATCCATAGCTGAATCCCACTAATTTGGAGAAGAAAACTTAATGAATTTTGTTATTTTGGTATTGTTTGATTGCATTTGGACAAAATTTTCAGATTTACAGTAACTGTGAAGAATCTTATAGACTGACTGAGAGTGGAAACCTCAATGTGCCACCTCAAAACACTGATGAATACTGCGGTGGATCGTGCCTGATTGAGACAAACCTAGTGCTAAACTGCATTGACAACATCTTTGCTCACTTTGTGTTTTACAATAAGGCCACAATACAAGATGTTGGAGATACAGTTAAGTCAGCATGTGGCAATGGCCCAGAAAGAGGTAGCCACTGGCCTGTAACTGACATTGTTTTTCTATTAGTTTATTTCTTGTGAAATATTGTAATCTGGCCTTTGCACTTTGCAGGTAACTTTAATGTGGCCGAGCACATTCAAACTGAAAAAAGTAATGCATACAAGGCCATAAATCATATTCTCTATGGGCTTGGATTGATGATTGTGGGGCTTGGTTTATTGCCTTAATTTGTGTACTAAGATAAATCATTTTCAGAGGCCATTTTTTTTTTTTTTTTTTGATAAATCAAATATTGGGGTAGGGGAATTTGAACTCTTGATGTTTTATTTGGAAATACTAAAAAGTGTTAGTTGAGTTATAAATCTCTGAAGTCAAGTATATGTTTTCGATATGATATATGTTCTAATTAATATGATTAACATTGTAGATGAGTAGTTTCTCGCTTTGTGGAATGTTTATGGCTAAAAGACAATGTGATGGAATGTATCGGACTTCACTAGTATTATCTAAAAGTAACAAAATTATTCTGCATTTTTTTGTTATATTAGAATATTAGTTAAATGATTTATCATATCAACTTAAGATTTTGAGACTAGGGATAATTTATCATATTACAAATATGAAATATGAAAATATGATTATGTTTGAGCTTAAAATGTTAAAATATAGATAGTGATTAAACAGTGAGAGATTGGAAGAGTTTCAAGGGGGAAAAAAAGAAGGAAGAAAATTGTGGCTTACGAGACCAAAACTGTTTCTATTTCAGCTATATGAGAATCATCCTTCTGCTTTGGCCTTGTTTAACTTAGGTGGCTTACCATTTTTTTTTTTTTGTTTTTGTTTTTGAGAAACAAGTGGCTTACCCATTGTACCAACTTTTTCACAGCTTTCTACCTAAAATCCCGAAGGTGGTCAAACCATATAATAAGAAAATTATACGCTATATAGGTCAATGACTCAATGCACAATAAATGCAAACATACAATAACATGTAAAGTTTAATTATTTAGTGCTCCTAGAGCATAATAAATGTGTTCTTCCCCCTTTCATATGAATAGGAGATTTCATTATTAATTTAATTAGTATTTTTTTGAGACAATAATTTAATTAGTAGAATTTCTTATAAAGGGAGAGTATGTGTTTATTGTGTTCTAGGAGAACTAAATAATTACTCCCATGTAAAATATAGTAAGTTCAAATTAGATTGTTAATAATTTATGGGTCATGTTAAAAGTGCCCTTAGGGCAATTGTTAACAAAACATTTTAGGGAAGTTTTGACACAACTTTTATGGAAAATAGAAAAAGCTACCAAAACATTAATTGTTTTTTTTTTCTTATTAAAACTTTCCTAAAATGGTTTATTAACAAATGGAATAATACTAGAAATACAAACTATTTTACAAATTTTTTTACAAACTACTGATGTATTGAGTAATTATTGGTAAATGAAAAAATAATATTAATGGTGGGTCTAGATAAAAACCAATAAGAGGTTGACCACATCAATATTTTATAAAAATGTTGTAAAATAATTTGTGACTATAGTATTACTCTTAACAAATGTCCTTAATTATGGGCATTCACTAACATTTCCCATAATTTATAAGCCAATAATAAGAAGCATATTTATCCTCCAGGTGAGAGTCGCACAAAATGATTATGTGTGTTTCAAAGAGAGGGAGAGAGAGAGCAAGACCAATATGAAAGCATGGATTATATTTTGGCATTTTACAAAAAATAGTTAGGATATTAATAGTTAAATAATTAAATTTACGATTCTTAAAAAAAAAAAAAAAATGAATAAATGGTAATGAGTTCATTACCAGTATTAATCCTTCGGTTTAACTTTTTAAAATAAATGGTAATGAATTCATTACCAGTACTATTCCTTTGAATGCAAGACCAATATGGATTTCTATTCATCTTTATGAAATATGACAATGTCTGTGGACGTAAAATATGACTTATCCAATTGTCAAGTAATGTTTAATCAGTTCCTCAAAAAAAAAAAAAGTAATGTTTAATCTTATAACTTACTATCCTGTATCTATCATAATTCATAAGGCATAAGGCATAAGCTCATTGAAGTATGGAACCCAAATACTATAATAAATTATTGATTGTTTCAAAAATTAGCACAATGTGGAATTAAGATAACCAAACTCTACTATGTCACCAAATAGCAACATATGATGTTATTGTTTTATTATACTAGTATAATTTTTTTGGGGCTAGCTGATATATAATTTGATAGTTACAACAATGAGAGGAGAAGGGATTCACACCATAAACATCTTTATTGTAAATATTAAGAAGTGTTAGTTGGGCTATAAAGCTTTAGGTGGATTTTATTTAATTATATCATCCTGATATATATATATATATATATATAAACTCCATATTAGGAAAATTTTAATTATACTATGATTATTTTATCTATGTAGATGTATTTGATAAAAGTGATCTTATTTATTTATAGATATGATAGAATTTCAATCTATGGAATTCGTTCCATGATAATTGCTCTTTATCATTAGGCCAAGTCACAAATTGGTTTTTGGTGTGGGCCGTGTGGCAGTATTTGATCCTTATATCTTTTAATGTACAATAAAAGACTTTATTAGTTGAGCTGACGAGAACTCATGATTAAAAAAAAGGGTTAATTGCACACGTCCTCCCTCTGCTATAGTTCTTTGCTTTTTTAAAACCCAAACCACTGTTTTTGAAAGAGCATTTCAAACAATTAAAACTTGGAATTAACACCTCAAGATTAATAGAGTTTGCAAATTGCACCCTACAATCATATTTGCTAATGGCTTAAATTAATGGGTCATATTCGAGTTGAGTAACCCTAAAAGAGTAACCCTAAAAGATTGAATTCTGCCTTTGCCATTTTACAGAGTAAGATTACAAAATTATCCTAAAGAATTTCTCAGAAAATCTACCCACCTCTTTCAAGTTTTAGCATATTTTCACCCAAATTCCTCAAGTTTCTCAATCCTAATCCATTGAGTGACTGGCTAGATAGCACAACCCATTGTTAGCAGGGCAAAACTCAATATTGAAAATATGAAATGTATTCAACACAACTTGATGCCAACTAGGTGATACCAAAAAAGGATTGATATTGTAGATATCAAAGAGGTTGCGTTGAACCCAATGGGGTTGGCCAAGCGGTTCGGCGCTTGGTCTCAGAGTGCTTGTACTTAGCTCGACTAGGTGTGCTCCCTAGTTCGAGTCCTGCTACCTGCACTTTGAAAAGAATCCCTGGGCTAGTGCTTTACCCCTTCGTGGGCCGACCCGGCACGAACAGTGATTAGTCTCTAGTTGAAAGCCTTGAGGATACACTGTGGGAAACCAAAAAAAAAAAAGAGGTTGCGTTGTCTCTCTACCTCTCAATAGACGAAAGATTTAGTGGATCATGTCCATTTCATAATCAAGATTTTAATTAAAAAGAATTAAAGGTGTACATGATGTCACTTTATTTAAAATTTCATTTCACAAAATAAGAAATGATAATTGATTTTAATTGACATGCCACAGCCATAGTGTTCACTTTTATATTTTTGGCTAAATTAGTCAATTACAAATGACACTCTTTAATTTTGATATGTTTAAAATTCAATCCTTTAAGTTTTTTTTTTTAATTTTTTTATTTCAATATTTTAAATTTATTTTATATTTAAAATAACCACTTGATCTAATTCCTCCCAATCTGACTGTTATTACAAATCCAATGAAGCTGGATAAAAGAATCAAGAATGCATTGAAAACAAATAAAAGTTAAAAGGATAGGGAAGAAAAAAAAACTTTGTAATGAAAGTGGAGCTTGCACGGAGGAGTCAAATGCTTCTTCTTTTCTTTTACTTGGCACAGCTGGGTCATCTTGGATTTGAACTAAAGACTTCTCCTATGAAGCAAATAATCACGCCTACGGTCCAATCATTTGGGAGAGAATCAATAGATTCCTTATTTATCCTTTCTCAGCGTAGCTTACAACTCTTCGATGTATTGGGCTCTCCAAGTGTGCTCATTCCCCTTCATTCTCCCTTATCAAGGCAAGTCTTTGTAAAATAACTTTGAGAATAAAAAAATAAAGCATTAAGACCTACTTAGCCCAACTCTAGACACTTTGAAAGAATAATGTTACATACACAATATTTTTAACAACAATTGAGTTGTCAAAACTTTATCAATTCTCATCTAAGTGCATCACTTACATCAATTTTTTACTTATCATTAACAACTTGTCATATTTTGGGTTATGAAATTTTGTCATGTCACGAGAGTATTTGGAAATGAATCAAACTTAAAAAATTTAGTAATGAGTTGTTCTAGCCATATAGGACAACAATCTTTACCACATCATTTCCTACTTTACTTTTACATGGACTTACCATATTTTCTTCATCACTCATAATTAGACATATAAGATAGTTGTGAGAAATTGTATAATCCTAGAATTATTATTATTATTTTGATGGGAAAATCCTAGAATTATTTTTTTATTTAGGAAATCCTAGAATTATTTGAATGATTATTATTTTTTTATGATAAAAAAAATCCTAGAATTATTGATTAGTAGTATTGTTATGAGAAATGTTTTGAAACAAAAGTACAAAACCTTAACGGGAGGGGTCGCTTAAACATAACTAAAAGTCTAAAACCTTAATAAGAAAGCGCCATCGTGTCGACATCTTTAGAAAGAAACAGAAGAAACATCTTATCTTCTCCAAAACGACGAAGTTTTGAATTTTCGCTCAACTCCAAACCTTCTTGTCTTCCCTCACACACAGAGAGAGAGAGAGAGAGAGAGAGAGAGAGAGAGAGAGAGAGAGAGAGAGAACGAGCCTGTAATTTCTCGCTGATCAAATTGTAATCAGAGTTGCCTATACAACCGGCATTTTTTCGCCGTCGCCGGAGAGAAATGAAGATCAACGTGGACTCGATCGCTCGAAGAGTCGAGGTTGACAATCGGATTCCTCTCCGCTATTACTACCGGATCGCTAATAATCTCCTCAAACAGGTTTCTCATATAAATAAAATAATCCCTTTCGTTAATTCCCTAATCACACTTTATTATTTAATTTTCTCTAATTCTTGCTTTATTAGCTCTCAATTTCAATTTCATTAGCTGTTTTTGGATTTAATTATGAACATGTTGATTATCAATTAGGGTTTTTTGAATTCCGTTTCATATAAGGGGAAATTATTAACAGTTTTATTTGCAAATGGCTTTTATAGGTTTTGATAGAATAACAACGTTTCTCATATTTTGCTTATATAATTGTCTATAGCTTATCATTCACTTTGGTTGTATAGAATTAATTAATGCCTACTAATGAAGCAGAGTAATTGGAAACAACAGCAACAAACAACTATGGATCCCCAATAAGACTAATTAGGGTCGGCCACATGAATTTTTTTATCCGCCATTTTATCCTATCCAAAATGGGCAAAGCTTGAGTTTAGTGCTATATTAAAGTGGACGCGTAAGGATAGTGACTTGTTTTACTTTTGATTGTGTGTCATCATCCTGACGGGTCTAGTGTACTACGCCCAAGCCAAGTACATCCAAAACCATACTCTTTACTACCTTGTTAATGGACCATGTCTTTTTTAACTACTACTAATACTATTTTGGGGTTTCTTCATTTTTTTTTGTCCCTCAATTTGAAACAACTTACTCTTCATTACCATAGAGCATAGCTGGTCTTATAAGAGTCTTAGGGTCAAAAGTGTGTTTTTTAAACCCAAAACTCCGTCCAACTCCTCATAACTTTTTTACAAACACTCATTTTCAATCCACCCGATACCCTTCTCTACTTTATCCACTCTACTTTATTCCTATGATTTACATATTTTTCAAAATCTTATTCCTTATGAATTATTAATAGTAAAGACCTAAAAGATTAAAAAAAAAAACACTCATAAAATGTTGAAGCAGGATTTTTTGTGACAATGTTGAATAGTATGAAATGCAATTTTTTTTTGTTTGTTTCTTTTATCTTATTGTTTATTTTATTTGTTTTGGGTATGCTCAGGCCAGTATTTATCAGGAGGAGAAGAATGTTGTAGATTTGTATATCATACTTCTTAGATATTCGAGGTAAGGAAGAAAAAGGGCGTGTGTGTGTGGCGATTGTTCTGCTGCTAAAATGGTGTTTGTGCATTGGATGTGTGAACTTATTTTTGACTCAATGCAGTTTGGTGTCTGAAACTATATCGTTCCACCAAGATTACCAGGTTCTGCTTCCAAAGGAAAGAATAAATTATAAGAAGGTGAGGTAACAATTTATTCATTCTAATTTTTCTTTTATTTTTGATATATGGTAGCATATCTTCATGTCCTTTTCATGTTTGTGTTCCAGAGATTGTTAGCAGTACTAGATGAGCTTGAATCTTTGAAACTAGAATTGCAACGTCGAGTGGATGAACTAAATGAGGGCCACTCTGGAGCTGTATTGCCTCAACTTGATGGCGTGGAGATGGTTAACTATTGGTTCGATGAGAAAACTGTGGTACTGCTACTTTATTCGTCTATCTCATTTTAGTTGTAATTTAGTAAATGATATCATGTTGGTCACGTTTCACTCTAATAGCCCTTCCTTTTAACCTAAATCTTCTGGTTATGTATAATATAATTAGTGTAGCTCAAAGCACTTTCCAGTAGATGTGATAGAGTTGTTTTGCCCCCATCAACAACATAAACTTAAGATTACTATTATTTAGAGATTGTTTGGGGACTACGACTACTACAAGGGTATGCAAGTTCATCATATTTATGCCAGGGGTCTCAATAAGAAATATATAACAAAAAATAATAATTGTGTCATAGTAAACAAATGAAATAGCAATTTTATCCTAGCTCACTTATCTTGCTGCACTGGCTAATCTATGTAGCTTAGGTTGTGGGCAAAGGCTTACATACTCCTTAGTCCAAATTCATTTGTCCTTTATGTCCTATTCCATGCTTGGGTTATGATGTATCTTCTTCCTTTAATACTAAAAACATGCTTTTTAACTAGTTTATTTTGGTACTTATAAGATCACAACTTAGAAGATCACAATGCAGTTCTTAACGTATAACTTAAATACACACAATACATAATCACACCAATAAACCATCCGGATGAATGGGCATAACCAATTTAGGTAAACTAATAGCAAACAATGAACAAGTATATTTAGGTCACACATATGCTGCAAAACCGAATTTTATCAACTCCTATTTTAACACGGAGGAGGAGGGTAATTAGAAACATAAATATATTATGAATGCATAATGACAAGCATAGACGAGACAAAAACTTACATTAAGTAGTAAAATACCTTAGTCAAGAGATATTTAGTTTTCATATACTTTGTCGATAATGTGGTTGCAAACATTAAGTAACAAGAACAAGGTCAGTCGAGGTAAACAAAAGGAGATAGCAACGTCTGGGGCTCAAAGTTTTGCACAAATTTCTGATGACATGGTAAGAAATGCATTATAAGTGCTACTGTATTCGTGTATCACATAAGCTGATTTTATACTTCTGAATCATACTAAATGTTGAAAATATTCTTTTACTTTCTTGTTGGTGGTAGATACAAATTTAGAATTCATGAACACCTTAGTCAATGCAAATGATAAACAACATGACAAATTTGAGAGCAATTGTTTTTATTGTATGAAATTTTGTTCATCATGTAGGCGAAAGCTAAAGGGGCTCCGGTCGAGTGCGCAGATGTGTATCTAAAAGTATACCGTAGGAGAGATGGGACTGCTGTTACTCACCATGCGCAAGAGAACATAGTAAGCACGATTTTAATCGAATTTTAGTGTATTTTGTGTTTGTATTGTTTATGATGTGTAATATGTTATTTGGTTTTTGTGGGAAAACGTACAGAATAGGATGAAATCACTTTTGAGCCAACAGGGCATGCGAATATAAGGAGAGCCTGGTAGTGGAATTCTCTGGTCCAAAGACGATGCATATGCTCAGGTGTTTGGTCCAGAGCGCCCTGGACGTGTACGTGGGGTGGGACTTGGAATCACCCCATCTGGAAGAAGTGCCACAAATGTTTCACAGTTTACCTCGACTCCATTGTTGCCAAGCAGAACAACCCAAAGGATTTCGAAGTTGAAGAAAAACTCCTCCAGATTGACCGAGCAACTAGCCCAAGTACAAGAACAACTTGCCCAATTAGAAGCAAGGCACCAAGAATCAGAAGCAAGATACCAAGAATCAGAAGCAAGGCACCAACAACAAATGGCCGAAGCGATGATGTGCATGAATGCAATGTTCGCCCAACTTACCGACAGTGTACTTGATTTGTCAATGTCTTAGGTACCAAATTGAAGGTGTATTTAGCAAAACACCACTTTTTGCAATGCATTGTTATATGATATTAATACGATGTCTTCAATATATTCAGGGTGGCAGTGCTTGATGGGGACTCTCCATGGGAATGAAACTGTGAATCCTCTGGTAAAACAAATACAACTATTTGTTATAACATATACAATTATATTGGGAAAAAATTAAAAAAAAAAAAAATCAAATTATGAAGCAAGAAATAGGGAAGTAGATGTATTATAAGACAAAATCAAATTAGAAAATGTCAACCATGCCTTTTTACACTTGCTAAATGTCAACCATGTACTCCATTATTAATTTAATTTTTTTAAAGGAAGGATAATATTAGCAATGTGGTTAATTAGAACATGGTATACTTGACATGGAGTATTGTTTGCATTTTATTGTTGAAACTTGAAAGAATTGAAATTTGATGACTAGTGAGCTTGAATGTGAAGGGACCTTACTGGAAGGTAGCATTCCATCTAAGAAATTATAACATTTGTTGTTATATTTATAAAATGGTAGTGAATATGGATTATGTAAATGTATTTATATATATGAATTTGAAGAGAGTGGAATCTATGATACTGTATAGAGTTTGGAAAGATTTAAACTTTTAAAAGTGCGGCTAGTGAACTATGTCTCACTCTCAGTCTTGTTTTAAGATGCTATACTTTTAAATGGATTTACAGCAAAAAGACTTTAAAAATTTAAGGAATGTTGACCTTGTTAAAGTGCAGCTAGCAAAATACTTGGTTTTGTTTAGAGTCTGTTTGTTTTAGCTTAAAATGTTAGCTTATTTCCGGTGTTCTCATTGTCACAGGTAATTGGCTGTACCATGACGCTTGGTGGAAATTCATTGAGGGATATGCATTTTGTGATGTAAAAACCAAAGTTTGTTGGGAACTTGTATTTTATATGTAATTAATCTTTTGGCAACGAACTTATTTGTTTTGTTTATGTAATTATTTCGTTTATGTAATTAATATTTTGGTAATGATTTGATACTATGCAATTTGTTTTTTTGGTTCCAATTGGTTGCATCTGAGTGTTGGCTGGAATTACAGGTCTTGTTTTGGGCAGTAATGTGTTGAGGAAGAAAAAAAAAAAAAAAAAAAACCCTATAGCCGTGTTTTGTTTAAAGCACGGCTATAGGCCCAGTTTGGGCTGCGTTTCAAACGCAGCTCTAAATCGTAATAGTCGCGTTTCATATAAAACGCAGCTATAAGTCCCAAACCTTTGGGTGTGGAGAAATGCAGCTATAGGGCTAAAAAAACGCAGCTATGTTCTTCCCCTTTCATATGAATAGTAGATTTCATTATTAATTTAATTAGTATTTTTTTGAGAGAATAATTTAATTAGTAGAATTTATTATAAAGGGAGAGTATGTGTATATTGTGTTCTAGGAGAACTAAATAATTACTCCCATGTAAAATACAGTAAGTTCAAATTAGACTGTTAATAATTTATGGATCATGTTAAAGGTGCCCTTAGGACAATTGTTAACAAAACATTTTAGGAAAATTTTGATATAACTTTTATGGAAAATAGAAAAAGCTACCAAAATATTAATTTTTTTTTTCTTTTCTTATTAAAACTTTCCTGAGATAGTTTATTAACAAATGGAATAATACTAAAGATACAAACTATACAAAAATTTTTACAAATTACTGATATGGTGAGTAATTATTGGTAAATGAAAAAGTGATATTAATGGTGGGTCTAGATGAAAACTAATAAGAGATTGACCACATTAATATTTTATAAAAATGTTGTAAAATAATTTGTAATTGTAACATTACTCTTAAAAAATGCCCTTATGGGCATTCACTAACATTTCCCATAATTTATAAGCCAATAATAAGAAGCATATTTATCCTTCAGTCTCTAGGTGAGAGTCACACAAAATGATTATTTGTGTTTCAAAGAGAGAGAGAGAGAGAGAGAGCAAGACCAATATGAAAGCATGGATTATATTTTGGCATATAACAAAGACAGTTAGGATATTAATAGTTAGTTTCTCAAAAAAAAAAAAAAAAAAGGATATTAATAGTTAAATAATTAAATTTACGATTCTTAAAAAAAATTATTGAAGTCACAATTTCTTCACAGTTTAGCTTTTTAAAATAAATAGTAATGAGTTCATTACCATTATTCCTTCGGTTTAACTTTTTAGAATAAATGGTAATGAATTCATTACCAGTATTCCTTTGAATGCAAGACCAATATGGATTTCTATTCATCTTTATGAAATATGACAATGTCTGTGGACGTAAAATATGACTTATCCAATTGTCAAGTAATGTTTAATCAGTTCCTCAAAAAAAAAAAAGTAATGTTTAATCTTATAACTTACTATCCTGTATCTATCATAATTCATAAGGCATAAGCTCACTGAAGTATGGAACCCAAATACTATGATAAATCATCGATTGCTTCAAAAGTTAGCTCAATGTGGAATTAAGATAACCTAACTCTACTAAGTCACCAATTAGCAACATATGATGTTATTGTTTTATTATACTAGTATAATTTTTTTGGGGCTAGCTGATATATAATTTGATAGTTACAACAATGAGAGGAGGAGGGATTTACACCATAAACATCTTTATTGTAAATACTAAGAAGTGTTAATTGGGCTATAAAGCTTTAGGTGGATTTTATTTAATTATATCATCCTGATAAAATATATATATATATATATATATAAACTCCATATTAGGAAAAATTTAATTATACTATGATTATTTTATCTATCTAGATGTATTTGATAAAAATGGTCTTATTTATTTATAGATATGATAGAATTTCAACTTATAAAATTCGTTTCATAATGATTGCTCTTTTTCATTAGGCCAAGTCACTAATTGGTTTTTGGTGTGGGTCGTGTGGCAGTATTTGATCATCATATCTTTTATTGTACAATAAAAAACTTTATTATTTGAGCTGACGAGAACTCACGATTAAAAAAAAGGGTTAATTGCACACGTCCTCCCTCTACTATAGGTCTATCATTAGGCCAAGTCACCAATTGGTTTTTGGTGTGAGCCGTGTGGCGGTATTTGATCCTCATATCTTTTATTGTACAATAAAAAACTTTATTAGTTGAGTTGACGAGAACTCATGACTAAAAAAAAGGGTTAATTGCACACGTCCTCCCTCTACTATAGGTCTTTGCTTTTTAAAACCCAAACCATTGTTTTTGAAAGAGCATTCCAAACAATTAAAACTTGGAATTAACACCTCAAGATTAATACAGTTTGAAAATTTCGCCCTACAATCAAATTTGTTAATGGCTTAAATTAATGGGTCATATGCGAGTCGAGTAACCCTAAAAGATTGAATTCTGCCTTTGCCATTTTATAGAGTAAAATTACAAAATTATCCTAAATAATTTCTCAGACAATCTACCCACCTCTTTCAAGTTTTAGCACATTTTCACCCAAATTCCTCAAGGTTCTCAATCCTAATCCATTGAGTGACTGACTAGATAGCACAACCCATTATTAGCAGGGCAAAACTCAATATTGAAAATATGAAATGTATTCAACACAACTTGATACCAAAAAAGGATTGATACTGTTGATATCAAAGAGGTTGCATTGTCTCTCTACCTCTTAATAGATGAAAGATTTAGTCGATCGTGTCCATTTCATAATCAAGATTTTAATTAAAAAGAATTAAAGGTGTACATGATGTCACTTTATTTAAAATTTCATTTCACAAAATAAGAAATGATAATTGATTTTAATTGACATGCCACAGCCATTGTGTTCACTTTTATATTTTTGGCTAAATTATTCAATTACAAATGACACTCTTTAATTTTGATATGTTTAAAATTCAATCCAAAGTTTTTTATTTTTATTTTTTTATTTCAATATTTTAAATTTATTTTATATTTAAAATAACCATTTGATCTAATTCCTCCCAATCTGATTGTTATTACAAATCCAATGAAACTGGATAAAAGAATCAAGAATGCATTGAAAACAAATGAAAGTTAAAAGGATAGGGAAGAAAAAAAAACTTTGTAATGAAAGTGGAGCTTGCACGGAGGAGCCATATGCTTCTTCTTTTCTTTTACATGGCACAGCTGGGTCATCTTGGATTTGAACTAAAGACTTCTCCTATGAAGCAAATCATCACACCTATGGTCCAATCATTTGGGAGAGAATCAGTAGATTCCTTATTTATCCTTTCTCAACGTAGCTTACAACTCTTTGATGTATTGGGCTCTCCAAGTGTGCTCGTTCCCCTCATTCTCCCTTATCAAGGCAATTCTTTGTAAAATAACTCTAATGAGAATAAAAAATAAAGCATTAAAACAGTCTTGGCCCAACTCTAGACACTTTGAAAGAATAATGTTACATACACAATATTTTTAACAACAATTGAGTTGTCAAAATTTTACCAATTCTTATCTAAGTGCATCACTTATATCAAATTTTTACTTATCATTAACAACTTGTCACATTCTGGGTTATGAAATTTTGTCATATCACGAGAGTATTTGGAAATGAATCAAACTTAAAAAAATCAGTAATGAGTAGTTCTAGCCATTTAGGACAATAATCTTTACCACATCATTTCCTACTTTACTTTTATATGAACTTACCATATTTTTTTTACCACTCACAAGTTACAATCAAATATATAAGATAGTTGTGAGAAACTGTATAATCCTGAATTATTATTATTATTTTTCTTATTTTGATGGGATAATCCTAGAATTATTTTTTTATTTTTGAAATCCTAGAATTATTTGAATGATTATTATTTTTTATGATAAAAAAATCCTAGAATTATTGATTAGTAGTATTGTTATGAGAAATGTTTTGAAACAAGTGTACAAAACCTTAACGGGAGAGCATTCCAATTATTATTTGCGCGGTCACTTAAACATAACTAAAAGTCTAAAACTTTAATAAGAAAGCATCATCGTGTCGACATCTTTAGAAAGAAACAGAAGAAACTTCTTATCTTCTCCAAAACGACGAAGTTTTGAATTTTCGCTCAACTCCGAGCCTTCTTGTCTTCCCTCACACACAAGAGAGAGAGAGAGAGAGAGAGAGAGAGAGAGAGAGAAAGAGAAAGAGAACGAGCCTGTAATTTCTCACCGATCAAATTGTAATCGGAGTTGCCTACACAACCGGCATTTTTTCGCCGTCGCCGGGGACAAATGAAGATCAACGTGGACTCGATCGCTCGGAGAGTCGAGGTCGACAATCGGATTCCTCTGCGCCATTACTACCGGATCGCCGATAATCTCCTCAAACAGGTTTCTCATATAACTAAAATAATCCCTTTCGTTAATTCCCTAATCACACTTTTTTATTTAATTTTCTCTAATTCCTGCTTTATTAGTTCTTAATTTCAATTTCATTAGCTGTTTTTGGATTTAATTATGAACATGTTGATTATCAATTAGGGTTTTTTGAATTCCGTTTCATATAAGGGGAAACTATTAACTGTTTTATTTGCAAATGGCTTTTATAGGTTTTGATAGAATAACAGCATTTCTCATATTTTGCTTATATAATTGTCTATAGCTTATCATTCATTTTGGTTGTATAGAATTAATTAATGCCTACTAATGAAGCAGAGTAATTGGAAACAACAGCAACAAACAACTATGGATCCCCAATAAGACTAATTAGGGTCGGCCACATGAATTTTTTTATCTGCCATTTTATCCTATCCAAAATGGGCAAAGCTTGAGTTTAGTGCTATATTAAAGTGGACGCGTAAGGATAGTGACACGTTTTACTTTTGATTGTGTGTCATCATCCTGACGGGTCTAGTGTACTACGCCCAAGCCAAGTACATCCAAAACCATACTCTTTACTACCTCGTTAATGGACATGTTTTTTTTAACTACTACTAATACTATTTTGGGGTTTCTTCATTTTTTTTTTGTCCCTCGATTTGAAACAACTTACTCTTCATTATCACAGAGCATAGCTGGTCTTATAAGAGTCTTAGGGTCAAAAGTGCGTTTTTTAAACCCAAAACTCCGTGCGACTCCTCATAGCTTTTTTACAAACACTCATTTTCAATACTCCTGATGCCCTTCTCTACTTTATCCACTCTACTTTATTCCTATGATTTACATATTTTTCAAAATCTCATTCCTTATGAATTATTAATAGTAAAGACCTGAAAGATTAAAAAAAAAAAACACTCATAAAATGTTGAAGCAGGATTTTTTGTGACAATGTTGAATAGTATGAAATGCAATTTTTGTTTGTTTGTTTCTTTTATCTTATTGTTTCTTTTATTTGTTTTGGGTATGCTCAGGCCAGTATTTATCGGGAGGAGAAGAATGTTGTAGATTTGTATATCATACTTCTTAGATATTCGAGGTAAGGAAGAAAAAGGGTGTGTGTGTGTGGTGATTGTTCTGCTGCTAAAATGGTGTTTGTGCTTTGGATGTGTGAACTTAGAATTTGACTCAATGCAGTTTGGTGTCTGAAACTATACCGTTCCACCGAGATTACCAGGTTCTGCTTCCAAAGGAAAGAATAAATTATAAGAAGGTGAGGTATCAATTTATTCATTCTAATTTTTCTTTTATTTTTGATATATGGTAACATATCTTCATGTGCTTTTCATGTTTGTGTTCCAGAGATTGTTAGCAGTACTAGATGAGCTTGAATCTTTGAAACCAGAATTCCAAAGTCGAGTGGATGAACTAAATGAGGGCCACTCTGGAGCTGGATTGCCTCAACTTGACGGCCTGGAATTAAATTCATTTGGTTCGGAAATATATTCCTTGGAATGGCCTGCTGTTAATAAAAATTCTTACTCGAGTGTTGATAATAGGCAGGTATGGACCCAACTGATGCACTATATTGACTCATCTTCTTTTTCTTTGCTTTATCTGCCAATACAGTTCTTAGGAAGCTTTCCATCACTCCTTTCATTATTTCTTCAGTATTGTGTCTCAGTCAAAATGTTGTTTTTTCATAATGTTCTTTCCAATATTATATGAAGTTTGTAGGAAGCTTTTTTCCCCCTTATACATTCAGTCAATATATTAAATATTAGTTTTCTCTTCATGTTGCTGCAGCATGCCAGCGTGGCACCTCAGTCTTCATGGAAGTATAAGAATGATCACTCTCAGGTTTTTTCACCAAATTCCATGCAAATTGACAAGCAGTTTCAGAAGCTGTGAGTACATTAATGTATTATTTACTCATCATTTAGTGACTAGAGACATGAGGCTGCTCTAAGATAGTCATATCTTTTTATGTATAAAATAAAAGATAGTCATATCTTTTGACAATGAAAATTGCCAATGAGCTCTAGCTCAACTGGAACCTCCTCTCCTTATAAGCACTAGGTTGAGGGTGAGATTGTAGGTTCAAGACCCACTGGGTGTATGTGTAACTTACCAATAATAAAAAAAAGAAGCAAAATCAACCTGTGTAGTTTGGAACTTTTTCAGTTTTTGATGTCTGTTCTTTTAGTGAGGAGCCAGCAGTAAC
Source organism: Quercus lobata (assembly GCF_001633185.2). Taxonomy (NCBI): domain Eukaryota; kingdom Viridiplantae; phylum Streptophyta; class Magnoliopsida; order Fagales; family Fagaceae; genus Quercus; species Quercus lobata. Next base: position 11,442,089 of record NC_044909.1, on the reverse strand, counting down.
TGAATATTTGTATGGCAACAAGTGTAGTCCTTTATGCTATGCTTGGGTTTTTGTATATTTTCTATTGATTTTTGATGGCTGGCTTTCAAGTTGACCAAGAAACAGAAGATTTATAGTGATCACTTATCAAAAAAAAAAAAAAAAAAAAGAAAAGAAAAAAGAAGAAGAAGATTTATGGTGATTATGTAAATTTCATCTCCTTGCCTACTGTAAACATGGGTAGGGGGTTAGGTCACGGGTTCAATCTCATACAGGCATTTGTATTTACCCACCCAAATCCCCCAAAAAAACCTAGGCTTTAAACAGAGTTCCTTACATTTGCACGTGTATGTTGACATTTGTGGTTGCTTGACTAGGAGTAATAATTTTCTGTAGCATTGAGGCAAATATATTGAATTAATAATTGCGATTGTGATTTATGGTATGCACTTATCATGATAGTTGGGACTAGCAATTGTTATAGTGCAACTGGTTTTGACCTTTATACATCAATCCCGATTTTATTTCTCCCAATTAGGGGAGTGGGCTTGGAAGCTTTAGAGAGTGGCAGGTTGGTTGGGGACCTTGGAATGCTACAATTTAGACGGCCTTGTTACTTATTGAAAACAAAATGGAAAATTTTTATGGCCTTGGTTTGGGTTTATCACTTTCAGGTGCCCATGAGTAGTGAGTTTGATTTGGTGCAGATTCATCTGAACCTGCTCATGTTTCAGATAACACGAGCTGGTTAGGGTCCACCAGGTTTTGTGCTCTGATATAATTAGAGATTATGGAAGTTGCTAGGTATTCTTCATGTCTGCTCCTTCTAGGAGATTTTACTTAATAAACAATTTTGGATGTTTAATAATCCTTGCAGAGAATATTAAAGCAATGATATAGACAAAGTTTAAGGATTCTTTATTAAACACTCTCTCTCCACTTATTTTATTCAAGGAAATCCTAATTTTAAGCACTATTTGAATATAACCTTGTAATGGAACAATCCTATGCACTTATATTTGAAAAATTAGTAGCAAGAGGTGTATGCTTTGAAAATCAGGTTAAGAAAGGTTCTTTTAAGCACCTGTACTCCTGCTAATAAGTGTCTCAACTTGTGTGAACTTAAGCAATTCTTCATAATTCCCCGGTTGGTACAATTTTACAAAACAATCACTCAAAACCATATTTAATGTCTATTTTCTGTTTCTTATATGGTTCTTGAGGTATAAGCATCTATAGTTTAATGTTGATGTTTGGTGCTGGCCTTTCTCCTCTGTCTGCTGTTATCTCCTTTAATTCATCTCATTGTGCCCTCGTTTAGTTCATGTGTTCATTGCTTTTTTATGTTACATATGTTTCTTCTATTGTACTTGTAATCTCGAGAGACCAGGTCACGTCTTTCTCAAACTTAAATTGGTCCTAAAGATAAAATTGCTAAACAACTCTTCTTTAGTATGGTAGTTTTTTCCAAGGACGATGCATAATATAAGATTTTGGAAATGTGCAGATCTTTTGGTCTAGTTGCTCCAAAGAAGGAAACTTTGTCTAGACACTCATTCTTAGGTCCGAATGGTCTTCAGGGCCAGTGGCTAGGACCTACTTCAGGAATGAAGGTGAAATTTTTTGTTTACTTTTCTCGTCACATATATAATATATATGTTTTTTTGGATTGGGACAAACTCCATAAACTAATAAGGGCCATGGTGTAATACAGGTTCAATATCCAAGCAATACAGACTTATCTCTTACTGAAAATTTGGGGTAAGGACTTCTGCCAAAGTCATCCGCTCAACTGATCCTCCAAACTTTTACTACCTATTGTACCTGTTTGTATGTTTTATGTTTTTCTCATATGGCATTGTAGTGAATTCAACACATTGACCATACACTTGTTATTTCTTGTCAATTTTTTTGCTTTTAAATTGTGGCTGCTTGTAACATCTGAAAATTTTGTCATATGTTAATAGCCTGAATCAGGCTGGACAATATGATCTTGTGGCAGCAAAAGATGGCGATCCAGGAGGGGTCAGATCTGCAATGGAGTCGGTGCTCTCCTTAGATGATGGCAGATGGCTACGTCCTGCTGAGGAGTCTTGTTCTCCGTTGATCAATGAAGCAAGGGAAGATGATTTCCGGTTGGTCAAGCAACCTTCCATTCCTCCTGTCCTTGCTCAACTGCAGCAGGACTTCACTCCAATTCCTCCATCAAAAGTTGCAGATCCGAGACCTGGACCTGCTATATCTTCTCAGGATGGGATGCCAAGTTCTGATTCATATCAACATCTACACGTTGTAGGCTTCTAGTGCTTTTTCTTGTGTTGTATATTCTAGAAAATACATTTGTCTATTTCTTGATAACATCAAAATAAATTTTCCTTTTTACTTTTAAGTGTCAATCTGCTTCTAATTCTCGATGAATATGATTCTAGTTTCAATTAATTTATATTGCAGCCTGTAAAAATGATGGAAGATTTTTTGAGATTGGCTCGGGCAAACACACAGAAAAATTTAGAAACATGTGGCGTTCTTGCGGGTTCACTGGTAAGCCTAACTAATATCTTAAGGAGAAATAATACTGTATTTTGCTTGTAAAAAAGAAGTTACAGGGGGCTTGAAAGTTCATCTTGTGGTTTCTTATACTTTTAATTTCATGTGGCTGTAGAAAAACAGGGTTTTCCACATCACTACGCTTATTATCCCAAAGCAGGAGTCAACTTCAGATTCGGTATGATAGCTATCGATTAATATTAATGTTTATGCTCTCTTTCTTTCAAGTTGAATTTCGCTTCTGTTTGTCGTAAGGTTTCAGGGAAAAAGTATTCTGTGCCTTTAGGCGATCTACTTAGCTTTGAGATCAAATGCTGAAAAAATGTTGAGGGTGCATTGGCATTGTTAAATGTTTGGGTATTAAGAAGAATTTGAGATTCTTGGACATTTCATTCTCATCCAAAACTAGTTCTTATTCCATTTTCTGATGTACTGTTTAACCGCTGATGTAAATGGATATAATACTAAAGAAAGAGTAATTGCAAATCTCATATTCTGCAGGTCTGCCCTTGCCCTTAATTTTATTGAATTTCCCTTCCTAGTATTTCTCTTTTCTCTAAATATAAATAACTGCTTCTCTTATTTATTTTTTCTTTGTGGTTATCTTGGAATGCCCTTTTGGTATATTTCCCTATCAATAGGGCATGCCCCTTTTTATTGTATCTATTAATTATAATTTTGAACTCATATAAAAATGACCTCTAGCATAAACGGCACCCCCCACCCCCCCCCAATAAGAAGGGGCGGGGTCAATTGCCTGTAGGAGTTTGATTAATAGTGAGGATTATTGTAGCTCTGTGATGTGCTACTAATTTGAGTGAAGTTTTCCTACGTCTAAATACTTGTGTGTATACTTACCAATAAGAAAAAAAAAATGTATATAAGAAACAGATATTACCTTTGCCAGTTGCGAATTTTGAGTGAAGCCAAATAATGCAAACAATGGACTTTACTGGGTGAAAATGATGTGTCAATATTTTTAAAGTTAAATGGATATGTTGTAGAATACAAAAGCTTGAATGTGTTCAGATAGCACTTCTGTGTTTTGTCTTTAATATCTCAATTTTTAGACTGGTATGTTTTTATTAGATACACTTGTATTATGTGCCATTAGCAATAATAAATTGTAACCCCTTTGTGTTCAGTGTCAAACGTTGAATGAAGAAGAGATATTTGAAGTTCAAGACAAATTATCGCTTTTTCCTCTTGGGTGGATTCACGTAAGTGTGTGAATACTCTCAATGAACAGTAATTGTTAATTATACTTCTCATTTAGTTTTATTTGTTCATGCTCTTTTTCTGCTTTGAATGTGTTGAAATGTTGGTTTGACAAAAATTTTGAACTATATCTTGCCATTTTATTTTGACTGATGGTCTCCACACTGTTAGCCTCAAAAGTCTTGCACTTTTAGTTTAATGATGTTGCTCCCCTTTTGAAATAATAGATTTGATGTCACTAAAATTTTTTAGCCTATCTTAATTGTGTTGTTACCATGCTCATGAATATTATATACAATACTCAACACATAGGCTTCCATGTACGCATGCTGTAACTTTGTAGCCTTGGGATGAGCTGTAGACATCCTGGGTTAGATCCCCACTAGGAGTTCCCCTGGGTTACCTGATACTTGGTTTTGGCTGATGGGGTCGTGTATCCGTGGCTTACTCCCTAGGGGTGGGTCCAAAGAACCCTTCCTTGGTGAGTTTTCATGTCATAAAAAAAAAAATGTACGTATGCTGTAACTGAACTGGGCTTGTCAGTTTGCTCATGCTCATGCAAACGTTCATTGTTTTGGTTTGGCACAACTTGATAGGTTCATAGATTCAAATTTAAAAACCTATCAGATGACTGAACTGTCTGGATTTGTTAATATATAATTGAGTTAATTCAATCCCCTTTCAAAAAAAATATCATTTTGTAAATATGTAACATATGATAAACAACAGTTTATAGTGGGATTATTTGGGTTGCCATTTTTTTTTCCCTGTTCCATTTAGGTGCAATATGCTCTTTCATTGTCTTTCTGACTTGATCTGGGAACCAACCTTACCTGTGCGAGACACTCTTATAGGTGGCATTCATGTTTTCTCTTTCCTGGTTGATCTAAAATTTGTAGTTAGGAGAAGAGAAGTTGATGTGCTATATTTGTATATTTACTTTGCAAAGATAAATGCTTATTTTGCCAATGAGTTCTAGATCAAATGACACTTTTGCCTCCCACAAGAATGAATGGAGGCTGAGGTCATGGGTTACTGTAGGAAATTGTTTTGTTTTTTGACTATTCTTTCTGTTATGATTGTGATATTCAGACGCACCCATCACAGACCTGCTTCATGTCATCAGTGGATCTGCACACTCATTATTCGTACCAGGTAACAAAGGGTATTGTTGATAGATTACTTGCTTTTTAATTTAAAATTTTAGTAGTGTTGATCTAAGTCGTAAAATGCAAAGTGTTATAGTTTTTTACTGGAGCTAGATTAATGCTTTCTTTTTCTTTTCTCTTATTACTTTTTTTCCATTATTTTTTGTAGTTGGGGTAAGCTACAATGGATCTTTTTTAGGGCCACGTCCCTAGTTACCCCTAACAATTGTGGCCTCTATATTTATGAATGCATTAGGTTATTGTGATGAATAAGCTGTACACTTGTTAGCAATAATGACAAATGGTTCTTGAAACATACATGAAGAGAAAGTGTAGAATTAAAAGATATGTAAACTAAGAAAATTTAGCCAATGAGTTATGGCTTTTTTGGCACTTCTTCCTCACATAATAGCGTGATGGAGGGTGAAGTTGTGGGTTAAGATCCACTGGGTTCATTTATAACTTACCAATAAAAAAAATAAAAAACTAAGAACATTTAGTTTTTTTGGTAGTGGAAGCAAAATAGAGAAATGGTGAAATTGCAATTAAATGTGAATTTTAGTTTTTAGCAATTAATAATTATTAGCATTTCTCAGGACTTGAGAGAGCTTTTTGGATTAGTTTAACTGCATGTAGATTTGCATATTTGCTATGTTTCCTCCAGCTTCCTTTTATTTTGTATTTATACTTTGCTGACAGGATTTCTTTGTGATTTTGTTGTAGATTATGCTACCTGAAGCAATTGCAATTGTTATGGCCCCTACAGATACTTCGAGGTTGGTTTTCCTGTATCACCTAGTGATTATCACATCAAATATGTATGAAGCAATGCAAAAATCTGCTGATTTAGAATAAGTTAATTGCAAAATATTTTGAACTTAATATTATTGTTGGTATTACAAATCATGATGAGTTAAAAAGATCATTCTGAGTTTTCCTTCTCTCTCTCTCAAATGGGTTCTACACAATAACATCAACATAAACATTAAATCATTCCGAGGTTAAAGTTTTATAGTATATGCAACATATCCTTTTCTATCACACTTGGAAAGCCAGTTATTTTCCAGAAATGGTCACCTCACCTGTGAAAGGGCATAGACCAAAATCTAAAATTTGGATGTTTGATTTTAGGTGGATAGAGTTGTAAAGGTATTGTATTTGGCCATTTGGTCTCCTTAGTTCTTTCTTCATTTAAATGGGCTGCCATTGATTTGCTCGATCCTTATATTGTGTTCTTTCTTTTGCCAAATTCCTTGTGGATGACATTTAAGAGTAATGAAACTCCAGCTGTTACCTTTTTTATTTTCATGAAAGCCTTGGCGTCCCATTTAATAAACTTACATTCACATGGCATAACAAAATTGATTGGAGGAGCACCACTGTAATTTATTGAGAACTAAAGCAGGTGAATAGCAGATTAATCTCTCCCCCCCCCCCCCAAAAAAAAAAAAACCTCGTTTTCTTCCCCTGGTTGAGCGTTGGAGTGTGTTACTCCTGTGAACTAGACTACTAGTGCCAAATGTAGATGGTATCTATTGGCAAGCCAACCATTGGGACTCTATTTGGTTGTTTCTTTAGGTGCAGACTTACAGGTTGGCAAATGCAATAGTTAGTCTTTTATTTGGAAAGTTGTGCAGATTAATGTTGCTAGATTATGTGTTAAGATATTGAGTAAGATGACATAAAGGGATGAATAGTTAGCATTTTATAGATCTGATTTATATTATTACTTAGTTAACATGCTAACATTTTTCCTATGCTACTGCAGTCCACATGGCATATTTCATTTATCTGATCCAGCTGGTGTGTCTGTGATTCGAAATTGCCAACAACGTGGCTTTCATCCCCATGAGGAGCCAGATGATGGAAGTCCAATTTATGAGCATTGTTCACATGTCTATATGAACCCCAGTTTGAAGTATGACGTTGTAGATCTTCGAAGACCATGATTTCTTAACACTGACAGAGTTTCTGAGAAAATAATCATCAGGTTGAAGGAAAATATGTATATCAAGAGTAAATCTCTTATCACCTGACATGAAAAGCATTGTAAATTCAAATGGTTTCTGAGATACAGGTTGAATACAAAGCACACACATCCTCTTCTGTGTTCCACCATGTGCTAAGATTTTGTACTCGTTGTAGTGATACTTGGTAAATATGAGTTCTGTAATTAACACCAGCATTGTTCATGAGTCCAAGTTTTCCAAGGAACCCTGATAATCTCATCAAAGTTATTAGATAAGTTATGGAAGGTGAACGATTTCATATGAATGCCTATATGTGTTCAAACGTGCTTCTAAAAAATGCCTGAAAGGTGAGTTTTTCCCGTTTCGTAAATGTATAATAAAAAAGGCTGTTGACCTGATGAAGCATTCAGATCATGCAAAGGGAGCTCTAGCAGCTGTCTATCCTTGGTTAATTAATCGCAGGAGAGGAGAATATATCTTGTGCATCTGGCATGTGTATAATTTCAATCAGGACATCATTTTATAACTAATATGAGATTCACATGTTAGAGAGAGATGTATATGTTGGATGTATAAGATAATTATGTTATTCCATATCACACAAACGCAAATGATTTTTTTTTCCCTCAAGTCGTAAGTATTAAGGAATTTAAAGAAGGATGAAGCTCATTTAGGCTAATGAAAATGGAAAAGCTTGGGATGTTTCTTAAATTAGTCGCTTTTGCCAAAAATTTTATTACTCGACTGGTTAACACCTCTTGATGTTTCTAACGGAGATATACAAAGTCTAAATCTCCCCCCTATCATCAATGTATCAAAAAGGAAAGAAAAAAAAAATCGGTTTCTTTTATAATGTTGGACCACAACCAGTGTTTGGTGAAGAAAATTCTTGTGACTTCATGAACATGCTGATTGTCTACCATGCTACAGGTGTGTTGCCAACTTGCCTATATTAAAGAGTAAAGAGGAGCACGTGAAATCACTCAGCCTGCCAGGTTTTCATGCATATCATGACTCCTGGCTTTTTGGTACCTCTATTCTAAATGCATTTCACAAATTCTTATAAAAACCAATTGCATTTTGCTTTCTGACAAATAGAGTTACCAAACGCCGCCTTTTAATAATTTGCATGTTAAGAAGTCATAGCTGTGTGGGATTCTAAACTCAAACCTATTGAATTTAGTAGCAAAAGGAGTTCAATTGAGCCGTAGTGTTATAAATGGCATTCCAATTAATGCTTTTAATTGAACCCTATTGACTTGCTTTAAAGTTTGAATAACTTTGTGCTCTGTGGGTTACCTTCATTTTCACTTTTTGGCTGGGCTAGCTGTGACTGTGACTGAGTATGAGGACCACCTAAAAATGTAAAGGTTGGACACATACCCATGTACCATAGTCCTGAGCCAAGGCCCAGGGACCAACTGAGCTACACCACAGTGGCTAGAAATTACACTTCCATTATGGTTTTCGGCTGCACATTTGTTCAGCTTTGCCCTAAAACCCTACAGTACATACTTTATAGGGAATAATACAGTAGTGAATTTATTCATATAATATATAGTAAAATGGAAGCATTAAATTTTTGCTAACACTTTCTCCAGTAGCATTAAATTTTTGCTACATCAACTAGGTTTTTCATGTAGGCGTCATTATTTTTCAGAGTTGTAAGGATTCTAAATTATTGTTATTATTATTTTGCTAAATATATTCAAAACTAGTTAGAACAAACCTATCCCATATATATATTACACAGTTTAACGACTAGTTAGTTTTTAAATAAAGATCTAATGAAGAACCAAACCACCCGAACAATGTGAATTGGTGATATAATCGGATCTTGGGTCCCCAAATTCGAAACTTTGGAGCTGATTAATACATATATACAAAGTACAATAACACAGTAAAAAATACATGCATGAATAGTGTATGACCTATTGCAATTTTTTTTACCACGCCTCTAGCTTGCTGTCCATTTCGTTTATTGATATGCACACTGCTTTAGAATGTAAAAGTTAGAAAGTGGTGTCCCAATGGAATAATGGGATTGTATTTTGTTTCAGCAAAAAGGACACCTGATCAGGCACCATACTTTTTTTTTTTTTTTTAAATGTGGAAAAAGGTGCTTAGACCCATACTTTCTTTCTAATCAGTAAGTTTAGAAAACTTAATTTGAGCGACAAATGAACCCTTGTTGTAGTGTTTTCATCAAATGTTGCTGGCTTTAAAGGAGACATTATTTGATATGCACACCAATATAAGTTATAGTTTTGACGGAGCTTGATAACTTAATCACGTTATATTTCTTTGTTATAATGGGTTTCTAGGGTTTTTAGAGCACTTGGCTAATCCTCAAGTGTTTATGATCCTCCGCCCTACAAATAGTGTAATTATAAGAAGAATTCCTTAAAGTAATACTGTGTATCTTATGCGGTTTGAAACTCGAGTAGTCACATTGTAACTCTTCTTGATTGGCGCAATAGTAATTTTCCTCTAAAATCAATATTCAATATACCATCCTTTAACTGAGTCAAAAAGTATGGCCAAGCTACTACCTAAGGTATTGTGTTTGGGTTCTTGAGTCATGACCATGCTCTTTTCCCTTCCCTCAATTTAATTGTTGAACAGTTGGGTTCTTGAGTCATGGCCAAAAAAATATAAAACAAAAATATAATACTTTAGTGATATTAGTTCCATATCAATGAAAATCTTTGCATTCTTAAACTATGCATGTGATCCAATTCAATGTTTGCCAAAATTGACAAGGGCAAACTGAGAGAATGGTCCCTATTTTCAGTTTCAGTCAATATTATTCACATCATCATGCTTTTTACATGATTGGATCCAGTATTGCTTTATAGTACATCCTATGAATCACCTAAAGGATGAGGAATCGCACATGCTTGGTAGGTGATATAATAAATCCCTATACGACATTGTCAATGAATTGTGAGAGCCCATGGCTATAAGTTAAAGCACACCATGAAAAAGAAGGTCTAGTACTTCCATGGGTACAAAAGAGATCAAAGAAATGTTCAATAGCCCAACATGCACTTCAACAAAAAATGAGGGTTGAAGTAGAACCCTAGTCTAAGAGATTTTTTATTTTATTTTAATTTTCTTGAATGCTTAGTTAATTAAATTTGCACGAGTTTGGCTCTCATAGGCGGCAAGAGCTAGCCGCTAAAATTGTTGAGCCTCCCACCTATGTTATTGGAGTTGGACCTTTAAAGTTAAAACTTCTAACTTCTAACTTCTAACAATGAATTGAATTGAATACTTTTCCAGTGGATCTGTCCTAATGTCCTCTAGACGAGCAAAAAACAAGGAGAAATACATCATAGTGAAAGTTCAATCAAGGGTGGTGTCACTCAAGTGGCCCCATACTGTATTAAAAATCCCTTTGTAGCTCATTTCTGAGAGCTCTCTGTCACAGTTCATTAAATTGACTAAGTTGAAGGGGGAAAAAGTTAAAAAAAAAAAAAAAAAAAACTCTATGACAGCATCTTTTTTTTAATAATTTTTTAAGTTTTTTTTTGATAGGAAATAATTTTTAAATTTGATAGTTAAAGGATGAGATATTTGAATCTAAATATTTTCATTTAAATACTAACACTAGAAAGTATCAATTGAATTACAAGACTTTTCACGTAATACAGTTACAGGTATTATAAATACCTCTTAAAGAAATTTTGGTTCAAATTCAATGTAAAAAAAAAAAAAAAAATTTAATGGTAATGATAAAGAGTAAAATAATGGTAAAAAGTAATTATCATATAAGAAAAATATCATAAATTTCAAATCCTAATCATATTTATTAGTGAAAAAATAAAAACTATATACATTTGATGTTCTAGTGGAAGTCTCATAAGAAATTAGAGATAATTTCACATCTTTTTTTTTTTAACAACAATTGTATGTGATTGGTTGTCTATCATTTTCACATAAACTTACCACTCACCGTCATCCACATAAAATAGTCATGAAAATAAGTGTGAAATTGATTATGACTCTAATATTTTCCTAGAAATTATTCAATACAACATGGTCTATATCTCTCCTATCTAACAAATTGTGTCTAATTGCATATTATTTTTATATAAACCCATTACTTTTTATCTACCCATCACGGTAATAACAAATAAACTCAAAACTTTTTCTCTACTCATCACAAAAACATGAAAGAAAATTGTGGCAAAAATGGTTTAATTATTTAAATTGGGAGGACAACGTGGCTTTCTTCTTTTCGTTATATTCTCTGGGCCCGTAGGGTCCATACACCTTAATGTAGAAAGATTGCAATAAAGTCTGGATCCACACTTCCGACAATTCAAACCTAGTCCATGAACAAAATTTAGTCACCGCTCATATGTCTATATCACCAGCTTCTCTCTCTTCCTCTCTTCCTATAAACTTCACAGACTATAATCCAGTAGAGAGCTCTCTATATTTCTCATTCTCTCTCGAGTCTACAGAAATGGGAAGAGCACCATGTTGCGAAAAAGTGGGATTGAAGAAAGGAAGATGGACTGTCCAAGAAGATGAAATCTTGACCAACTACATTCAAGCCAATGGTGAAGGCTCTTGGAGGACTTTGCCCAAGAATGCAGGTACCTTTTTTTTTTTTTTTTTTTTTAAACAATAAATCCAAGTACGTACAATATATGTTGAAAACTAATATTTGACACATAAAAAAGGAGATGGGTCTTGATTCTTGAATTGTTTTATTTATTTATTTTGAGGCAAAATGGTTTTTTTGAAGGTTTGTTAAGGTGTGGGAAAAGCTGCAGACTAAGGTGGATAAATTATCTGAGGGCAGACTTGAAGAGAGGGAACATCACACCTGAAGAGGAAGAAACCATTGTGAAGTTGCACACTGTATTGGGAAATAGGTGCGCTCTACTTTAAGCTGTATTATATTACAATATTTATGCTTTGTGTGTGTGTGTGTTTAGCTTGTATTCAGTGCTTGAGTGTCCAAATTTAATACATATAAGTATTGTATTATGTCCAGAGTGTTGGAGCATATATATATGTGGAAATGGTTTATTATGAATTTTTCTTTATCAGCCTGGAAAAAAAAAAAAAAGGAATAACCATTCGATAATATTAGACCCAACATGAAACTTTCTTAAAATCAGGAAATCCACATTCCTGGAATGCAAGTTCAAAGGAATAGAGTAGGCAACCTCATGCAAGAGCAAGAGTATGGAAACATGCACCTCAAACCACTCTCTATCTTGCTTTTTTATTGTTTATTTTTAAAGAAGCTATCCCTCTTTTGTTTTTTCTTAAAGCAAATTGTTTGATTAAGGAAAATTACTCATACATTATTTGCTAAAAAAATGATATATAAAAATATAATTATACTTGAATAATAGTAACACTTCAAAAAAAAAAAAACGAGAACAAGAAGAAGCTAATTAATGCATGTACCATAGCTATACATCAATTTCAAACTTTATTGCTATAATGGGCACTATCATATTTTGTTGTCCTTTTGTAGTAAATGTGCTGCTTGTCATTCAATAATAGCATGTCCTTTTATTTAATTCTTTTTCTTTTCTTTTGGCCATGAAGCAAGAATGAATGGTTAATTTGACATTTCATTTTAATGAATGGTAGCCCCAAGGGGCGCCTTTATCAAAAAAAAAAAAAAAAAGGGGGCGCCTTTATCACCTTTTATCCCCTACTGCTAGTTCTAGTTCTGGCAGTAATAGCATGACCAAAACCATAAATGCCTATATAGCATGACTCTTGCCCCAGGATGCCTAAAACTCAGGTACACCCTAGAATAATAGGTTATTGGGCTTTTGGCAAAATGTAATGAATTTTAAATAATAATTTTCAGTATTTAAATAATATTATATGTATTTTTACACACTTTTTCATTAATGCGTATTTTCAAAAAATACAAATAACGTTACTAGAACAACATTACCAAATAGGTTCTTAATTTGCAATAAGTGTTTTTTTTTTTTTTAAAGATTAATCTTAAGAGAAAACATTTGTTTTTTTGTTGGGGGGGGGGGGACCAAATCCTTATCTTTCTATAAAAAAAAAAAACCAGAAAATCATCTATAAATTTAAAAAAAACCAGAAAATCATAGTGAACAGAAGAGATGTGAATGGTTCTCAGTGCAAAAAGAGGCCCAACTCGTCGTGCTGTGGGCAAGAGAATTTATATGTCTTTTTGAGATATAGACGTAAATTTTAAATATGATAACATCAATGAGATATAGACGTAATGTTAGCTTAGTTTACCAAAAAAAAAAAATCAATGTTAGCTTATCTTTGCATAAACCACATTAATGGGCTTATATTGTCACTTATATCAGATCCCTTGGGGCTGCTTTGAGCGTCAATACCCTTCCAAATTTGTTGATGACAACGAAATTTTTGACTCAAAAACGTTTTAATCTGCCTCCTAAATTGGGTTTTAAATTCACTCATGAGCTAAAAATTCTTGACTACTTTCTTTTATTAATGATTTGTTGAATTTAAGTTGATTAGGAATGGGACATGGAAGTGGGTTAGGTTTGAGGGGGACATGGAACTTGAGGTTAAGCCTAATGACGTCACAAATTTAAGATATATATATATAAAATTGAGAATGAAATAGATTTGGGTTCAAAAGTGTAAACTCAATATTTGAACTCTACTTTTTGATAGAGTTATAAATGACTTGAATTGAGTTGAGTTAAATATTAAAATTTATAAATTTTTTATTTATGTATATTTCAAACTCGAACTAAACACATGTTTATGAATAAACTATAATATATGTTCGTGCTTGGTTCATTTGATTTTTTATTTTTATCAAACAAGTTTAAGCTTGTTCATGAGTTATATAATTAACTATAATTTTTTAGCCCCTTAACAAATCCATGATAATAATTAATAAATAATAATAGTTTAAATAATATTATTTGAGTTATGCAAATAGAATGGTTTTCATATATTAATGAACTTTAAAAAAAATTACATTTGCTAACCTTGTATTATTGAAAATTATATATAATTTTTTTGTGACAAAATGGACTATATATATTATCAATAAATTCCAGATATTATTTTGATATTTTTAGAACTTATTTATAAACTTACACAATACAAGCTCAAGTTTATATATAAATATATTTGTGTTTGTGTGTGTATTTAGTCTTATACTCACGAACTTGTTCACAAACATATTATAGTATTTGTGATTGGCAAGTTTAATAGTTATGCCTAAACTTGAGCTTAAAATTGGTTTATTTTCTTAATAAATGTATATAAACAAGTTTTTTCTCAAGACAAGTTTGAACTATTCATAAACAGCCCAAATCATTTACAATCTTACTTTTTGGATACTTGAATCTGACTCATTCATGTATTCAAATAATTAAGATACCGATATTATTGATTTTATATACAAGAAAGGTTTATATACCAAAAGTACATGTGCATCACTTTCAATCTAAAATAGGTATAGAAGACTTAAGGTTTTTAGACCACCTCTCTCTCTCTCTCTCTCTCTCAAACAAACAAAATGCTTGCTAAACCATGAATTTGGTTTTAGTAATATATTAGTTGTTTAGTTTTAAGTTGCCTTGAGATGGTTTGTTTAAATCCACTAATTGCATGGGATGGATTTCGATTTTTCAAATATAAATAGGATAAGTTTAGAATGATGTTTATAAAATTTAATAAGGCTTTGGTTGGGTTTGGGTTATAAAATATTTAAAATCTTAAAATTCCAAAACCTTTTTACATAGCAAGTTATGATTGGAGTATTGTCACTTTTACTTGTTACAATTGTGTCTAAACTTATGCCAATTAATTTATTTTTATTTATTTTTTAAATAAAGCAAATGAGCGGGGCAGGAAAAAATTAAAAACGTAGCTTCAACTAAAAAAAATTCCAATGTGAAACCAAAGAGTACTTTTTTTTTTCTTCCTTTATTTTTTGAAGTACATTTGTGTGTATATACTAACCCTTTGGAGTTCATGGATATGATTGTTGTAGATGGTCTTTGATAGCTGGAAATTTACCTGGACGAACAGATAATGAGATAAAGAACTATTGGAACTCCCACTTAAGCAGAAAGCTTTACAGCTTCACCAAATCCACAAATGAATCTCTTTCTACAGTTATCAACATGGCTGCTACACGCAAGAGAAGAGATGGAAGAAGTCGAATTAGAAGATTAGCCACGAAGAAGCACAAGAACACAGCCTCAAATATTGTTGGAATGTCGCTGCTACAAAGTGGTACCACAGCCACAGATGATGAGGTGCTTGATCCAACAGCCCAAGAAAAAGCGCGTGTAACTGGTTGTACCTTTGTAAGACAAGCTGGAAAGAACCCAATGATGGGTCTTGTTGAGTCTGGGGCCCCAGAGCAGCAGGGAGAGGCTAAAAGAGGCCCTGGAGTTCATGGTTCTTGTATGGACACAACAGTGATCATATTGGGCCAAGCTGGCCCTAATATTCAAAACAGTGAAGCTGTGTTATGTCCCAGCCAGAAGAGAGAAACTGAGGGCTTGGGGCCATATGAATGGTTTGATGGTGAAATAATGCAACCTGGTTATGTTCTTGAAAGTGGGGTTGTAAATACAGATGGGACTGTGGCTCATAAGGAGCAAAGAGAAAATGGGGTCTTGGGCATCAATAGTGAGGAGGAGAAAGTAAATAATAGGGCCCTTAAAACAGAGAAAGAGACCACAAGTGAGGGGAAAGAGAGTAGTGTCATAAGCTCAAATGTTGTAGATGGGGAATGGAATACTTGTTCTTCATCAATTAATTCAAGCTTTGATTATGAGTGGCTTGATTGGGACTGGGTAGGTGGTGCTGAATGTCATAATCAATATGAATTATGGGATGAAGGAGAAAATATGTTGGCTTGTTTATGGGGAACTGGCAAGGGTGAAGATTAATACCGTCCATAAGCCACAAAAAGTGTAAGAAAGAGATTGTGTTTAGTCATTGTTGTCGAATAATTAATAAGTATTCGGGAATAATATTCCCTCCTCTCACATCACTCTTATGTAATAGTGTTATTATGTGAGCGGAGAGATTATTATTCTTGGAATAATTGATTTTATCTTACAATTGCATTTGTAGTCTGAGTGAATGTACAATCCATTAAAGATATTTCAAAATACTAGTAGGTTGATGTATGTAATTGTGTCTAGCAGAACACTTAAAAGTGCTAGTAGGATAATGTCTGTAATTGCGTCACGCAACACACTTTATAGTTGCTCAGATCATTAGTGTGAAATAAGATTGTAATCAGTATATCCTAATACATGTTACAATATTTGTAAAAGAATGCTCATCTTTTCTTTTTCTTATTGTAGAATGCAATATTGAATAAATAAAGTCTACTATTATTTCTTAAAATAACTTACCTGGATGGGGTCAATGGGTGACCAAGTAGGCCCATGGCCTAAGCTTGTGACTTCCATTGCACTATGGAGGGGTGCTCGCTTAAGGTCTGTCCAAGTGATGGAACCTTAAAAAAAAAAAAAAGATAAAATGTTACAATGTGCATGATTTTATATAAATTTTTTCACTTTCTTCATTGGTTTTATTTTTTATTTTTGTGTGATCAACTCATGGTATTGTCTATCTTACACTCCCTTATTTCAATGGAACATGTTTTCGGAAAAATCGACCCATTTTCTGAATAATTATTTTTATTTTATTTAGTTGTAATCACGAAAGTGAGTTAAAAAAAAAAATTCT
This sequence comes from Quercus lobata, assembly GCF_001633185.2. Classification (NCBI taxonomy): domain Eukaryota; kingdom Viridiplantae; phylum Streptophyta; class Magnoliopsida; order Fagales; family Fagaceae; genus Quercus; species Quercus lobata. Next base: position 11,425,501 of record NC_044909.1, on the reverse strand, counting down.
ATTGTTTGGTTTGCGCTGAAAAGCGTTCATAATTTTTATAATTTTAAATAATTAGTCGCTAACCTGTATTATGCATGGGAACCTACTTATTTATGAGGTAAACTAAAATAATTTTATAAAATTTTAAATTGATTAAGAAACTACACCATTGTATGATTTGCTTTTGTATGATTTCAATTTGTGTTACAATTTAATGAAGAAGCCATTGTTTTAACGTGCAATGGCTTACAAAAAATTTGTCAGATAATTTCAGATACTACAAAAAAAAAAACTCAAAAATCTAGGTATTAAAACTTTTGAAAGAGCAAAACATATTAAAGAATCAAATATGTTAGTTTTTAGACCCCTTAAAACACAATTGGATTAACTTAGGTAATTAGCCAAGTTGTTACTTAGTCCAAATTCCAAATCTAGGTTATCACAAACAAAAAATCATATCATGCAAAACAGCGGAAAAATAAATAACACAACGATATGATAACTCAGGAAAACCAAACCGGTAAAAAACCTGGGGAGGATTTAACCTAGCTATCCTCAAGGTAAACAGCAAATTCACTAGAAAGAATCGTAGTTCATACAATAAGACTTACAAACCCCCACGCTCGACTTCTTAACCCCCACGCTCGACTTCTTATTGCTACCCACCAATAGAACTTACTGACACGACCATGTGCAAACTCCGAATCCACAGACTCCTTCTTTCTTTGGCCTTTGCAAAACACAAACACCCCCGTTTGTGACTTTGAGATCCCACTCAAAAGTTTAGCAACACAAACTCTCCTGTTTGTGACTCCAAGACCACTCTTGAAGGCTTAGATCATCAACACCTTTGATGACAAGAGAAGGTAGCAACTTCTACAATACCGGATCTTGAGATTTTTCAAGGAATAACACCGGTAGAAGACATAAGAGAGCTTTTTAGGAACAAAACCCTAAATACAAAAGAGGCACACTCTTTTCTCTCTAAAAAGCCACATAAAAACGTGCTTAGGGTTTCCTTTATATACTGGGAGAAGTAGATTAGAAATCCTAATCCTAAATGGGCTTGAACTGCTGTTTGGGCTTAATTAAAATTCTGTAGATACGACTTTCAATCGATCGAGCCTGTTTATCGATTGATCGAACTAGACAGATTATGAAATCTTCTTCCTGCAGCTTGTATGTTCTTGAATCTTGACTTGAATCACATTGAGTATTGTCTAATAAAACCTATAGACTCTAAGATCTATATCTAGACAAGTTTGTGTTCACGATTTGCCAATTGTTCTAAACATTTAGAACCTAACAAAATAATTTACTGCTTAGAAATTATTAAAACAAAACAAAATATGTATGACTAAATAATAGAGAAATATAAGAGAAAGATGAGTTGCATTCAAAAAAAATAATCCATGACTATAACTATTCAAAGGAATCAAAAAATTCAGAGCCTACAAATTATAGATAATATATATATATGTGTGTATGTGTGTGTGTGTGTGACTACACAAATTCAGATGTTAAAACTTCCAAAATGCTAACAAAGATATATAAATAAAGAATAAGTTATTGAAACAATTCAAAAAATATATGACTATTCAAAAGAGAAATATAAGAAAAAGAAAAAAAGTACATGAACTCACAAAGCAATAAGCTAAAAAAAGTGGAGCAGGAGCCCACATTGAAATAATGAAAGCCATACCTCCTCTTAATATATCGTATACAAGCTTTTTGCCTAAGAAATTAACATACTTTCATATCATGAAGTGAAACAAAGACATATGCAGTAACAACAACCTTAAATTTCAATTATTGCAAGCTTTTTTATCCTGTAAAAAATAGCTAAAGAGAGTTTGGTGGTTCATGTACGAAACTTATTTTTTAAAAAATACATGAAAAACCATGAAATATTATTATTATTATTATTATTATTTTTTAACAAAGTAGAGGAGAATAAAATAATAGAAGAAGAGCTCATACCTCTACTCGGTTAAAAAAAAAATATTGGGGTTTGCACTACTTTTATAGTGTTCATGATTAACTTCACAAATTTGGAGATAAATTATCAACGTTTGAGTTTGAGTTTAATCTGGACTTGTTAGAGATAGAGTTTCACTCCTTGTTAAGTTTGGACTAAACAAAAATAATTTTGTTTTAAAAAAATGATAATGATGAGTTTAAGTTTAAGTTAGATTTGTTAAAAAGATAGAGTTTCACTCCTTATTAAGTTTGGACTAAACAAAAATGATTTTATTTTAAAAAAATGATAATGATGTGGCAAGCTCTGGAGAAGTCAATAAAAAGTCAAAAACTTCGGTTTATATATATACTAGCATTATACCCGTGCGATGCACGGCTTTATCACATTCATATGTAAACAATTTTTATTATTATTAATTTAATTTAAATTAAATAATAAAATAGAGAATAAAATAAATGAATATTTTACTTTCAAGTTACATAATGAATGTATATTGTGTGTGAGACTAAGGTAACACACACACACACACACACACATAAAATAATTGAATGGAAGATGGTAGATAACTATATAACTAAAATAAAATGATTTTGAATAATACATTGAGCTTTAAGGCTCAAGTAATCACCAACGCCTATTTAAATGGAAAAACCTTGAGATATGATGAGAATTGAGAAGTAATATCGAGTAACATCCCTTGTGACCAACAATATGTATAATTTGATCTCACTCTCTACTCTCTATTATTAACAAAAAAAAAAAAAAAAAGTCGTACAAACTATTCATATATATATATAAATATATAACAATTTATATATTGACCACAGTCATAATTTATAATTTATAAATTTTATATTTAATTTTAAAAGAAAAAAAGTTTAAGCAAAAGCAAATAAATGAAATCAAGAATTAGATATAAATCATATATACTAAAAGAAAATTTAGTAAATTGAGTTGGTGATAATATGAGAATAACAATTAGTATTTTAAGAAATACAAAAGGTTAGAATAGAGTGACAAATCATATATGGGTAACTACTAACTAATATACAACAATTTTGGCCCAAAAAAAAAAGAAAGAAAGTAGAGTTAATTAATTTTAAAAAAAATGTCTAGATAAGTATCCTCCTTTGTTTTCCATGTCAAATTGATAAAAAATACTATAATTATTTACCTCATAAAGATTTTTTTGTTCTCTCTACATATCTGATCAATATAGTTGCATAGGAAACCTGCAAATACCTAGCAAGGACTCAAAATCAAATTATGTATTTTACCTACCACATAGAATGCAGTGAGAATAATGGCCCATCAGCATCAAATTCATAAATATATAGATATATGAATAAGGATCATGCATTATTTACCCCCAAAAAAAAAAAAAATCATGAATCACAAAGAACAACAAATTTTATTTCAAAGTGAGACTAATAAATCAAGAAATATGCATTTTATTGAAAGACTCAAAACGTCAAGAAGATGGATTTTATGAATGGTTGAGGAAAATTGGTGGCGCTCCATATGTTGTTATTTCTCTGGTTTTATATATTACTTAGCATTGGATGTTAACAGCTCAAACGGAACTTAGCTAAAATAATCCAATTAAACTGTAGATTTATATTGAGGATATGTTTCATTCAATTACTTTAAGGATATGTTCATTATCCATTGTACTTTTTATTCATTGATATATAAAAATAAATTATCTAAGCTAAATAAGAATTGCAATTTGACTATAACTCATGCATCACAAACCGAGCACTACATGCATATATATATATATCTAGAACTATATTAATTTTTGATTTAAATGAAGATGCTTTTTATTTTTATTTATTTATTTTTTATAATCTAAATGAAGTTACTTTTATCTTATAGCTTTTCCAATTCTAAAATCTCTCACAACTCCATAATTAATTAACGTTAAAAAATTACATCAATTATAAAAGATGAAGTAGCTGATACGTGGTAAACTTTTTGACGTCAATTATAAAAGATGAAGTAGCTAATATGTGGTAAGAGAAGTTTACGTTAAAATCAAGGTGAAAATACACTATTGATCCCTTAAGTTTACATACTAAGTGCTATTAGTCCCTCAAGTTTGAATTAAGCACTATTAGTCCCTTAGGTTTAAAAAATGAGCTCAATTGGTCATTTCGTTAACAACAGTTAGTTTTAGTGCCTACTTGGCTAATGGAGTTATGATGTGGCAAATTTTAAGTGACGTGGCATCCAATTTATTATTAAAAAATTAATATCCAATATCTGACTCATTAAAAAACCATTAATTTATTAGAACCTAGTCTAATTCGGGTGACCCGTTTAGAAAAAAATATTCCCAATTTCAAATAACATTACCCAGATGAGATATTCTTAACAACCAGGGATGGAGCTAGGACTTAGAGTTGGGGGGGCGGCTCTAGTTACGTGCGGTAACCTTCAACTTTGCTGCTTAGATGTTGAGGGGTTTTTTTTTTTTTGGGTCTTTGATGTGTATGTTTGCTGCTAGGTAAGGACAAAATTATTCTACTAAATTTTTTTTAAAGGGCCAAGTTGTTTGTTTTGGGTAAAATTTGTTGGTTGGACTTAATTTTTTTTAGTTTTGCTATTAGTAATTTTTGTTGTTGCGCTAATGTTTTTGGGCTTGTATATTTTGTTTTAGATTTTAGATTTATAATTTTTTTTATAACCTTTAAAAATAGAAAAATGTAAAGGATACAAACTTGTTTTTTAAATTAATGATGTGGTGAGTGTTATTGGTAAGTACAAAAAATTATATAAATGGTGAGCTTAGATATAAACCAATAAGAATTTGCTATCTCAACACTTTGTAAAAATATTGTAGAAAAGTTTGTGACTATAATATTACTCTTAAAAAAATCAATGATATTGTTAAGAGGGCAAAGTGTAATTTTATAAAACAAAATTGCTAAAATTAATACCAATATATATACTAATATCTTTTAGAAAAAAAAAAAAAAAAATCAGGGGGGGCCATTGCCCCCCAAAGCCCAAGCTTAGTTCCATCCATGTTAACAACGCCGTCATCCACCACTCAATTGCCTCCTCCTTCCTCGAGACAAATTCCTCTAACACGCAAAGCCACTGGTGTCACATATCTTTTCACATTGAAAAACATATGTTATTTTCTTGAGTTTTATGAGTTAGCTACTAGCCTAGTAGACTACTAGTGCCAACTTCATTCACGGACTACATAAAACTCTTTGGTGTAATTACTTGCTCTTCTATACTGTTCTTTTCATTATTCTCTCATAACCACCACAAAAAAATCAGATATTATAATCAATTAATCATGCTTCGTTTCGATTTTAAAAGTAAAAGTAATATGTAGCTGAGTTGTTCGTCACACTAGTGACTGTGTGTATTAGAGAGATGGGTCAAGATGGAGGAGGACGGTGGTGAGAGCAGTGGACAACGGTGTTGTTAGGGATCTCCTTCTCTAGTTTCAGATCTGGGTAGTATCATTTGAAATTGGGAATACCGATTTCTAAATGGGTCACCCGATTAGATTGGGTTCTTCTACTGGGTTAATAGTTTTTTTTATGTCATATTTGAATCTTGATTTTTTAATATTAAATTTGATGGCATGTAACTTAAAATTTGACATGTCATAGCTCTGTTAGCCACGTAGGCAATAAGACTAACAGATTGACCAATTGCGCTTATTTTTTAAACTTGAGGGACCAATAGAGCTTAATTCAAACTTAAGGGACTAATTATGCTCTGTACGTAAACTTTAGGGACCAATAGTGTAGTTTTGCTTAAAATCAAATAGGAATACACAAATCGCTACTTTATCCACACACACACACACACAGAAAAAAAAGAAGTTGATAAGAACAAAATTTGGTGTAATGCAACCACGATGTCTAAGCCCAACTTTTATTATATAGTATATGATATATATATTATGAATCACTACGTGACAAAAATTTAAAAAAAAAAGAAAAGAAAAAGAAAAAAAAAGCTCGCTCCATAATATATTCAATATGTTGCAGCACAGTCCACACCCTTTCAACATAGGCTACACTACTACTTTGTATTTTCGTGTTATTCCAACTACTATGGATCCCATGATGATGCAAATCCTAATCCTATACATAATAAAACATTTCCGTATTTCTCTCGACTCTCAACTTAAAAAAAAAACTACAATACATTCACGTACACTTCAATGTTTGAAACATCAAACCACGAAACCCCTTTTTTACCCTTAATCATAAAAAATACATGAAAAACCATAAAATAATTTGTTATTATTATTTTTTTTAACGAAATAGAGAAGAAGAAAATAACAGAAGAAAAGTTCATATCTCTCTTCAGCTTAAAAAAAATATATATATATATATATATATATTGCGGTTTGCACTGCTTTTATAGTGTTCAAAATTAACTTCGCAAATTTGGAGATAAATTATCAAAGTTTAAGTTTGAGATTAAGTTGAACTTATTAGAAAGATAGAGTTTCACTCTTTGTTAAGTTTGGACTAATCAAAAATAATTTTGTTTTAAAAAAATGATAATGATAATGATGAGTTTGAATTTAACTTGGACTTATTAGAGAGATAGAGTTTCATTCTTTGTTAAATTTGGACTAAACAAAAATAATTTTATTTAAACATCAAACCACGAAATCCCTTTTTTACACTTAACCATAACAAATACAAAACCATAAAATAATATATATATATATATATATATATTAATGAAGTATAGGAGAATAAAATAACAGAAGAAGAGTTCATACCTCTATTCGGCTTTAAAAAAAAATTTGGGGTTTGCATTGCTTTTATAGTGTTCATGATTAACCTTGCAAATTTGGAGATAAATTATCAACATATGAATTTGAGTTTAAGTTAGATTTGTTAGAGAGATAGAATTTTACTCTTTGTTATAAGTTTGGACTAAACAAAAATAATTTTGTTTTAAAAAATGATAATGATAAGTTTGAGTTTAAATTGAATTTGTTAGAGAGATAGAGTTTTACTCCTTGTTAAGTTTGGACTAAACAAAAATAATTAAAAAAAAAAATGATAATGATGTTGCAAGCTCTAGAGAGGTCAATAAAAAGTTAAAGGCTTCGGTTATATATATATACACTAGTTGCTAGCCCGTGCATGCATGGAAAAGCTATTGACTCCGTAAAAAATGAAGAAATATTTAACTTCTATAACTTTCCATAGTTTAGAAGTGTTGTCTAATATTGAACGTTATTAAGTTGCAAATGCATAGTTACCATAACCTACAAAGTAATTTACAATTCTTAAATTAATAAAGCAAAACTCTCAATAGTTATTGTAAGGACTCAATTTGTAACGATCCCAAATTGGTAGTGGGTTTGAACGTTAAAGGCCCAAGCAATAAATTTGTAAAGCGTGGATGTCAAAGAACTAGGTTAATTTCAAAAGAAAAACGATTAAACTTAACGTTTATAGATGGATTAGCACTAATATAACGATCTATTTCTCCTTGAAACAAGTTCAGTTCTTTATTTCATAAGGTTTTCTTTTTAGTACTCTTTGTTTAGAGGTTCCGATCCTTTCTCTCAATGCATTCTTCCATGTTATATACTGTCCTCTTGGTGTCATATTCATCACACACGTGTAGGTTGGGTTCGGGGGATCCCTTCCTGTCTCATCCAACACCTTCTAGAACCTCCAACCAGTAGCTGTAAGGCTGCCTCATTACTGTTCAGGCATCACCTCCACATTAATGCGGCCAGAGAGTTGGTTGAGAGGCAATTAATGCGGAGGCAGCTGTCGTTAAAGATATTCGTTTACCATTTCTTTCTTACCCTTGGTCCCATGTCTCACCTTTAGTGGTAACGTAGCTCTGAAGTGCGTTTGTAACAACATGGAGTTCAGGTCATCCTCGGACTCATATCGCCGAGAAGGATTTTGTCCTCGGACGAGTACTGAACTCACCTCACGTGATATCTACTCTTCCTTTCGTTTAGTTACCCTTATAACCTGATATGGGCCTCTTCGGACAGTTTTACGTCCTCGGATGGGCCACAGGCCCAATTAACACGATTTAGTAATTTATTGATTAACCGGCCCCCACAGTTATACACACACACACACACACACACACACACACACACACACACACACACACACACTTAAAACTAATATAAATTGCAAATATATAAACAAAGGCCATGATATGAGGAAGACACACCAAGTTTCATATTTGAGTAGCAATATGACTTTCTCATAATAATAACAATATAAACAATTCAAAATATGGAACAATATCAAAATTATAATACCTAATTCCATTATCTTTTATGTTGAATCCAAACAAATAATTAATCAACCAAAAATCATAACTTTTAATAAGAAAACAAAAAATCACATGAACCTAAATAAAAAGCATTTAAGGTGAAGAATTAAGACCAACCTACTGAGACGCAAATACCAAAAACCCCAAGACTTAAAACTTCAAAATTTATAAAATCTCCAAATTCTACTTCAAAACCAAACCAAATTCAACAAATTTATATATAACATACCTAATAAAAATTTATCATTCCTTAGGCTGAAAGACAAAGGTTGTAGTTTTGATTTTTCTCCAAAAAAAATAGAAATGCTTTATTTAAATATATATGAGTTCAAAGGAATAATTGTGATCAATCCTAACGAATATCTTAAAAGATCTATAACCGACCACAAAAAAAAATATTAGATCATGATTTAGTTGTTGTGGTTGAGGTTTATATTTAAAAAAAAAAAAAATTAAAAACAGTACTTAAAAATTTAAAACCAAGCCTACAAAACCGCCTGAACAGCTCAATTTATGGAGTGGCTTGAAAACAATGGTTAACGTTTGGCTGTGTGAATGCGTGTTAAACTTAAAATAATTAAAAGTTAGTTTTGCTTTTATGTTTTACCAGATTTTGTTTATGAACCCCAGTACCCCACCGCATTTTCTCCAAAAAACAATAATTTTATCTATATATAAATTATGAGGAAAACAGTTTTTGAGCACTGATTTTTATAATACGTTATAGTGAAAAAGTGTAGAATTAAAAAAAAAAATGGAAATCATAAGAGTATGAACCCTCAATTATGTCATCCTCATCTTTGTCATCATCTCTTTCAATTATCTGTTTTTTTTGAACCCTCATGCTTCCTACCATGACTTTAATTTGCCGTGTGTGTTTTCTTTGTGAAAATTTGAGTGAGTATGAAGAGTTTTGACCTTGGCAGGGTTTATATTTGTTGAAATTTTTGTTATAGAATTTTAGTTGAAGTAGAATTTTCAAGCTCTTGAAGCATATATCTAATAGAGTTTTACTTAAACTAAACTATTGTAACACTTGATAAGATAATTACACGTTGAAGAGAAATAATAAATATATAAGATATAAAACCTAAAATAAAAAGAATCTAAAATAAAAAGAAAAAAATAGTGGTGACGTGGAAAATTGTGAGAGTTTCAGAAGTTTCAGTTATATATATATATATATATATATAGAGAGAGAGAGAGAGAGAGAGAGAGAGAGAGAGAGAGAGTAGTTGCTAACCCATGCAATGCACGGTATTATTTAACATAAATGTGTAAAATTAATATTGATTTCGATGTCAAAGTAAAAAATAAAATTATTATTCTCTCAATAACTCAAATGATATTTCATTCCTAAATAACATCAGTTTACCTCGATAGAGAGGTAGAAACTCTAGAAGTTGAAGCCCACCAAGCTCTCTTGTATTCTTGTGCTATTTTCGTACCTCCTTACAGTGTTTTTCTCATTCTTTATCAATTAGCCACTAATTAGGTGAAACTTTTAAACTAACAAAGAATTGGTTGGAGTTTGTTATGGCCATTGGCTAAATCAAACATTTCAATTAGATGTTAGAACCAACAAAAATATAAATTGAAAGGAAATAAAGAGACCCAAATATCAAAACAAAAGACAATCAAGATAATTCAGTCATTCTAAAAATATACAATTTAATATAATGTCTAGTAGAAATAATTAGTATTAGTTTAAAACATCCAATATAATACGAATAATAACTGATTCAATGATTATTCATAAAAGCAAACACTAGTAAGTTGATTATAAATATGGTAACAATATTGGAAAATTAATATAAGGAGAGAATAATGAAAAGATATTGAAAACTTAATTAAGATTAATTCAATCTTTCAAACACACCTATTGAATTCTACAAAATGGAATAAAATATTTTAAATTCAAATGCTAAACGTGTTCACTTTTAATCATGATTGCCTACAGCATAATGAACACAAAAGATTGATTTCATAAATAGAAGTAGTTACTCACCACCAAATTTAGGAAGTTCATCTTCTTGGTTCATGCTTCTTGTTTTTAAATTTTAAATTATAAAGTTCTACAATAAAAAGATCAGGTGTGAAATTTGTATTGGATAAAATACAATAAATCAACGTACTAAACCTGATGTTTAGGCTCTGCTGGATAAAACGTTCCCAACTGTTGAATAGAGTAGTCACAATGCTGCTCTTTAACTTAGTTTGCTCTCTCTCTCTCTCTCTTTGCTAATTGCCGCCAATCTAAAAACTACACACAAAAAAACCCTATATAGGAACACTTTTACATATGCAATTCTCTTCAAAAAAGAAAAGAAAAGAAAAGCAATCTATATATTAATTCCAAGAAATACTAAACAAATAGTTCCAAGAAACAAAGAAGGAGTGGAGAATCAACCTTCACAGAGGAGTGGGACGCAAAGATACTAATGAGCAGGTTTAATATTTGTGTTGGTGCTGTAAAGGGAGGTTTGTATGCAAGAAAGAAAAAAAAAATCAGGATTTATGTTTGTGTTGGTGCCGTACAGGATTCTTATGCAAGAAAGGAAGAAACCCTAAAGGTTTTTTAAAAATAAAACTTTAAAAAAAATATTAATGAAGTGTAAATTTGTTGAACATATATATTATGAAACATAAACCAAAAGGACTAATGTGTGCCATCAGTACATTGCAATTGGAAGAAGGGCAGAGACTGTACCACTGTCTCTAGCTATGAACATCCCCAGCCTAATTATTACTTTTTCCGCTTCATGCTCAATGAAATTCTTCTACTTATCATTAAACAGTATGAGACTGTATTAAATGATCTTTGCAAAACATATATCTAATAAAATTTTACTTAAACTAAACAATTGTAACACTGGATAAAATAATTACATGTTGAAGAGAAATAATAAATATATAAGATATAAAACTTAAAATAAAAAGAAAAAGAAAATAGTGATAACGTAGAAAATTGTGAGAGTTTCAGAAGTTTTGGTTATATATATATATATATATATATAGATTATACGAACAAAAATTTTCATTCACCAAAATTAAATAGCAAAATGAATTTTGTGCGTGTGTGTGTGTGGGGGGGGGGGGGAGTCATTCAGGAGCAGCAAACAGCTCTAAATTCAGAATCTACACAAAAAGTTAAAAAAGAAAAAAACAAATACATTGAGCAAAAAAAAAAAAAAGAGAGAGAAAAGAGTCCATAGTTGGCCAACACTGGTCAATATAATACCCGACATGAAAAAAAATAAAAAAATAAAAAAAAAATTGTAGAAAAAAAACTTCTATCTAAACCGATGGACCATTATTTTTATCTCATTTTTTTAGAGCACTAGTATTGGGGGTTGTAAAAATCCCTCAGTTGCTATTTTAGCAAATAGACCCTTGAAAGCAAGCTCCATCCGGATATGTAAACCCAAAAAATTATTCATCCTAGCTACAACAAGGTTGCATATTTGCAACCTTACTATTCATGAGGTTGTAAAGAAAAAAACTACTTTTTTATTCTCTCACACACTCTTTCTTCCTCTCACACACTCTCTCTCTTCTTACTTTTTATTTTTTTATTAGGTAATTTATATTATTTTATTGGATTGTATGTAAAAAATAAAAAACTAAAATGTTGGGTGTATTGTTGGATGGGTTAGTAAAATAGATAACATAGTGTTTGAACCTTTGAGGATGTAAAATAAGTGTTTTTTTACATTTCCATTGCTAGTGCTCTTCAGATAACTTGGGTTGGTTCTCATTGCGTATTCAAAGCTCATCAATCTCTCTGGTTAGGCTAAGAACGATATACAATACTTGCATTTTGCATCGAAAACAGAACCATTTGCTAATTCATAGCCACAGAGTTAAAGCAACCTCGCCATTTTTTTAGAGGTCATTTTCAAAGAGAAATTAAAGTAACAGGCCCGACCAAACCTAACTCATTGATAACATGTTTGGTCTTTGCCTTTTTTCTACATCGGAATTCATTTTCAATGAAAAGAAGCCAGAGCCAACCGTATTTACGGGTCACTTTAAATACTTTGAAAGTAGTAAGAATGGTTGGTAATGAAGTCATCACTACAAAAAAAAGGTTCTATGGCCGCGTTTTTAAAACGCGGCTATATATCAAAAAAACGTGGCTATAGCATATAGCCGCGTTTTTTTAGGCCACGCTTTCTAGTGTGGCCTAAAACCCGTGACTATAGGACTGACGGTCCTATGGCCACACTTTTTAACCGCAGCCCAAGACCAGATTCTATAGCCGCGCTTAAAACGTGGCCTAAGACCAGGACCTATGGCCGCGTTTAAAACGTGGCCTAAGACCAGGACCTATGGCCGCGTTTAAAACGTGGCTATAGGATCGGACTAATGGCTGCGTTTAAAACGTGGCTATAGGTGACACTATAGCCGCATTTTTTAAATGTGGCTATAGGACATATTTTTAGCCGCATTTTTTAAATGTGGCTATAGGACATATTTTTAGCCGTGTTTAAAAACGCGGCTATAGCCCTTTTTTTCTTTTTTCTTTTTTTCCCTATAGCCCTTTTTTCTTCAGCACAATGCTGAAGAAAGACATTCACTGTCAAATAAATCATCAAATTCTTATCAATGTAACTCTCCTCAAACGAAATCCTTGTTTTTAATTTCAATTTACTGTATTCGTTACAAGATCTCCACCCACACAGTAAACACTTAAGTTGGGACTCCTAACCTTTTGCTTAGTAAATCAAAATAGGCATTTAACCAAACATAAAAGAAATCCATATCTGAATATGATATAAAAGAAACAAGCTTTAAAATGAAATGAAAGATAAAATTGTAATTGCATTAGTCAATTCCAATAGGCCAGAATCTCAGTTTGAGTCACAACTCTATTGCCTAAAAATTTTTGTAATTGCATTAGCCAATTCCAATAGGCTAGAAGTAATCAAAATTGATATTTACTAAGAGACAAATTCAATACATACATAGGGCCTGGGCAGTAGTTAGTCTTGCCCAAGGATCCTTCACCAGTAACTTCTTTACAAAATCTTTCGCACTGTTGCTTATGGTTGGCCATGGTTTGCGGTGAAAATCAGGCTTGTTTCGTAAGACCTGCAAAAGTGAGACAATTAGATAAGTATACAAAAGGAAACTATGGGGGGAAAAAAGAAGCAATATTGAAGACACAAACTTTATGGTAGATTGAGATAGAAAAGGCTCGACAATTGAACTCATTTTCTACAAATTCACCGAACTGGGTTTTCCACAACTTCATTGCCTCTCTTCCTCTCCCTCACCCCAAGACATCACACACACACACACAAGAACTAAGGTTAAAAAAAAAGTTCAAAGATTGGAAGGATAAGAACTAATATTAAAAATTTTCAAGTTTATAGAATCTTTTTAGAGACTAAGTATTAACAGCCATATGAGATTTAACCATAGTTCACTTTCAAGTGACATAGTCAAGTTGAAGTTGGGTTTTTTCTATGTTCGACCTACTGATTTTCAAGTAAACCCATTTTCAACGTTATATTGGGCTTGTTAAATTGGCATTGGACCTATTTTTAAAATAAAGAATAACAAACCATTTTGATTAGCCTAAAAACACACAAGTGACTGCCTTCTGAAACATACTAGAATATCTACCAATCATAGTTCATGTAATTTCAACAACACTCAAAAGCATAAATATAGTAGGATAAATATCACAAAACAATAAATACGTACCTTATTACCCATCACGAGACCAACAGCATAGCTAGGATTTGAGTGGCACCTTCCATGATGACGACAAAGTCTAAAAAGAAACCAGAAAATATATATTACAGTGTGCACAAAAAAAAGTTTGACAGAAAAATAGCCAGGTTACAAGGACATAACAGCCTTAATAAATGTGGTTTTCCATAAATAAAAATTCATAAAACCCAACTTCAAAAATCAAGAAATAATGAGAATTATGACATGACAAAAGTCACAATTGCACTAAAAAGTAGCATAAAAGAGGACATCGACTAATTCATGATTGGTATTTACCTAAAAACTTGGGATACCACTAACTAAATGAGAACTTCATTGCAAAAGCGGAGCACTGTCAGGGACCCTGCTATTAGCTACTTATCCAACAAAAAGAAAAAGAAAAAAAAAAGAGCCTAACCAAACTCAATCCATCCTCCAGGAAAAATAAAAAGACTATGCTACCTAGCCTAGTATTATTCAATAGTAATAGTACCCGACTACTCGTTAATTCGATGCCATATTTTTATCTGCATAGCAAGACTAAGAATCTTAAGCATACAACAATTGAACGATTGACTCAAAAGCAGAACTGAAAATCAAAACTCTCTTTTTAAGAGTATATATACATGCATACCTGGCGTGTGGGACAGACGAAGGACTACAATAAATACTTATACAAAGCAAAAACCTAATTAATTTATTAGTTACAAGTTTTAAACAAGTGTGTGTGTGTCTCTCTCTCCCATATGGAGTAAAGTTTATGAGGTGATTTCGAATGAGGGCACAAATCGAACTTTAATGCGATCTTTGACAACCTCTCTCAATACTTTTTTTAATTTTTCTAGCAAAATCGACACAGGCAAATTTTAAAAACCCTAAAAAAATGGGATCCATTCTATTCTACTTTGAAATAAAACTTAAGGAAAGGGCAGAAACTAAAATATTAAAATTAAAAATTAAAAATAAATAATAAATAAAAAACCAAGTACAGCAGCCAAAGTTTCACTAAGAATTCCTGACCCAAAAAAAAAAAAACTTGTTTAATTTTATTGAAGCGGCGGAAAGGAAAAAGATAGGGCAAGAGATACTAACCAGAGAAATAGAGGAGATGAAAAGGTTCTAGAAACTCAGTAGGCCAACGGCGGCCCTGAAGCGTCGCGATCGACGTCGATCGCCAACGGCGGCGTTCAAGCGTCGCGATCGACGTCGATCACCAACGGCGACGCTCAAGCGTCGCGATCGTCGCCGTTGGCGATCGATGCCGAGCGTTGGCGATCGGCGTCGATCGCGACTCTTCAGCGCTGGCGATCGCGACGACGTCGATCGCGACGCTCCAGCGCTGGCGATCGGCGCCGATCGCGACGCTTAAGCGTCGCGATCGGTGTGGGTTGGAGTCTTGGCGTCGCCGTTGAGCTTCATCGGCGACGGCTGAGCTCAACGGCGACGGTGTTTGTGGTTTGTGTTTTTTTTTTTTTTTTTTTTTTTGGACCGAAATGGCTCTGGGTTGAAATGTTTTGTGGCTTTGGGTTTCTTTTTGGTGTGCTATTACTATTGAATAAAGTACGAGGTCCTTAGGCCACGTTTTTAGCTCAAAAAAACGTGGCCTAAAAACCCGTCTATGGCCGCATTTTTAAAATGCGGCCACAGTTAAGGAAAACAAAAAAAAAGTTGCCAAAAAATAAAATACGGAAGTCCTTAGGCCTCGTTTTTAACTCAAAAAAACGCGGCCTAAGAACCCGTCTATGGCCCCGTTTTTAAAATGTGGCCATAGTTAAGGAAAAGAAAAAAAAAAATTTTGCCAAAAAATAAAATACGGAGGTCCTTAGGCCACGTTTTTAGCTCAAAAAAACGCGGCCTAAGATCCCGTCTGTAGCCACGCTTAAAAAACGCGGCCTAAGAACCAGTCAATGGCCTCATTTTTAAAATGCGGCCACAGTTAAGGAAAAGAAAAAAAAATTGCCAAAAAATAAAATACAGAGGTCCTTAGGCCGCGTTTTTAACTCAAAAAAACGCGGCCTAAGAACCTGTCTATGGCCACGCTTAAAAAACGCGGCCTAAGAACCCGTCTATGGCCCCGTTTTTAAAATGCCGCCACAGTTAAGGAAAAGAAAAAAAAAGTTTGAACTAATATAAAGTACGGAGGTCCTTAGGCCGCGTTTTTAGCTCAAATAAACGCGGCCTAAGAACCCATCTATGGCCCCGCTTAAAAAACGCGGCCTAAGAGCCTGTCTATGGCCGCGTTTTTATGAAACGCGACTTCAGTCTATCTTGGGCCGCGTTTTTTATAGCCACGGCTTAAAAAACGCGGCCCAAGGCCCCCGCGTTTTGTAGTGCATCCACTGCCTAACGATGTAGAAACGATGTAGATTTCTTTTACTAACCGATGGTGCATGCACTTTACATATCATGGACACAAATGAAAACTTATGGGATTGAAGCGTAATTTGATGGTAGTACCATTAAAAAAAAAAAAAAAAAAACACTCATGCAATCATATCCAAACAATCTAAGAATTAAGAGATCATAATTTTCTCCACTTAAATTTCTAACATCTTGTTTGCTCACTCCCAAGTGCAGGATATTATAGCAATATAATTCTCGGAGTACTGAGGTCGAACCACAAGGAGCGGGATAAATTCAAAGACAATGTAATTAACAAAAAAAAATTTAGTGAAGATGAAGAATAATTTTTGCCTAGTAATTGTTAACAAAAATAATAATAAAAACTGATTTAAATCAATAATGTAAATACCAGGGCATTGAGGTGTTTCCCTATATCGATATGAAATTCTTTGTAATCTAAGAAAATATATATTTTATAATTGATTGTTCTTATACAATTAAAAACTTATAATTCGATTGAACTGAGACAATTCAAGAACGCATGATAATCTAGATTAATAATGCAGTTAGAATAGTTTTCAAAAAAACCTATTCAATTTAAAACGTGATTTCTATTTGAAACTATTAGAAATTCATCTAAACATTAAGAAAAACATTATTGAACTTATTGAAAGCATGGAAGAACTAATACATCAAAAGAAATCTAATTGAACAATCAAATATGTTGTTGTCTAAAATCTTAGAAAGAATCACATTGAATATTCATACCGTATAGAAGAAACATAACCCCTAGCCCTAGCAAAGAATTTAGACTGCCATTAGAGAAAGGAAAATACAAGGTTTTCTCTGTCAAAATTTGTTCTGCCCAGCCTCCATTCAATTCCCTCACGTAAAAAAGTGTTAAAAGAAAATAAAACTTTTACTATTTTAATTTTCATCCAGGTTTGCAGTAGTAACTTGTGAGTTAATTTCAGCCTTCAAAAATTATAAATTTCGAAAAACTCAAAACTAGAAAGTTATAGATGTTTAAGTCACGGTTCCAACCCATCTGTCCTTGTGTCAATTGAATTTTTGAGGAGAGAGATACGCCCAAAATACTGATCAGTGCTCAAATCTGATTTTTCCTTTTCAGATTCTACCTCTTTGATTTCTTTCCTTATTTGAAGCTTCCAAACATGGTAGATGACCCAAGAACTCCAGCTGCAACTCCTCAAACATTTAAGCATGGTCCTTTAGCTCCTCTTTAATTGTAGTTTGGCCTCCATTCTCTCACAGACTCTTGTAAACTCATCTTTTTCACACGATTTCTTGAAAATAGAAAATTACACACAATGAATGACATCTTATTCAAGAAATTATGTAAAGATAAATAATAAGGACTAGTGCAAATCATGGCTTAATTATATAAATTAAGTATAGTAATAAGGAAATAACGTCCACATAAATATATAACAAGTATACATTTTAAGGCGTTATCACACCCCCCCCCCAACTTAAATCTTGCTAGTCCCTAGCAATCCACGAAGCACCCATGTCTACTTAAAGTGAAAAATTAAAACTAAAATACAAGTCACTTTCGTAGGCTACACGGCTGCACTTCCCATGTGCAGCAAGTCTTTGAACCCCTAAGTCACCCTAGTGGACGAGTTTACTCTCGTGAGGGTTTGCAGTGACTCTACCCATAAAAGAAAGGTTTCCTGAAAATTCCTGCAGCAAATGTTTATCTGCTTTATCATTATATCATACAAATGAACTTTCAATTTTGAGTTGGGATACTATTTATCATATTAAAGAGTCTTCACTAGCTTCACTTTTGGAGTGTGTGTGTGCATAGCCCATCCAATTAAATGGCTTTTCCAAACATGCATACACCAAGAATAATCTAGATTAGAGCCTTCAAAACCTCTCTTAAGTCATCAACACTCTGAAAGAACACACATAGAAGTAATGGCTTTTTTTCTCTCTCTCTCTCTCTCTCTCTCTCTCTCTTCAAATCACATGTGAACAAAAAGGAAAGAAGAAGTTTTAAGAATATCACATGTGTATAAAAAAAACAGTCGCTAAAACGACAGAAAAGGATTTCTTGAAAAGGATGTTGAATTCTTGAAAACATGAGGTTAATACCATTCTCATCCCTAGTTTTTATCCCAAACACATACTAGCCATGCACCTTTAGGATCAATTAAGACTTTAAGCTCAATGGTAGTATAGTCTTATGGTTAGGTAAAGGCAAAATGCTCTCTTTGAAATATGAGATGTATGAATCAAATGTAGAAAATTTAAACTAAACCCAACTCATAGCAGTAACCACCAACTTGAATTAAAATAACCTTTACTCAACCATATAACCCTTCTAAAATACATGAAAGATGTGTAGGATACCAATGATTTATTGATCGATTATGTATGTATTCTCTTTTTTTCTTTTTCTTTTTTTGAATAAAAGAGAGACAATTGTGGTATCTAAATGCTTCAATAACTAGAAACTTGAACCCCTAAGAGAATACCCATAAATAAAAATGTTTTGTGGTATTGTGAAAATATTTCTCATAGCTCAAATGATGGTGACAATGGTAAATGTCAAGGTAGGCTGAATATTTGTTTAGCTGGTGA
Organism: Quercus lobata; assembly: GCF_001633185.2. Classification (NCBI taxonomy): domain Eukaryota; kingdom Viridiplantae; phylum Streptophyta; class Magnoliopsida; order Fagales; family Fagaceae; genus Quercus; species Quercus lobata. The sequence continues at coordinate 11,406,558 of NC_044909.1, read as the reverse complement.
CAAAAGATTGATGGCCTTAGGCTCTCATCTTCTAGAATTCCACATAAACCAGCATGCCTAAGGATAAAAATAAGTATGATCATGGTATATCTCCCCATAATGTTTCTAGTAGTCAACCAAAAAATATAGAGATCTTTTACAAAAATTGAAGCATATGAGAGAAATTTAAAGAGTTCAAACAAAGATATACTCTCACAAAGAAAAGTAAGGCTCAAGAACTCTCTATATGGGTTGAGTTTCATCTTATATCTAGCTTATTCATGATCCATGCATATCCAACATCCTACCATCCGCTAACTTGGCTATTGTGTTCAAAAGTTTCCAATTGTGCTATTCATGAAAGAGTCTTAATATAACAAATAGTATAACCAACTCAACATTATTCATTCTATCACATGATATAAAAATAAAGATTATAACTATTCTGCATTCAAATTCAAGGGTTTTTTTATTTTTTTTTAATTGAAAAGTTGCAACCAAAAAGAAAGAAGAAAAAAAAAAATCATGCTAGGTGCAACAAAATGTGTAGACCTCTCCCCCCAACTAAAATATTGCATTGTCCTTAATGTATCAAAGCCAAAATAAATTCAAGTATAAAGGGAAGAAGTTACCTTAAGCATTTAAATTTTTTTTTTTTTTTTGAAATTTCTTTCACACCTGCAAATGTTATCTCACAAATAATAATAATAATAACCAAAAAAAAAAAACAAAAACAAAAACAAAAACAAAAGGCAAAAAGAAAAAAAAGAAAAAAATAGAAGGAAAAGAAAATTAAAACAAATATGGTACAACTTCATAAGGCTCTTTCAGAGTTCACGTAACATCCCAATAGGTAGGGATCTCTAGTGACATAGTCTCCTCCACTGGTATAACTCCCCCTAAGAATGTTTTTAACCTTTGTCCATTGCTTTCAAAATCCTACCATTCCTACGGTCCTCAACTATTATAACTTCATGGTTAAACACTTCCCTTACAATGAAAGGGCCATCCCACCTAGGTTTTAGCTTACCTGGGCCCAAATATGTATATTTAAGACCACCAAGCAACGGCTTAAGCTCTAGCTGTAATGCCTCTTCACTTGAATGCACAAGCTTTTTTTCATTCTCTAGTAGCTCCTCAAAGCAAGGCTTACATCCTTCATTAACTACCATCATTTGTTGTTCTTCCAAAACCTGTGAGGAATCCAACAAAGAAAATTTTTTAAATACATGAATATCACATTCTAAATCATAAGAACCAATAGAATTATTAAGAAGAGTTTCAAGAGGATCAAAAAAACAATTCTTATTAAACTCTCCTTGAACCACCGCCCCAATGAGGTTCACATAAGCACAGTCATCATCCTAATGTGATTGTTTAGCCACATGAAATATGTTTAGCTCTAAAGTCATGGAACCAAATGTGAGTTGCATCCTTCCATTCTTGCAATTAATTAAAGCATTGGTTGTGGTAAGAAAAGGTCTACCCAAAATAATAGGGGTATGAACACTAGGATGTAAAACAGGTTGATAATATAGAACAACAAAATCAATAGGATAATAAAATTGTTCAATTTTCACCAGCACATCCTTAACAATCCCTCTTGGCTCCCTTACAGAGCAATCAACCAATTGTAAAGTTATTGAAGTAGGTTTTAACTCACCAAGTCCAAGTTTTTGATATACACTGAAAGGGATCAAATTAACACTTGCCCCAAGATCTAGCAATGCATGCTCCATGATGTAATCTCCAATAGTACAAGAGATCGTAGGACAACCTAGATTCTTATACTTTGGTGGGGTCTTATGTAGGATAACTGTAATTACCTGTCCTGTTAGGAATGCGGTCTTCTTTACATGATGCTTTCTCTTGATGGTGCATAGATCCTTAATTACCTTGGCATATGCAGACATTTGCTTGATAATATGCAATAATGACAAATTTATCTTGACTTGATGCAAATGCTCTAATATCTTAAATGTGGTGTCCAATTTCCTAGGTAATTTTAAGGCTTGTGGAAATGGTAGAGGGATTGGGCATTGTTCAATGTTATCGAACCCATGTGACTCAGTTTTATCCTTATCTTTTTCAACTGAGGTCTCCTTAGACTTCTTAGTTACTGAAGGAGAACTTTTATCAATCTCTCTACCACTCCTCAAAATGGTCACAGCTTTTACTTCCTCATGTTTATCCTTAGAACCAATTTTTAAATTTCAATTGATGGGATTAAGTTGAGTTTGGGAAGGAAGCTTCCCTCTCTCTATCCCACTTAATGAATTTGTAAGCATCTAGCCTGGTGAGCATGGATTCAAACTTTTGATTTTGCTCACTTTGCCTTTGAATGAAAGTACGAAGTGCATCCTCCAAGGAAGGTCTAGATGATGATGATGATGATGATGATGATGCATGTGGTGAATTAAAATTCCTTGGAGCAGGAGGATTCAACACATTGTCACTCTTATAACTCAAATACGGATGGTTTCGCATATTTGGGTTATAATTGTTAAAATATGAAGAATTATTTGGCCAGTATGAATTAAATGCATGTACTTGTTCTTCTGGCATATTCAAGAATGATGAAAGTGATGCACATTCATTTGTAGCATGGTTTATCTCATGACATATTTTACACACCTCCATTGGGTCCTCTCTAAAGGTAGCACTAACACTCTTACTTCCTTTCATTTTGAGTGCCTCAATTTCTTTACTTAACATGTTGAGTCCTATCAGTGGAGTCTATAAGGCTATTTCCAGTCCATGTGTTAGAGTTCTCAGCTATCTCATCAAGATAATCCATTACATCTTCGGGTTCTTTTTGTAAAAAGTCCCCTCCGCATGAGAGTTGAACAAGCTATCAGTCCCTAGGTGTAAGTCCTTCATAAAAATAGCTAACCAACCTCCAATTTTCATACCCATGAGTTGGGCAGAAATTAAAAAGATCTTTCTACCTTTCCCAAGCTTGGTATAAGGTCTCATTCTCTCCTTGGACAAAATTAGTTGTCCTTCTTTTTACTTGCTGGACTTTGATAGGCTAAGAATGTATTGACCCATTGTGATGAATTAATTGATTAATTAGCCAAGTTTATTAATTAATCAAATTAACATGCAATGTACGTGGCAACACAAACAAATCACCAATAAACTAAAGTATGCAGCGGAAATTAAATTGATATGGTGATTTGTTTACGTATGGGGAAAACCTACACGGCAAAAACCCCACCAGGTGATTTTAAGATCATTGCTCTCGAGAATCCACTATTATCAAAACAAGCGGTTACAAGTAAAGGAATCCCAATACCTTATACCAACCTACAGTTGAACCCTTACCCCAATACCCAATTGGACTTGCTCTATAGTGACAATCTCTCCTTTTAATGCACGACTCCCAGTACGTGACTAACCAATTGCGCAGGTCCCAGTACGCGACTTCAATCACCAACTAGAGAAGGTTGTTGGCTGCAAAGTTCTTCAATTCATCACACGATGAAGATCGAAAAGCTCCTTGGTTACAAAATCCTACGGTGCACAAACACAGCAGCTTCTTCACAAGAAAGATGAATTATGGCAAATTCTGTCTCCGGTTACAATTTGCTTAAACAAACTTTGCTCAACACTTGTGCAACTTATGTCACCTTTGAAGGCCCTTAAAATAATCCTTATATATATTTAGGGTTGTGAGAAAAGAAAGCCCAAACATACAATCACGGACTGGATGAAAAACATAACAGAAAATCTGAATTTCATAAACCTTGACAGATACAAGTAAAGTGCGTTTTGTCAAAGGATTAGCCAATTACATAAAATAGTGACATATGTTCCTAACAAGTGAATCACATATGTCCTAACAGGTGAATCACATATGTCCTAACAGACTTTGTGGGGAGGAAAATGTTTCTTAAAAACTCTTAGGCCATCTCCCCCCAATTACCTAAAGACCTAGGTTTCAAGGTATAAAGCCAACTTCTTGTCTTATTCTTAAGAGAAAAAGGAAAGAAACGAAACTTAGTAGTCTCAATAACATTTTGTGCATAGAAACTACTAATTACCTCTTCAAAAGCTCTAACATGGACATAAGGATTTTCATTTTCTTGTCCCCTAAAGTCAAGAAGTATTGTTAATAAATCTTGTTTCAGTTCTACATGTGGTGCATTAGGAGGAAACATGATGCATGAAGGAATAGAATTTTGTGTGGGATGCAACAGTTCATACATAGTTCTTCTATTCTTCTCATGATTATTACGTGTTTCATCACCCATGATTGATGAAGAAGGTGAAGGTGATGGATTGTCAAAAAGATTACCAAAGTAAGTTTCAAAAATTTCTAATCTGCCTCTCTTGTTTCTAACCCAAATGCTTATACAACAATGAATACACAATAAGATAAAATAAAATAAAAACAAACAGAAAAATATAAGCAAAATAAGGGAAAAATGGAACGAAGTTACCAATGGAAGAATTTCCACCAGTTATGCTTTGCTCCAAAAGATTGCCTCTGAATACGCAACAACTCCCCAGCAACGGCGCCAAAATTGCTTGCTCACTCCCAAGTGCAGGAGATCGTAGCAATATAATTCTCAGAGTACCGAGGTCGAACCACAAGGACCGGGGTAAATTCAAAGACAATGTAATTTAAAAAAAAAAACTTTTAGTGAAGATGAAGAATAATTTTTGCCTGGTAATTGTTAACAAGAATAATAATAAAAACTGATTTAAATCAAACATGGGGGTGTTTCCCTATATCATTATGAAATTCTTTGTGATCTAAGAAAATATATATTTCATAATTGATTGTTATTATACAATTAAAAACTTATGATTCGATTGAACTAAGACAATTCAAGAATGCACGATAACCTAGATTAATAATATAGTTAGAATAGTTTTTAGAAAAACTCATTCACTTTAAAACATGATTTCTATTTGAAACTATTAGAAATTCATCTAAACAATAAGAAAAACATTACTGAAGTTATTGAAAGTATGGAAGAACTAATACATCAAAAGAAACCTAATTGAACAATCAAATATGTTGTTGTCTAAAATCTTAGAAAGAATCACATTGAATATTCATATCGTATAGAAGAAACATAACCCCTAGCCCTAGCAAAGAGTTTAGGCTGCCATTAGAGAAAGGAAAATACAAGGCTTTCTCTACCAAAATTCATTCTGCCTAGCTTCCATTCAAAACCCTCAAGTAAAAAAGTGTCAAAAGAAAATAAAACTTTTACTATTTTAATTTTCATCCAAGTTTACAGCAGTAATTTGTGAGTTAATTTCGGCCTTCAAAAATTATGAATTTTGAAAAACTAAAAATTGGAAAGTTGTAGATATTTAAGTCATGGTTCCAATCCATCTGGCTTTGTGTCAATTGGATTTCTGAGGAGAGTAATATGCCCAAAATACTGATCGGTGCTCAAATCTGATTTTTCCTTTTCAGATTCTACCTCTTTGATTTCTTTCCTTATTTAAAGCTTCCAAACATGGTAGATGACCCAAGCACTCCAGCTACAACTCCTTAGACATTTAAGCATGGTCCTTTAGCTCCTCTTTAATTCTAGTTTGACCTTCATTCTCTCACAGACTCTTGTAAACTCATCTTTTTCACACGATTTCTTGAAAGTAGAAAATTACACACAATGAATGACATATTATTTGAGAAATTATGTAAAGATAAATAATAGGGACTAATGCAAATCATGGCATAATTATACAAATTAAGCATAGTAATAAGGAAATAACACCCACATAAATATATAACAAGTATACATTTTAAGGTGTTATCACATCCTTACTAAGGTTCGCAACATTACAGTATCCTACTAAATGGGTTTGATAATACAAATATTATCACGTCTTGAATCCAACTTTAAGAACCAAAAATACTAAAATTTTGAGTTATTATACACCTTGATTGTATAAAGTTGACCTTGAGGTAACTTTTTAATTGGGGTGCAACCATTGTTATATACCTAACTCATATAAGTTAGTTAGGGTACTTTAAGGATGTTGAAGGCATGGTTACCGCATCAAAATTTAAGGTAATGGAAGCGAGGGAATCATTTACCAAAACAAATAAAACATATATATGTAACAGGTCTTTTACATGTAACAAGCATAAGGAACCGAAGAAGAAAAAAGAAAGAATGATTGAAATGAGTCTTATATATATATATATATATATAGAGAGAGAGAGAGAGAGAGAGAGAGAGAGAGAGAGAGGGAATAGCATTCAATATTTTTTAATTGAATGCGAATTTTGACAAATTAACCACTGGATTACATTATATTCATATATTCTCCATGTTTGCAAAATTTTAAGATGATTAAATATCACTAGTCATATTATCAATCAATTGTTTAAATTCAAGTTTTTATAGTTTAAAATAAAGCATAAAATATGAATTTATGAATCAAATAACGTGAAAATTGACATGAATGTTAAAAACATATAGGACATGTAATTCAATATTAGAATTTTCAAAATATAAATTCAATAACAAGTTATTGGATGGTATAACATTAATAAGCTATTGTTTATTGGACAAAGTTTAGCTACAAAATTAATTGTAGCTTAAGGCTACAAACTCACTCAATAAAATAAATATTACAACATATTTTGAAAATCTAACCGTTTAATTGCATGTTCTTTATGCTCTTAATACACATATTAAATTTTGTGTCAATCAGATATTATTTACTATATGATCTATAAGCTTATATTTTGTATATAATTTTAAATTACAAAAACTTGTAATTTAAAAAATTTATTGATAACATAGTTATTGATCTTTAATTTTCTTGAAATTTTGCAAGCATAGAAAATATAAGAAGAAGATGTAATCCAATGATGAATTTGTCAAAATTCACCTCCAATAGAAAGATATTAAGTAAGTTTGTAGCCTAAGTTTACAACTAATTTTGTAACTAAACTTTGTTCTTGTTTATTTCAATTAGAGTTTCAACTAAGTTATCTTAATAATTAATAAGACAAATGGAAAAAATGGAATGGGAAACTATAACATTAATCATAATTTCAATGATATCATACTTTATATATTAACTAAAAAAATTTGAAGTCTAAAACAAGAATGAAATACTAGACATGATCTTAGTACGAAAAATTCATAACAAAGAAGCTGGCTGCTTATAAATACATTGATTTTAAAGGAAAATATAAAAACAAAAGCTTCATGAGTAACGTCGAAGATATTTAGTGTTAACGTGTATTTGTTATGGGTAGGCCCAACTAGATTACTTGAATATCACACATTCTTGTATTACACTCTTATTTGTACTGCACTCATATGCCTCCTATATAAAGACACTCATGTATATTCTTTCATTTGAGAAATACAATACTATTACATTCAATATTTCTAACATGGTATCAGAGCCACTGCTCTGACTTTTTCTTAACAGTTTTGTCTTTATTAGTGTGACTCCATTCTCAATATCGCTTCCGCCATCACAACAACCGCCATAGCCTCTCGCCGTTGAACCTCCAACGTCTTCTAGCCGTTGTCCTTGGGTTCTGGACCTGCAGCCGCCGTTGTTAAGGAGTTTCACATTGCACAAACCACTGCCCTTTGCATCACCACTACAAATATTGCTCTGATTACGTTTGTGAAGGTACCACTGAGATTGTCTTGCGCCGATCTACACACTCGTGGAAGCCTCGGCGCCATCAGAGACTGCACGCGCCACCACGCGTCGCTTAAAGGTTCTGTTCGGAAGCTCATGCGCCCCACGCGCCTTCCATGCGCCTCTACGCACCCTCATGCGCCTTCACGCACCTCAACCCTCCCGCTGACGTCATTACTGACGTCATCCACATCAGCCCTAGCTATGCCGTTGCTGACGTCGCTTGCGTTAGCCGTTGACGTCATTGTTTGACTTCTAAGGGTTTGACCGTTGACTTTCGTAAGGTTGACCGTTGACTTTTTCTAGGGTTGACTTTTTGCAGCTCATGTGCTCCTTACCCAGTTTTTCGTGTAGATTTCATTTTTGCAGTCCATTTTTGCATATTTTGCTTCTAAATGAAGAATAAGGACAAGTCTCCTTCCTTTTGCAACAACCGTTGCTGACAATCCAGCAAACATTTTTGCAATTTTTGTAACCGTTTTGGCTATAGTATTGAGACTTACTATCATCGCAACAAATCAGCTGTTTCAATTTCTGCTGCTATTGCTGCTAACACTGAGAGTGTCCAACCAATGGCTCCCATCTCTGCAAAATCTCAGTCTTTTGGATCCACTTTCACCATTTCCAGAGATGACCTTATAAACATCATCGCTAATGTCATTCGTATGGTTAGTAATGCATCTTATTCCTCTTCTCTCTCAGCTTTATTTGGTATGTCTCCTACCTCTTGGCTTATGGATTTTGCTTGTTGCAATCATATGATACCTCACTCCTTTTTATTTTCTGAACTTACTAAGCTCTATTTCAGAGATTGGACTCTCTTACTGTGATTAGCCCCTACTAGTAAGAAGCTGTTCCCGAGCTAGGTTCCCTGGATCCACGTGTTCCTAGTCGGGCCTAAATGAATGAATGAAGAAGCGCGCCCGGGTAGACTTCCAGAGCTCTTGCTCTGCGTATCCTCCTACTTATTATTCTGGGGGTCATAAAAACATACGAACTGCCTAATCTTTAAAGCTTAAAGCCCTACCATTATATTTTTAAAAATGAAAGCTGCTTTCCCTCACTAATAAAAAATTGCAATCCCTCCCCTTCTGTTACCTACTCTACTTTTACTCATATCATCAGCATACCTCAATACAAGACAAACACAGGAAAGGATATTCAATCAAAAACCGGGTGATAGCCCTATTCTCTCTCAATTGCCTATCTTTTATAGATGAGGGAGAGTACCTTAGCAGTAGCTTCCAACACTTAAGATGTACCTCCTCAAGTGCCAGATATGAATGTTTTATGAATTTCATACAGGACTACTTACTTACCTAAAGTTCACTTCTGACTTACCAAATAAATTTACTGAAGGAACTGACCTAAGCATAGCTCTCTCTCTTAAATACAAATGCCAAGAAAGAGATTCCTTGGATAAGTGGAAAAATGCCTTTCATTTCTCTTTTAAGGCGTTTGTCCTACTTATAGTATCAGTCCTCCGGCCTATCGAAATTCGTGTTTTTATTAACCAACAACACATGCACTTTGTTGGAACTAAAAAAAGGTTATTCAATCCACTAGTGCAACTGAAAGCGCATCTACTGTTACTAGAAGTCTAGTCCCTCTCAGGTATAGTTTCGATCTCGAACCAACTTACTTTACTTAATAGGCCGGAAGAGAGAGATATTTAGAAAACCCGATTTCCTATCCTGTCTGAAGAACCTGACTCAAAAGAGAAAAGAAACCAAACTAAAATAAAAGAGATATCACTTTTGACGATTGAACTGCACTTTTATATCCAGATTGGAACTGGATTTGAACGTCTTTGGATCCTGCTTAGAGTTGGCTTTCACTCCACTTTCACTATCATATCAGGAGCGTCGACTTGTGCACTTGCAATATCGAATTTCACTTTCCAGAATCCTTGCTCCTGGCCTATTGGTTGATGATAGGGTTCTTGTTGGTAGAGTTCCTGCCCTTGGCCTTGGCTCCAATCTCGTCTCGCATGCCAGCAAGTATTCTAGAAAGAATGACTCGATTTCATGTCATGTAGCTACTATAGCTCCTCTCGCCTTTCTAGCCTGCCTTATGTTGCTTGAAAATGGCTAAGCCTTTTTCGAGAGGCTTTCACCCTGAAAACTTAACTAGACCCCGTTCCCTTTATGTCCATTCAATCTTAATCTTGCTGCATGAATGCACTATAAGACCGGGGATGCCCTCAATGATCCCTTCCTCTTCCATAAAGGCTTTCACCTGCACTAGCACTAGTATATGGTGATATCCAACTCGAAAACCCGAAGACAAACAAGCTTACCTTATATTAGAGAAAGGGGAAAGGGGGTAAACCCAAAGCTAAGAAGCTGACAATTATGAGACTAGGAGAATGGGAAAGACTTGGTATATAATCCGTGCCTTCGTTCCGGCTATAGTCCATTAGCAAGCGAGTAGGGGAACCGTTCCTTTCGTTCAGTAAGGGAATACAAGCATTACGGGGAGTTTTAAAAAAGGAATATGAATATGACTCTTCCCAACTCAAGTCAAGCGAAGCATAGTGAGGAAGGAGGAGAAGAACTACTAGAGAAAGGCTAAGTGAAGTACTTCTCGGGAGTTCTCTTTTCTTCTTTCAAATTCTTCTCTTCTTTTCTTGCTTATCACCGACTTTCCAAGCGTAGTTTGTAGTAGGGAGGGCCATTCTCGCAGGAAGTAGCATACTCATGTTGCCTGCTTTCCTTCCTTTCATCTCGAAGGCCGGTTCAGTAATAGAAAAAATCCTTCTAACTGGCTAGTGCATTAAGGTGGCATGCCTTACTCCGGGCCAACAATGAATGAAGTGTTAAAGTAGAGAGAGCTAGCGTTCCGTACTCAGCCGAAAAAGCAAAACTCCAGCTAAGCTAATAGCTCTAATTGTGGTATATCTAAAAAAGATGCTCTTGTTTGTGGCCTTCCTTCTCTTCGGGGTAGCTAGATTAGTCGCAATAGTCCTTATTAGTAAACTACAGCCTCGTTGTTAATTGACTCCCTACTTCCATTTTAGCTTCCTCCCACCCCCTTTTCCCTCTAAAACCCTTCGCTCCACTCATTTTAGCATTTCTTAATCAGACCTGGCTGAACTGGGAACAATATAGATCAAAGGGTCGTTCATTAGCCCTACTAGTAAAGCACAGGAAAAAGAGGGATTGATTTCAACCTTGCTTTTAGTTGTAAGGCTAGCTTTTGACTTATAGGGCGCTTAGGCTTAGCTCATCAAACAAGTGCGCCAAAAGTGGGAGGTGGTATCGTATTATCTTATAATAGGAGCACACCCGCTTTTAGCTCGTAGTTTCACTCTTGCTTTTGCCTTACCTTCTATTCTATTAGTAAAGAGCGTGTTCTCATCTTTTGAAAGAAAGATGTACAGTGGCGGTCTTCTCGTCAATCTTCGGAGCTAAGCTAGGCACTGGCTACAGGGTGACCGACCGATACTCTTTTTTTTTTCGGTATGCTGCAGAGCAAATGAACATAAATCCAACCTAATATCATGAATCTTCTTCGACCGTTTTATACTTTCTTTACCATGGTTCTATTTAAACTTAGCCCCTTCCTATTGATTATGGTTTCAGTGCTATAGAAACTTATTCTTATTCCGTTATTGTTTTCTTGGAATTTGAACTTAGGTATTTATTTATTTGAAGTGTCGATACTGGATTTGTTAATGTCCTTCATGGACAGTGCTCTTATGCCGCTTGAAGGCAGTGTCACCCCTTCCTCCCCGGGGTCCTCCCAAATGGCAGACCAAGTGGACCCCTCTTAATATTCGCACAGCAAATGGTTCCACAATGTCTGGTCATAATATATGTTCTGTTTCGACCTCCAACCTCTCAGTTCCTGGGGTCTTTAATGTTCCTGACCTTTCTTACAATTTATTCTCTATGGGACAATTAGCTGAGTTAGGTTATGACATTATCTTTGATTATTTTGGGTGTATTATACAGGATCCAAGGACGGGACAGGAGCTTGGGACTGGTCCTAGAATTGGGCGTATGTTTCCCGTGGACAACCTTCGTCTTCCACTTGTTACTCATATTTCTGTTGCTGCAGCTGCTGCAGTTTCTTCTGTTCATTCCCTTGCACTTTGGCATGCTCGACTCGGTCACGCATCTTCCTCTCATGTACAACAAAGGGCTTCTAGAGGTTTGTTAGGTTCAGTGTCTACAGAAAATTTTGATTGTGTCTATAGAAAATTTTGATTGTGTCTACAAAAAATTTTGATTGTGTCTACAAAAATTTTTGATTGTGTCTCATGTCAGTTAGGAAAACAACTAGTTTTGCCTTTCAATACTAATGAATCAATATCCACTGATATCTTTGACTTTATTCATTTTGATGTTTGAGGGCCTTACTCTGTCTCTAGTATTGGTGGGTCTTGATATTTTGTTGTCTTTGTTAATGATTATTCTCACTATAGCTGGATTTTTAATATGAAACATCGTTCTGAATTATTGCAAGTATATTCTAATTTTGCAAAAATGGTTGAAACTCAGTTTTCCAAATGCATCAAAATTTTTTGATCTGATAATGCTCTTGAGTACACTCAATATGCTTTCCAAGCTATTTTGCATTCCTATGGCACTGGTCATCAACTAACTTGTCCAGGTACCTCTCAACAAAAAGGTAGAGCCGAACCAAAACTTCGTCATATTCTTGACACTGTTCATGCTCTCCTTCTCTCTGCCAAAGTTCCTGCTCCTTTTTGGGGCGAAACTGCTCTTCATGTTGTTTATACTATTAATCGCATTCCAAGTCCTGTTATCCAAAATCAAACTCCATATGAGCACCTTTTTGGGTCACCTCCAAACAATCACCACCTTTGCTCCTTCGGTTCTGCTTGTTTCGTTCTTCTTCAACCACATGAGCATAACAAACTTGAGCCTCGGTCAAGGTTTTGTTGTTTTCTTGGCTATGGCAAAACTCAGAAAGGGTATCGGTGTTATGATCCTATCTCTCATCGTCTTCGTATCTCCTACAATGTTGTCTTTTGGGAACATCACCTCTTTGTCGAGCTCTCTCACTTCCGTGCTTCTATCTTCCTCCTCTGTCTTAGATCTTTTTCCAAATGAAGCACATATTCCTTCTATAGCAGCTCCTGATCATTTTGTAGTTGCTCCTAATTCTCCTATAGACTTCTCTATCCAACCACCAGATATCATTGATCCCTTTCCTAGTTCACCCTTTAATAAACAGGTGGAAGATGAATAGGTCGAAGATGAGCTACCTAACCCCAACCCTGAGCTTGGGTCCCCTGCTCCTACTCCGCCTGAAGATCTTGCACAAGACATTCCACCTCGTCACTCAACTCGGGTAAGATCCATTCCTGCACATTTACTTGACTATCATTGTTACACTGCTCTTGTTACACTACATGAGCCTCATACTTATCGTAAGGCTTCCACTGACCTTTTATGATAGATTGCAATGAAAGAGGAACTTGATGCATTATCTAAAAATCATACTTGGGATTTGGTGACACTCCCAACTGGGAAATCTGTTGTTGGTTGTAAGTGGATCTACAAGATTAAGACTCGCTTTGATGGGTCCATTGAGCGCTACAAAGCTCATCTCGTTGCAAAAGGTTTTACACAGGAGTATGGGATTGATTATGAAGAGACCTTTACTTCGGTTGCTCGTATCTCATCTGTTCGTGCCCTCTTAGCTGTTACTGCTGCCAGTAAATAGGACCTTTTTCAGATGGATGTCAAAAATGCATTCCTTAATGGGGATTTAAGTGAAGAAGTTTATATGCAACCTCCTTCTGGTCTCTCTGTTGACTCCAACAAGGTTTGTGACCTTCGACGTGCACTTTATGGCCTTAAACAAGCTCCACAAGCTTGGTTTGCCAAATTCAGCTCTACCATCTCTCGCTTGGGTTACATGGCCAATCATAATGATTCTGCCTTATTGCTTCATCGCACTGACAAAGGCACTATTTTACTTCTCCTATATGTGGATGATATGATCATAACTAGTGATGACCTCAATAGCATTCAAGAACTCAAGGATTTTCTCAGTTAGCAATTTGAGATGAAAGATCTTAGACATCTCAACTACTTCTTAGGTCTTGAAATCACTCATTCTACAGATGGACTTTATATTACTCAAGCTAAGTATGCCGCTAAACTCTTGTCTCGATCTGGACTCACTGATAGCAAGACTGTTGACACTCCAGTTGAGCTTAATACGCATCTGACTCCCTCAAGGGGGGAAACCATTGTCTAATCCCTCTCTTTACAGACGCTTGGTTGGCAGTCTAGTTTATCTCACTATTACTCGTACAGATATTTCCTATGCTGTTCACCAGATGAGCCAGTATCTGTCTGCTCCACGATCGACTCATTATGTTGTTGTTCTGCACATTCTTTGATACCTAAAGGGCACTCTCTTCTATGGTCTTTTCTACTCTGCTCAGTCTCCTCTTATTCTCCATGCATTTTCTGATGCTGATTGAGTAGGAGATCCCACTGATCGCAGGTTCACCACTAGTTATTGCTTTCTTCTTGGTTCTTCTTTGATTTCTTAGCGAAGTAAGAAACAAACTCGTGTGGCCCGCTCCAGTACTGAAGCAGAATATCGTACCCTTGCTAATACCACATCTAAGCTCCTTTGGCTATGATGGCTTCTCAGAGACTTAGGTGTGTCTATATTCTTTGCTACTCCTTTTTATTGTAACAACTAGAGTGTCATTCATATTGCTCACAATGATGTTTTCCATGAACGGACTAAACACATCGAGATCGATTATTATTTTATCCGTTATCATCTTGTCCATGGTGCTCTCAAGCTGATCTCAGTCTCCTTTAAAGATCAACTTGCAAATATCTTTACCAAGTCACATCTTAAAAGATGCATTCGTACTTTGGTTGACAACCTCAAGTTGGTCTCACATCCACCTTGAGTTTGAGGGGGGCTGTTAACGTGTATATTGTTATGGGCTTTAAGCCCAACTAGATTACTTGTATAGCACACATTCTTGTACTACACTCTTACTTGTATTGTACTCATATGCCTCCTATATAAAGGCACTCATGTATATTCTTTCATTTGAGAAATACAATACTATTGCATTCAGTATTTCTAACATTTAGAATCTCTTCCTCTTGTTTTCCCTCGAACCATTTGCTTTTGGAAAAATTGAACTCTCCACATATGCAATCACATAATTACTAAAGTCGTGAAATGATATGATTCTCTGAGTGTTTTCTTTAAGATTAAAGATGACTAACTTCTCTTGATCTACCTCCATTATAACATCACCATTCCTTGTGAAACAAATTGGAATCAAGGATCTAAATGATTCTGAGGTGACAAATAATTTAGTTCATGATTCCTTTACCCCATATTCTTTCATAGCCCACACCTCAAAGCAGCTTCCAATGGCCGTATCGCAATGAGTTATGCAAAGGCAGCCACTCAAAATCCCCAACTCAAATTTAGTATCCTTGGGTAACCAATCTGGCAATGGAATTTCCCTAAACCTTTCAGAGTCCATGTCAAAGTAAACGATTACATAGGGCAGTGAAAACCCTTGACAGACCATAGAACCCAATGTGGAGCTCCTCAATGTGACCCCTATACTTCTAGTCTTCTATGTATGTCCCCTATACATCTATATGCAAATGTATAACATGGGAATTCTCTACGCAAATATCTTCATGAATTGCAATGGAAACTATAGACACAGACATCAGTAAATTCAGAAGAGCCTGATGGACTATCATTTTTAGATAACATCCTCTTCGTGTTGTCAATTTGATTCCAAGCGGAGAATCTTCATGAACTTATTGAATGATGAATTCCAGAGGATGTAGTTCGCATTTTTGTCAGCTTTAATAAGTAGTGAACAATTACAAGTGTTAGTGTATAGCGTATAGCTTAGACTAGTTTAGCCCATTGGGCTTAGCCCAGTATACTGTACTTGTAGTTTACTCCATTTACTTGTACTGCACACATATCTAGCCTATATAAGGCTCTCTATTGTACATTATTTCATACACATTAATATACAGACTATTCAGTCTTTCTCTCTCACTTTACATTGTTAACATAGTATCAGAGCCAATCCTCTGACTTTCTGGTTCCTGTGGACATCTCCGGCGTTCTTCCGCTGCCCTCGCCTTCATTCAGTAGCCACTGTCAGAAGCGAGTCACCGCCGTCACGCCCACAGTCCAGCAACTCTCGGATCTCATTGTTTTGCTCATCCAACTGTCAAAGCAAAGGCATTGAGTGACAGAACAGACAATCCCGAGCAAAACCCAACCAAGAACGGCCAGAAAACACTTCACACGCGCCCCCACGCGTCGCCTGAAGTTTCTGCCTCACGAGCACACGCTACACGCGCCGCCACGCGACGTCTCTCCCATGCGCCAGATCAAACGTTCTACACGCGCCCCACGCACCAGCTGCTTTTCGCGAACTGCCACGTCAGCCCTAGTGTGACGTCACCCTGCCACGTCAGCACACGTCAGCCGTTGACTGGATCAGACCTGGCCGTTGACTTTGACCGTTGACTTGACCGTTGACCAAGTCAAAATTTTTCAACAGGACCTGTCTTGCTCAGTTTTTCGCGTAGATTCTGATTTTGGGCTCCGTTTCTGCATTTGAGGTATCTAAATCTCACTTTTTGGTCATTTTCTTCATTATGGCTCAACAAAGTGAACGAGATATCATACATCCTATCACCATCATGTTGGATGGTCCTACTAGCTATCATGCATGGTCTCAGAATATGACCGTCTTTCTCAAGGGTCGTAAACTGTGGAGATATGTGACTGGTTCAATTCCTAAGCCAGTACCAAACCCTAAGTCCAAAGCCACAGCTACTGAAGAGTCTTCCAAGACTGCTGTTCCAACAGATGATTATGAAGAACGTCTAGAAGAATGGGAGAGTATTCAGAGTAAAATCTTATCTTGGTTTATCAATACCTCTATTCCCTCCATTCATAATCTTCTTCCTCATCTTGAAACTGTTGAGGCTGCTTGGAAATTTTTGGCCGATCGTTATAACTGCACTAATGATTCAAGCTTGGAGTTTCACATTGAATCAAAGCTTTATCAAATGCGCCAAGAGACAGGTCAGTCTATTTCTGATTTTTATTCTCAGACTTCTACTATGTGGGAACAACTCTCTGCTGCAGATCCTCCACTGGTGTGTTCTAAGGACATTGAGCTCTTTGTCAAATATCGGGATCGCCGTAGATTTATGCACTTCATGATGGGTTTACGTGAGGATTTTGAGCCTACTCGAGCTTCTCTACTTAGCCGGTCTCCTACTCCTTCTCTTGATGCTGCAGTAAAGGAGCTCATTTCTGAGGAGAATCGTCGGCCCACTTATCACATGACATCATCTAATCATGTCTTGGCTACACCCTCACCACAGCCTCCCATTGTTGCATTCACTGCTCCTCCGCGAATAAACTCCGGGCGTCCCACCTCTCAGTCTTCCAAAGGTGCTCATTGCAAGTTTTGCCGTGCCAAAGGCCATGACATCTCTGTTTGTCGTAAGCTACAGAAATTTGTGCAAGAGCAGAATAAAGCTTCTCTTCCTCAGGCAGCTGCTGTATGTCCTTCAGATCCATCGGTTCCTACAGGTCCATCTTTGGCTTCCTCACTTACTACGGCTGATATTGAGGCAGTTGTTCAACAGGTTTTATCCCGCACTTCCACTGCCCTTTCTGTCACCTCAGGTAAACAACCTTGGTTTTTTGATACTGCATGTTGTAATCATATGACTCCTGATGAATCCCAATTTTCTGATAAGGCACCCTTAGAACATCCAATCACCATTTACACTGCTGATGGAACTCCTATGCCTGTTAGTCATAAAGGAACAATCTCTTCTCCTTGTTTATCCCTTAGTGACACTTTTCATATTCCAAAGTTATCCCTCAATTTGCTTTCTGTTGGTCAACTTTGCGAATTAGGCGTAGATCTTCTATTTACTAATCATGGTGTGGATGTGCAGGATCCCCGGACGGGTCAAGTGCTTGGGACAGGCCGTAAGGTTGGTCGCATGTTTGAGGTTCATGACTTGAAGATTCCTTCACAAGTTGTTTCTGCAGCTGCTACCACTGTCACCTCCTCACCTGATCTATGGCATGCTCGTCTTGGTCATCCATCCTTATCTCGTCTTCAATTGTTAGCTTCTCAAGGTCATTTAGGTTCAGTTCAGTTTTCAAAATTTGATTGTACTTCCTGTCATTTTGGCAAACAAACAAAATTACCATTTAATAAAAGTGACTCCTTTTCTTCTGCCCCTTTTGATCTTATACATTCTGATATTTGGGGTCCTGCACCTGTTCCCACTGAGGGGGGATCTAAGTATTTTGTCATATTTGTGGATGATTTTTCTCGGTATACTTGGATTTATCTGCTTCACCATAGGTCTGAACTTGTGTCTATTTACCAAACATTTCATAAAATGATTGAAACACAGTTCAATCGCACCGTTAAAGTCTTTCGATCAGATAATGCTCAAGAATATAATGATAAATCTTTCCTATCCTTTTTAGACAGACATGGTACTCTTCCTCAGCGGTCTTGTCCTTACACCTCTCAACAAAATGGTCGTGCAGAACGAAAACATCGTCACATTCTTGATGTTGTCCGCACCCTTCTCATTTCTGCCTCTCTTCCTGAGCGATTTTGGGGTGAGGCCGCACTCACTGCTGTGCACACTATTAATCGTATTCCTTCACCAACTACACACAACAAATCACCATTTGAGCTTCTCTATGGTCAAACTCCTGACTACTCCTCTCTTCGGGTTTTTGGTTGTGCTTGCTTTGTCTCTCTTCCTCCTCATGAACGAACAAAGCTCCAACCTCGTACTCGTCTCTGTTGTTTCCTTGGTTATGGTGTGTCTCAAAAGGGGTTTCGCTGCTATGATCCCATTTCTCATCGCCTTCGTGTCTCCCGTCATGTTGAGTTTTGGGAACATCGCCCTTTCACGAGTCTTCAGCAGTTTCCTACATCTTCTTCCTCAGAGTCTCCCATTTTTACTGATCTTTTCCTCCCTCTATATCCTGAACTTGTGGAGGATTCTTCAGCATCGACTGCCTCTCCAGACGACTCATCTCCGGTTCTGTCTCCGGCATATGACCCGCCTGTCTTGGATCCTGTGGCACCACCCTCTCCTGAGTCTCCTATTGGTCCTGAACTTCGTCGTTCCACTCGGGTAAGCATTCCTCCCCCTTATCTCACTGATTACCATTGCTCTTTTGCCCTTGCCACTCTCTATGAATCTCACACCTATCGTAAGGCTCATACTGACCCTCTTTGGCAGCAAGCTATGAATGAAGAACTAGATACCTTTCATAAGAATCACACGTGGGATATGGTTGATTTGCCTCCTGGTCAGTCTGTAGTAGGTTGTAGGTGGGTTTACAAGATCAAGACCAAGGCTGATGGATCTGTTGAACGATACAAGGCTCGCCTAGTTGCCAAGGGCTTTACTCAGGAGTATGGTATTGACTATGAGGAAACATTTGCTCCTGTTGCTCGTCTTACATCTGTTAGATGTCTCATTGCTATGGCTGCTGTTCGTCGTTGGCCTCTTTATCAAATGGATGTGAAGAATGCTTTCCTCAATAGAGACCTCCATGAAGAAGTGTACATGCAACCACCCCCTGGCTATCCACACTCAGGCAATCAATTTTGCCGCCTTCGCCGTGCTCTTTATGGCCTCAAGCAGGCTCCTCGAGCTTGGTTTGAAAAGTTTAGCTCAGTTGTTGCTCAGCAGGGTTTCACTTCGAGTCCTCATGACATTGCTCTCTTTGTTCGAAGATCCTCTGCTGGTATCACTCTTATTCTTCTTTATGTTGATGATATGATTATTACTGGAGATGATTCTGCAGGTATCTGCTCTCTTCAGAACTTCCTTAGTCAGCATTTTGAGATGAAAGATCTGGGCACTCTCAGCTATTTTCTTGGGCTTGAGGTTACCTCATCCTCTGATGGATACTATCTTTCCCAGGCTAAATATGCTTCTGATCTTCTCTCCAAAGCCGGTGTCACTGATAACAAGACTGTTTCCACTCCTTTAGAATACAATGCAAAGCTCACACCCTTGGACGGTGAACCTATATCCGATGCTACTCGCTATCGTCAGTTGGTTGGCAGTTTGATCTATCTCACTGTTACTCGTCCAGATATTTCACATGCCGTGGGTATGGTTAGTAAGTTCATGGATGCACCTTGTTCTGTCCACTATGCTGCTGTTCTTCGGATTCTTCGATATGTCAAAGGCACACTTTATCATGGTCTGCATTACTCCCCTCTCGATCTTCTCTCGAGCTTCATGCATATTCAGATGCTGTCTGGGCAGGTGATCCGACTGATCGATGCTCTATCACAGGTTTCTGTTTCCTGTTAGGTACTTCTCTGGTCTCGTGGCGCAGCAAGAAGCAGGATGTGGTTTCCCGTTCTAGTACTGAGGCTGAGTATCGTGCCCTTGCCGACACCACTTGTGAGCTTGTTTGGCTTCACTGGCTCTTGGCTGACATGGATGCTCCACAGGCCACTGCCACTCCTCTTTATTGTGACAATCGTAGTGCTATCTACATTGCTCATAATGATGTCTTCCATGAACGCACTAAGCATATTGAGATCGACTGCCACATCACTCGCCAGCATCTTAAGAACGGAAATCTCCAGTTATTCTCCATCTCCTCTGCTGACCAGCCTGCTGATATCTTTACCAAGACTCACCCGCCTGGTCGTCTTCGAGATCTTATATCCAAACTCCAGTTGGCTTCCTCCTTGCCACCTCGAGTTTGAGGGGGGATGTTAGTGTATAGCGTATAGCTTAGACTAGTTTAGCCCATTGGGCTTAGCCCAATATACTGTACTTGTAGTTTACTCCATTTACTTGTACTGCACACATATCTAGCCTATATAAGGCTTTCTATTGTACATTATTTCATACACATTAATATACAGACTATTCAGTCTTTCTCTCTCACTTTACATTGTTAACAACAAGAACCCAATATCTTAGCCCTACAAGGATTCTTCGATTTAAAGATATCATCAAGCTTTAAAACTCTGTGATCGGAAGCATCACAATCCATGGTATAGAGAGAGAAAAAGGAGTAGTCAGATAATCCAAGTTGTGCATATCTGACATGGCCAATATCATTACTAGCTCACTTTTGGTGTGCTAAAATAAAATCGTGGCTTGTGATCAAAGCAAGCCATAATTTTCTTAGGGACCTAAATCGTTGAAGAGACTTGAAGGGAAGTCTTAGCAGTATGTCAAGCACTATATCTTGTGGAAGGTGCTCTGACAAGGCTTGTTCCATAGCACTATATCTTATTTGCTTTGACTACTAGGGTTTTCGTTTGTTGTTCTATTATATACTATTTTTGACGGGAGGCTAGGGTTTAATTTTTTAAAGAAGAGCACATTACTTGATGGAGGGCTAGGGAACTTTTATACCGTCAAGGATCAGTAAGTTGGTTGTTGTGGACAAGGTAGAAGTTAATTAATTTGATGGAGAGTAGGTTTTTTTTTTTTTTTTTAATGTTTTGATGGAGGCTAGGGTTTCACAAACTTCTCTATCATTATTATTTTTTTGTTGGATTGGATATATCATTAATTAATTAGTAATCAAAGTTTGTTAGGTCTCTTAAGTCTAAAGGCAGTTTTGGCCAACATTACAGAGGGATTTGGATAAGGAACTTGCGGTTGAATATGGTGAAAGCCATAATTCCTTATTTGAATTAATCAAATTAGGGGGCAATTTGTGTTTGTGTATCGGATTCGTGTAATGTCAACTCATGAGTATTTGACTATGTGGGTCAGCTAATTTGACACATTTATTAAATGAGTTAGGATTTCTCAACCTTAACATGACCTATTTATTAAACAGATCAGTCCTGTCGACTCATTTATCAGATTTTATCAAAGCAAAAAAATAAATAAATACGAATTTCAATATTAACCAAATGATTTGAATTATGAAAAGCCAAACAAATTGATATTCTAATATAAAACTCAGAACTTACGAATAACTATATTACAAATAATTATTCAAAACTAAAACATATCTTAATATAAAAATAATCAATTACAATATGTCAAACAGAATAACCACAACAACTATTAAATTTATATTCCTAGAATTTTGAATGGTATAATGATGATAGTTAAACGAGTCATACGAGTCAAACAAGTTCTATGAGTAATGTGCGCACCGGAAATGAAATTATTGGGCCTAACTTCACTTGGGCTCACCACTTATTTATGAGGTGGGTTTTAGGATTTCCTACTTTGGGTCGTTCTCGGCACAGAGACTCAAAGTGATATTCCTTCTCCCTCTCTCTCTCTCTTGTTTTTTCTCCTTGTTTCTAAACCCTTTCTTCTTCCCCAACTTCTACTATTTATAGCCCTAAGCTAGTGGGGAGGTCATGATTACTGCCATTGTTAGTGCAATCAAAGGTGCAATATTATCTGTTGTAAGTGGGTGTTTAGGTGAGAGTGGAATGCTGAGATTATGGCTTTGGAACTTGGTCCCAACTCAAGTTAATATGCTCGGTAGTGATGTTTCCTGGAACTGCCGAGCACCCTATGGTACGTCTGGACAAAAGACTTTCTTAGTTGTTCGGGAAATTTATGCCGAGCACCGGTTAGGGGACGAGATTTAAAACTCGTAGTTTATGAAGGTAGTTTGAAGTAGAGATTTGAGAAATGGGGCCGTGCTATTGGGCCTGAACCCAGGGCCCAATTGGGTCTGGGTACCTCGGTGCCGTACATTAGCCCCCCTTGATTCATGCCCGGTTGTCGGGAAGAATCAAGGAACCGACCAGGCCTTCTTGTTTCGAAAGCCCTACGGCTAGGGACTCATGCGGTTTTGGCTTCCCATTAATGCTCTTCTCAAAAGACGCGCTATTCCGAAGCTCCAGGTTCAGTTGTCATTATTGCCTGACGGTTCGTGAACCGAAACGACGCGCATGTCGGTTATCTTTGGCATTTGTAGGGTCTTTTGTGAATCGTGCCCATTTATTGTTGATTAAACGTTCCCATGTCCTCTTTCACTCCTATAAATAGCTCTCTTTAGAACATTCTTTCACTTTTTCACTTCTTATTTCTTGAGCATACTCTCTGCCGATCACTCCTTTGAGCGCTTACTCACCAGCCCAGAGTCCCTTTCTTCCTTAGAGCCCAAAGTAAGTTCTCTTCCCTTTCCTTTTTCTTCAACTTCTTTCTACGAGTTTCCTCTCACAGTATTAGATTTCAAAAATGGGTTACTCTTATCTCCTGGAGGCCCCGGCGGCTTTGGCCACCTTTAGGCAAAAGTTTGATATCCCCAGTGACGTGGAAGTGGCTTACTGCCACAAGAGCGAAATCGCTTTCCACAGAGGGTATGGTACAGCTTTTTTTCCTTTAATGGCAGTTCTAGAGGGTAGGGTTAGGTTTCCCGTGGACCCTCTTTTGACCAACACACTTAGGTACTACAGGCTGTGCCTCGACCAGCTCCCTCCCAATTTTTACCAGGTAGTTAGCTGTGTTAGTAGGTTAAATCACACCTTTGATTTACAGTTAGATCACCATGACATAAACCACATGTACAGTCTCTATGGGAATAAAACTTCCAACTATTACTTAAAAACTAGGGATAATCGAGTATGGCTGATATCATGCCTACCTGATTCGAATAGAAACTCGGCCGGGGAGTTTGTCCAGGTGCGCGACAACTGGTTTGCCGGGGAGATCTCCTGCCCCCTTTCACGGCGTGAAGTGGGTTCGTACCAATCTCTGACTTAACCGTTTCTCCTTTTTTCTTTTTATTGAAGTAACTTTTTATTACTGGTTGTTGATATTGCATCTTGTTCCTTTGCAGACGGTAAATTGATCGTCTCAGACATTAGAACAGTCCATCTCAAAGACTTGAATTTCATCCTTCGTTCTGAGATATTTGTGCATTGGGATGGACAGCTCCGAGCCTCGCATCTGATCCTCGGAGTAGAACCCATTTATTCTACCTGGCAGTCCTTTAAACAGGCGCTGTTAATTGACAGCCCACTTTTGTCTTATATAGACGTTCGGTACGCAAATTTTCTACTGCCGAAACTTACGACCAGTGAGGCGAGGGAATTTGGACAACATTACACCTACTTAGACGAGTTAGCGCCTCTACGGGACGAGTCTGTGGAGCACGTGTCTCGGCGTCTCCGAGAGTTAGCTCACAAGGCTATCCAAGAAGAAGCTCTTGTTCAAGGACCCACTCACCCCGAGAACCCTGTTGAACCTGAGGCCCCTACTAAGGAAGCCGAGCATCTTGCAGTTGACGTAACCAACTTGTCAGCCACTGATCCCCTTCTCGGCGAAGACATGGTGACCAGGAAGACCATGACCATTGATCGTTTCGTACCCGATACGCGGTAGGCCATTCAGCCCCCGCCCTCTTAGAGTCAAACCCAGGTACCTCCCCCTCCACCCCCTCCTCAAGCTGGAAAAGCCCGGAAACGGCAGAGGGCCGTCGATCAGCCGCCCACGGGTCCAGGAGATGTAGCCACTCAGACCCCTCCCCGGCCAACAGGAGGTATCATCATTCACGAGCCACAAACCCAGGTCGGGCTGGGTGTTGCGTCCTCATCTCAAGCCGCGCCGGCGTGGAAGCCTAAGTTTCTGCTGGATGGCAAGCCTCTGCCTTCAACTACCTGTGTGCGGATGTGGGAGAAAGGCGAGGGGGGCCGCATTGCTCAAACCCTGGCCACGGGTCTTCTTCTGCCCGATGATGTACATGCCTTTGAAGAAGGGTCGGAGGAGTCCGTGGGGCACCGGTTAGAGTGGCATACTATCGCGGTAACTCTCTAGTTGTCAATTACTTATCATTCTCTTCATTTCGTTGCCGTACTAATTTCTGTCTTTGTCAGGCTGCTCAATTGGCCCATATTCTGGCTGGCCGTGCAAAGGATCTTGCCGAGGAGGTTAATTGTGAGAGGGAGGCACGGGAGACAGCTGCCAAAATGGCGAAGGAAAAACTAAAGGCAGCTGATTCTGCCGAGAAGAAGGCTGCTGCTGTGGAAAAGAATAGAGATTTGGCGGAGAAGAGGTGCACGGAGCTCCTGGCTAAGTAGAATGAAATAGATGTCAAGCTGGCTCAAGCAATTAGTTTAAACACGACCCAAGCTGAGGAACTTGCCGACCTGAAGGCGGCTTTGGAGGCTTGCGAAGAAAAATGGTACAATGAAGGGTTTGCTGATGCCGATAATTCTACGAAACCAATGGTGAACCAAGCTCGAAGGCTGGGTGGTTTGCTGCTCTGCAAGTTTAGGGGTTCCCGAGGATTCCCCTCTGAGAGATCCTAGCCAGATTCCCTTTTCAAGCTCTGTTACTGCCATACAGAATCCCCCAGTGCCCGTTGAGGAGGAAGAAACAGCAAGTATGAGGGAGCTGGTGGAACAGATCGACGCTCATGAAGAGCAAAATGAAATGGAAGCCACCAGCATCCCGAATGCTCAAGACCAGCTCGGTGGGGACCTGCACTTTCCCGTGGCCGACCAGCAGCAGCCTGAAGCAGCAGATCAGACTGGACCCTCGACCTGACTAAGTTACTTGCTGTACCGCTTTTCTTATGCTTTTACTTCTTTTTACTTCATTTTTTTTTTTTTTACTTGGTAAATTTGCCTGTCACCGGATTGTGGTGACTGAACAAATTTTTTTTTTTTTTTTTTTTTTTTTTTTTTTTTTTTTTCGCGGGGATGACCCGTACACGGTTGCCGAGTTTTGGCAATGGGGCATTAATTCTGCTTTTAACTTTATTTGAATGACTATCTATTCATTGTGTGTTTGTTTGGATCATGCCTGTGAGTGCTTTACTTTGATCTTCGGTGCTGCCTTTCTTCATTTATTTTTGTTGTTGCTATTTATTCTTTCACATGTTAGCCTGAGAGTTGCCTGCACGGTGGGTTAAATCGTGCCCCAATATATCGTGTTTATACAACGTATGTTTGTTTTCCTGAGAGTGTGAACGGCACGGTGCCTTAAAACCTGGCACACAATTCTGACCTACTTAGCGATTTTGATCGTATCGAGAATGAAATTCCCGACGTTAGAGTTTTTGTAAGAACGATAAGGTTTCCACTTGCTCAGCGATTTTGATCGAACCGAGAATGAGGTTTCTGTCCTTAGAGTTTTTTTGTAGGAACGATAAGGTTTTCACTTGCTCGGCGATTTTGATCGAACCGAGAATGAGGTTTTCGTCCTTAGAGTTTTTTGTAAAAACGATAAGGTTTCCACCTATTCGGCGATTTTGATCGAACTGAGAATTAGGTATCTGTCCTTAGAGTTTTTTTTGTAAGAACGATAAGGTTTCCACCTGCTCGGCGATTTTGATCGAACTGAGAATTAGGTTTCTGTCCTTAGAGTTTTTTTGTAAGAACGATAAGGTTTCCACCTACCCGGCGATTTTGATCGAACCGAGAATTAGGTTTCTGTTCTTAGAGTTTTTTGTAAGAACGATAAGGTTTCCACCTGCTCGGCAACTTTGATCGAACCGAGAATAAGGTTTCTGTCCTTAAATTTTTTTGTAATAACGATAAGATTTCCACCTGCTCGGCGACTTTGATCAAACTGAGAATGAGGTTTCTGTCCTTAGAGTTTTCCATTCGTACTAAATATGCAATTTACTTAAAGCGTGTTGAAGGCCAAAATTTCACAAGAAAGCCCATTCCATGAAAAGTAAAGAAGGCCCAATTTAAGCAGTAAGAAGAATCAACATTAAGGCCCTATTTATGTTCAGATTTCTAGCAAAAATGCCATTAAAAAATCCAGCAAAATCTAGTGAAAGAACTGGGCCGGGATACCCAGAGGCTGCCAGAGGCCCGGGATCCTCGGGTAATGCAGCACAGCTAATGTGGGATTAAGACAACTCAAGAGAGGTACCACGAAATACAAGAAATGAAGAACAGATATGTCCTTCTCAAGTACCCAGTGGTGCAGCAAAGAATCAGAAAGTATAAAACAAACATTCATGAACAAATGAGCTGTATCACAAGGAACCAAGAATGAGAAAACCATCAGTAGAAGCAACTGGAAGGGAACTTTCAATCCAGCAGTAAAAGATTCCAACTATTTGGGAATAATGACAGTAAGGAAAGACAACCGACAACTGAGTCTGAAAAGTGAGAAACCTTGAAAGAAGAGAGATTGAAGGCTAGTTGCCCAAGGACGCCTTGAAATGGAAAGTCAGCAAGTGACTTTTAGAGAAACAGCACTAAAAGATGAAAACTATGAGAAAAAAGGGAAGATACCAGCCCCTGGGCAACTGTCACAGCACGAGCTCTGAGGGGAAAAAGAGAGAAATCACTAGTACCTCGAAGTCTAGAAAACACACTATAAAAGGAAGAGAAAACCCATGTTGAAGGGAGGATTTTCAGTAGGAAGAATATCATAACAGAGCCATTAGAACTCTGTAAAATTTAAGAAAAACAAAGGAACGTCTCCTGGTATCCCAGAAACAGCCACTATAGCACATACTTGGATTCAAAAGGACTCAAACTTTGCAAGTCTTAGAGGCTTGGATAGCCATCAAAGTCTGTAATTTTTGAACTTATTTGAATCTTGTATCACGTCTTAGTGAGCACATTTGTAATCCACAATTAAGAAAAACTAATGAAGTATTTCTTATTAATTTGAGGATCCCTAACAATTGTTTTGTGTATTTCCTAATTACTTTGCATTCCTTTTGCATGTTTTCATTGTTATTCAATACAAATATTCTCGTTTGCTAGTTTATGTGTATTGTAGGAAGCTTGCCTTGTGCACCACTTGGTTCTTAAACAGCCCCTTTAGCTGCGGTGAACCAAGTCCAGTCCACCAAAATACAACTATTTGGCCCAGGATCCTTGGGCCTGTGTGCTAAAGAAAAAGGCACTCTCACAAAGCGCAATAACGAAATCGAAAATAGCTTAGGCAAGTAACTTCATCATTAACTTGATTACAGCGGAGTACAAGATTTGGACTTACGTTTTCGTGTATGAATGGTCATAGATAAAACTTCTTTAGGTTGTGGACATTCCATGGCCGGGAGAGTGGCCTCTCATCAAGGTCTTCTAGGTAGTAAGCCCCCGTGCCTGCAATGGTGGTAACTCTGTACGATCCCTCCCACGTTTGAGCTAACTTCCCTGCGCCTGCGTCCCACATGTTTCCCACGACCTTTCTCAGCACCAAGTCCCCAGCACTGAATTCTCTACCCTTTATATCTTGGTTGTATCTTTGAGCGAGTATCTGTTGATACTCCGCGAGCCGTATGGTTGCTGCTTCCCAACATTCTTCTAACCAATCCAAGTGCTCCATCATTAAATTGGCGTTTTGGATGGGGTCAAATCCCGTGACCCGTGCATTGCACAAACTCACTTCAGTCGGTATCACGGCCTCTGCCCTATATGTCAAGGAGAACGGGGTCTCCCCTGTGGATCTTCTAGGAGTTGTGCGGTAAGCCCACAAAATGTTAGGTAACTTTTCGGCCCACCTCCCCTTTGCCCCGTCCAACCTTCTCTTCAACCCGTTCAAAATCGTCTTGTTCACTGCCTCAGCTTGGCCATTGCTTTGAGGGTACACCGGAGTAGAATATTTGTTCTTAATGCCGAGATCGCTGCAAAAGGTCCGGAAAGCTTTGCTGTCAAACTGTAGCCCATTATCTGATATCAGTGAGTCTGGCACCCCAAACATTGTAATTATGTTTTTCCATACGAATTTCTTCATGTCCACATCCCAGATATTGGCCAGGGCCTCGGCTTCCGCCCATTTTGTGAAATAATCAACTGCCACCAACACAAATCGACGGTTACCTGTTGCTCGGGGAAAAGGGCCGAGGATGTCTAGCCCCCATTATGCAAACGGCCATGGACTGCTGAAGGGGTTTAGACGACCTGCCGGTTGGTGGATTAGAGGGGCGTGTTTTTGGCATTGTTCACACCTCCGAACGTATTCCGCAGCATCCTTTTGCATCTGTGGCCACCATAACCCTTGGGTCATCGCCCTGTGTGCTAAAGATCGCCCCCCAACATGACCACCACACACTCCATCATGCAGCTCGGTCAGAAGTTCATTTACTTTCTCGGGATGTAAGCATAAAAGGTACGGGCCTGCGAAAGACCTCTGGTACAATTTGCGATTTGCCGACAGCTAATACTGGGGAGCCACTCAACAAATCTTTTTAGCCTCTTTTTCATCGTCCGGAACTTTATCCTCGGCTAAGAAATTTATGATTGGGTTCATCCAGCATGGATTGGTTTTTGATACCACGGCCACCTCAACCCCGGTGGGGTTACAGTTATCTTCCATACCGATACTTGGCTCCCTTATAAGTTCTACTTTGATGAGCTGAGGAATCTCCTCGGTAGTCAACGAGGCCAACGTGGCCAGCGAGTCAGCGTGTCTATTTTGTGCTTGACCTACCTGGGCTACCTTCACTGTCCCAAACTTGCTAATGATTTTCTTAGCTGCGCTCAGATAAGCTTTCATTCGAGAGTCCCGAGCTTTAAAGCTTCCTAGGATCTAATAAACAACCAGCCAAGAATCTGAATAAATCTCCACATCCTTCGTGCCTAGGCACAATACGGCCCCAATCCGGCTAGAAAGGCCTCATATTCGGCTTCATTGTTAGAGGCCCTGAATCCAAATCTAAAGGAATGCTCTAGTCGTATGCCCTCCGGGGTGATTATGACAATACCGGCTCCGGCCCTCATAGCATTCGAAGCGCCGTCCACAAACACCTTCCACGGGCGATTCCCTACATTACAGATTATCTTCCCATCATTTTTTGGGGTGAATTCTGCAATGAAATTAGCAAGAACCTGTCCCTTCACCAAGCTTCGCAGCCTATATCTTATGTCAAACGAATCTAACCGAGTTCCCCACTTGGCTATTCGGCCCGTGAAGTCTGATCTTTTCAACAATAAATGCAGGGGATACTCGGTGAGGACGAACACAGTATGAGCCTGAAAGTAATGTGGCAGCTTTCTCGTCACGTGCACTAGAGCCAACACTAACTTCTTCAAGGGCAGATATCTCGTCTCAGCATCTACCAAGGTTTTGCTTATGTGATACACCGACTGCTGCACTCCTCGGTCCATCAGTAATATAGAACTCACGGCGTGGTCAGTCACCGAGAGGTACATGAACAAATCCTCTTTGGACTCTGGGGCCGTTAACATGGGTGCTTGCGTCAGATACTCCTTTAGGTCTCGAAAGGCCTTGTCACATTCCTCATCCCACTGAAACCCCTTCCACTTCTTCAGAAGTTGATAAAATGGTCTGCAGCAATCAGTAAATTTGGAGATGAATCAATTTAGTGCGGCTAACATCCTGGTCAATACTTGTACCTCCTTGGGATTGCTCTACGGTCTGAGGTGATTCACGGCCTTTATCTGGTCGGGATTGGCCTCTATCCCCTGAGTAGAGATCAGATATCCCAAGAACTTACCAGCCCCCACACCAAAAGTACACTTTTCGGCGTTTAGGCACAACTTATGCTGCCGAAGTACCTCAAATACTCCCCGGAGATCTTCTGTATGTCGTGTTTCCTGTTTACTCTTTACCACCATATCGTCAATGTACATTTCTACCGTGCACCCAATTTTCTCTCGGAACATTCTCGTCATCATCCGCTAATAAGTGGCTCCGGCATTCTTCAACCCAAATGGCATGACCTCATAGTGATAGTTTGCATCTGGGAAAATGAATGCTGTCTTTTCTCGGTCCTCGGGTGCCAGGGCGATTTGGTGATACCCTTGAAAAGCGTCCGAGAAACTCATCCTCGGGTGCCCATATGTAGCATCTACCAATTGATCAATCTTGGGCATTGGGAACGGATCTTTAGGACATGCCCGATTTAAGTTCGTGAAATCCACACAAACCCTCCATTTACCATTCTTTTTCTTCACTACTACTGTATTTGCTAACCATTCCGGGAAGAATATTTCTCTTATCACTCCTGCTTCCTTCAGCCTTTGGACTTCCAAGTTTATCGCGTCAACATGCTCCTTCGATGCTCTTCTCGACCTTTGCTTTTTGGGGGGGAATGATGGGTCCACGTTGAGCTTATGGACAATGAACTCGGGACCTACGCCAAGCACTTCGTACGGACTCCAAGCAAAAACATCCACATTCTTCAAAACCTCCTCGGCACCATCTGCACCTGTTTCTCCTCGGGGCTTCTGTAATTGCTATAAAGTTTCTCTTTCGGTGGTTTCAGTTTGTCCAACCTGTTCGCCCTTCCACCTGACCGCGGTGACTAGACACTGCCTAGCCACTCTCTGGATTCCCCGTACCACGGCAACTCCATACTCGGTGGGAAATTTAACTTTTACGTGCAGGGTGGACAGAATAGCTTTCATTGCGTGAATCCACGGCCTTCCTAGGATTGCAGTGTGCGGCGAGAACGACCTGACTACTATAAAGGTCACCATTACTTCCTTGCCTTCCATATCCACCGAGAGAGAAATTTGACCTTCGGGGATCACGACTCTTCCGTCAAACGAGACTAGTGGTGTATCATACTTCACCAAGTCCTGATTCTTTAATCTAAGCCCCTCGAACAAATCTGGGTACATTACATCAGCTCCACTTTCTTGATCTATCATCACTCTTTTCACCAAGAAGCCGTTTATCTGTGCTGTTACTACCAACGCATCATCATGAGGTTGGATCGTCCCCTCCAAATCTTCCTCGTCAAAAGAGATTGTCTGCCGACTAACTTTCATCCTTTTCTCGGGTGATTCTCCCTCCGCACAGGCCACCGTCAATACTCTCCTAATAGTGGCCGCACTCCTCGGGGCGGCGTGGATGACCTCGATCACTCCTAACGGTGGTGGGAGGGGATTCCTTTTCTGCTAAGCACCCTGACCGACGTCTCGGTTACCAGAATCCACTACGAATTCTTTCAAATACCCTACCTTTACTAGTTGCCCCAGGTGATCTTTTAATACCCGACACTGCTCGGTGGTGTGCCATTTATCTCTATGGTATGTGCAATACAAGTTTTGATTCCTCCGAGATAGGTCGCCCCCCATCTTGTTCGGCCACCTGAAGAACGACTCGTTCTTAATCCGATCTAGAATTTTATGCACCGGTTCTTTGAACGCCACATTCACTCCTTCAATTTGCGCTTCTGATTCCTACATTCTGAAATCCTTTTTTGGTCTTGTCGGAGTAATGCCCTGTCGAGATCTACCGAGCAACGGGGCCTTCCCCTTATTTTGCAGCCAATCATCTTTGAGACGCTTATACTCTTCAATACGCCTCATAAGTTGCCTCATATCCTCGGGAGGTCTCTTCGTCAGCAACTCCCGTAGTTCGGAATCTTCGAGAAGACCCATCCTGAAGGTGCTTGCCGCAATCTTCTCATTTCCCCCACCGATCTCATTGTAAATTTCCCAATATCGACTGGCATAACTCTGAAGGGTTTCGCCGACCCTCATTTTTATGGAAAGTAGCGCGTCCACCGGTTGCGGCACTCGACTGTACATCACAAATCAAGCGCCGAACTCCTGGATCAGCTCGGCGAAACTGCGAATGGAACCTTTTCGTAATCCATTAAACCATCTCAAGGCCATGGAGCTGAGACTAGAGGGGTATACCTTACACATCAGCGCATCATTGTGTGCATGCAAGGACATCATGTGGATATAATGACTAACATGCTCCACAGGATCCGTTTTCCCATCGTAGGAATTGAATGGCGGCCGTGTAAACCGACTCGGCACAGGGGCTTGTTCAATCTCATTTGAGAATGGTGACCGAGCAACTCTTCATAAGGCCTGGCTTATGGCATCCATGGCAGCATTGTGGGTTCGCCATTCCTCTTGTGAATTCGAGCCTCGGTCGTCATATCCATGTGAATGCGAACAGTTCCGATGCTGACGCGTCTCTCAAGAGTACGAGTGGTTCCTACGTCGGCGTGATTCTTGGGAAAGTGACCGGTCCGGGAATCATCGGGGACTAGATTGGCTAGAGCCCTCTTCGCCTCAATTTCCCATGCTATCATCCCTCCTTTCTCGGTTGTTTCGGTTCCTTCCCTGGCGCCGACTCCTTGCTTCCAACTCTAGATCCATCACTAATCTGCGCAACCACTCCAATTCTCGGTCTCTACCATCACGCTGCCCGTGTCCCGAGGCACCCGACATCGTTCGGTGAGTCTGGTCTGATCCCTCTCCCAGGCTAGATTCTTCTTCTTCTCGCACACGCTCCCTATCCTCACGCCTTTTCTGCCTTCTTTCCCGCCATGTGGAATCCCGAGAAGATCCTATCGATCCGCTCTCAACTTGGCCTCCTGAATGCCCTTCGGACATTTCTCGCGTTTGAGTCTCAGTCGAACCACAGCTTCGTAGGATGGCCCCACAGTAAGCGCCAATTGTGCGCGCTGAAAATGAAATTATTGGGTCTAACTTCACTTAGGCTCACAACTTATTTATGAGGTGGGTTTTAGGATTTCCTACTTTGGGTCGTTTTCGGCACAGAGACTCAAAGTGATATTCTTTCTCCCTCTCTTTCTCTTGTTTTTTCTCCTTGTTTCTGAACCCTTTCTTCTTCCCCAACTTCTACTATTTATAGCCCTAAGCTAGTGGGGAGGTCATGATTACTGTCATTGTTAGTGCAATCAAAGGTCCAATATTATTTGTTGTAAGTGGGTGTTTAGGTGAGAGTGGAATGCTGAGATTATGGCTTTGGAACTTGGTTCCAACTCAAGTTAATATGCTCGGTAGTGATGTTTCCTGGAACTGCCGAGCACCCTATGGTACGTCTGGACAAAAGACTTTCTTAGTTGTTCGGGAAATTTATGCCGAGCACTGGTTAGGGGACGAGATTTAAAACTCGTAGTTTATGAAGGTAGTTTGAAGTAGAGATTTGAGAAATGGGGTCGTGCTATTGGGCCTGAACCCAAGGCCCAATTGGGTCTGGATACCTCGATGCCGTACAAGTAAGATACGAACACGACACATTTATTAACAGGTCAATCGTGTCAACTTAAATATGACACGAACCCGTTAAGCTTCAACCTCTAACCTGCTATATTGGTGTCGTGTCATGTCGTGTTTATTGGTCGTGTTAGATTTTGCCACTCGTAAATCAAATCCCTCATTTGGCAACACAAAAATCCCAAAATTTCCATCTTCTTGTTGTTTCTTTCATATTTATAAATCTATTTCAAAATATGGGTACCCTTGGTATTAGTTTATTTATTTTCTTTATTTTTTGCTCGAACACTAACCAAAGATGAAATTCAATAAAATCAACATAATTGTATAGTGAAGGATTTTAGAAATTCTAGTTGTATCCAAAATTTAGAATTTCCCAATGTCACCATTTTCAAATTTCTAAAAAGATTAGAGCCAAACAAAAGAATCTGTAAATGGTGGGATTATAAATATCTCATCATTAAGTTGAGCATTTTACAAATCCCTTGCCCAGACACACAGTAAAGGGAAAAAGAAAATTTGATAAGGAAAAAAAATGATTGCAAAAGGAAAAAAAAAAGATTTAAATTAATATTTATGTAAAAGTAGAGACCTCATGCGGGAGTGCATGAACTCCTGCCATGTGGCACTATAATATTTCATTTAGTATTTTTAACCTCTTTTCATTATTTTTTTTTTAATCCAAAAGATCATATTAACTTTTTTTTAACTGTTATCTATATGGGCTATAATTTAAAATTAAATTAAAATCAAACCAAATCTTATGAAAAGCCTAAGCCCACTTATTACCTTACATATTATGAACTAGGTCTAACCCTTCCACATTAACTTTTTCTCACATTCTCGAAAATATGGGCTGGCATAATAAAATAGGACACACACTTTAAAAGACTTTCTACAATCTTTTTGATAAGACTCTTATTATTAAGTGTCACATCAATTTGCTCTTTCCTTTACCTATGGCTGATAGTATTTTTGCACAAAAATGGATTATTTCTACACCATCTTCTTTCATATGGTGGAATCTATTAAAAATAAATGAGCAAACAGTTTATATAATAGAAACAATAATTCCCTCAATTTGTTTTTTGTTTTAATTTTTACTGTAGAAGACTCTTGAAGCCAACAAATTATATGCCCCGTTGTCGACTCTCTTTCAAGGAATGTAAAAGATAACTGTACACTTTAATTAGCCAAAATAATTAAATAATTGTGAAATTCATTTAGACTATATATATATTCATATTCTTAATTATGTATATTCATAATAATTTTGGTTCTTTTTATTTATTTTTTTCCTCATAATGATATGTATATTATTAATTGAACATAAGATGAGTGTTATAGGGCCATAATGAATAGTTAGAAATTATTTCAAAATAAAAATATAAAGTTTTCGCCTATCGCGGGGAACATCGACTAGTTAAATTAAATTGTATGAGCACATCACCTCTTTAATTAGTAAAGATTAATGTTATTAACTCTATCCACTTTGTTTTTCAAGAAATACTTAGGTACTCTCGAAATATAGAGAAATTGTGTTTCCTCTTCTCACATTTATGGTAGACCCTACCATAAATTTAATTAGTGAACCCCGCCACGAACGTGAGAGGAGTGAATACCATTCAAAGTGGTCTGAGAGTACTTAAGAATTACTCTTGTTTTTCTCCTCTTTTATTTTCCTTCTAGTGAAAAAACTAAGTTGAACTTTAATGTTATCGTTTTCTCTTTTTCAATTTAACATGAAATTTAATAAGTGTGGTACTAAATGGGTTTTTATTAGGATTGCTTTCCTAGGTAAAATTATCCTTCTCTTTCTTTTTAAAAAAAATAAAAGGATGCGGGTTCTAGTTAGCTCAATTAGTAAAATCTCTGATGGTTGAATAAGAGATTTGGGGTTCAATCCCCCGCTTATATCAAAAACTGATTAATATCTTGGTCTGATGATAGAGCTATTATCAAAAGCAGACGTCATAGGTTGAAACTAAAAAAAATAAATAAATAAAAGGATGAGTTGAGATTAGAGTAAAATAATGGATTTTTTTTATTAAAAAAAACTATATTATATAAGTTAAACTCATAAGAATCCACTATTTTCATTAATTAGTGCAAGTTCTAGGTTCAACCCCATTTCTTTGAGTCTAGCCCGAGTGGTTTTTAATATTTGGTATAATAAATAATATGCAAATTAAAGAAAACATTTTTCCTAGTTTAAATAATGCAGTCTTAATAATTAATTAGCCACCTAAATCTTCAATAAAATCTAACATAAAATAATGTTAAGACT
Source organism: Quercus lobata (assembly GCF_001633185.2). Taxonomy (NCBI): domain Eukaryota; kingdom Viridiplantae; phylum Streptophyta; class Magnoliopsida; order Fagales; family Fagaceae; genus Quercus; species Quercus lobata. The sequence continues at coordinate 11,370,709 of NC_044909.1, read as the reverse complement.
GAAAGTACACATACTGAATTGTATGAAAAAAACTCCTGTTGCTGCTCTAGCCTTGACTCCCACAACTTGGTCCCAATGCTCATGCCACAGTCAATTAAGAGCATTGAATTTGTGGGTTGGAAGCATCAAACAAACTAACTTCACTGATGGTAATTAAAGAAAACATTTCTCCTAGTTTAAATAATGCAATCTTAATAATTAATGAGCCACCTAAAACTTCAATAAAATCTCACATAAAATAAAGTTAAGACTGAAAGTACACATACTGAATTGTATGAAAAAACTCCTGCTGCTGCTCTAGGATGTTTAAGGCCTTGATCCTTGACTCCCACAACTTGGTCCCAATGCTCATGCATGCCACAGTCAATTAAGAACATTGTATTTGTGGGTTGGAAGCTTCAAACAAACTAATTTCACTGATGGTAATTAAGTCTGCTACAAATTGGGATTGTTTAAAAATTGCCAATAATCGTATACTACAAATTAACCTGCAATTGTTTACTTATTTCGAAATGTAGACAGTCACTTCAAATACTTGAAGCACTGGATAGAAGCGCTTGACAGAGAGAACTTGATTGAAGGTGATATTGAGTGGCTTTTACCAGAGGGGTATCATTGCTACTTTTGTTTTACTTATAACTCTTTGCCTAAAGATGCTTTGAGCATTAATTGTTCCTTTTAACTCCATGTGTTCACAAAATGGGATAGGAAAATAATCAAACAATATCAATGATATCATACTCTATCAACTGACAAAATTAAGTCTAAAACAAAAATGAAATAGTGGGTAACTAAAGAAGCTTCTTAAAGGAACTTGGAAAATATAAAACAAAAGCTTCATGAGTAACTCCTTAGATATTTATTTAGAATCGCTTCCTCTTGTTTTCATTCCCACCATGTGCTTTTGGAAAAATTAAACTCTCCACATATGCAACCACATTCAAAGCCCTATCCTTGTGATCATACAACGATATGATTCTTCGAGTATTTTCTTTAAGATTAAAGATGACTAACTTCCGTCCATCTACATCCATCAAAACATCACCATTCCTTGTAAAACAAATTGGAGTCAAGGATGCACATGATTCTGAGATGACGAATAATTTAGACCAAGATTCCTTTACCCCATGTTCTCTCATTGCCCATGTCTCAAATCATCTTCTATTGGACTTACGAGTTATGCAAAGGCAGCCATCCAAAATCCCCGACCCCAACTCAATTTTAGCATACTCGGCAACGGGTAACCAATCTGGCAATGGAACCTCCCTAAATTCTTCTTTCCCCAAATCAAAGTAAACGATTACATAGACCACTGAATTATGCAGGACAGACCATACAACCCAATGTGGAGCTCCTTTCACTGTGACCCCTATACTGCTATATAAAAATGTATATGGGAATTCTCTACGCATATGTCTCCATGAATTGCAATTTAAATTATAGACTGAGAAATTAGTAGATTCATAATTAAAACTGAAAATTTTCTTAATGGATTGTAAAGTACAATCTCGGTGTTATGAGTAATCTAAACTGAGATTAATATCTGTTTGTGTGAAGAGAAAATATTCAGAGAAAAGACGTAACAGAAAAGAGAGAAGAAAAGAGAGAGAGAGGGAGAGAGAGAGAGAGAAGAGAATGAGAGAAAATGGATTTTCTTTCTTAATTCATAATCTGAGTGTACAATCATATATATACTGTAATCTGCGTAAGGTATAGAGTAACAGAATTGCTCCTGATCATACGGATCAGCTCCATGAATTCAGGAGAGCTAACTAACTTCCAACTGACTCAGGTTTCGCGCCATTATTTGAAAAGCTGGTTTCATGCTTCTAAACGACACCTTTCTAGCTCATCAAGCTTAAATAACAAACACATACAAAACGGTGCGTCGCTCTTTATATTTACATAAATGAAACGGTGCGTTACGTCTGTATTTAAAAAACCAACGGTCATCCCCAAATTCAGTCGTCTTCAACCTTGCGCCTATTGATGCAACCAATCCAGAACTGAATCTCATCAGCCATTTGTAATTTCCTTTATCTTCTCTGAAGTGGAATTACCACGATCACTAACAAAAACCACTTATTGGTGAGCCTGGTGGACTAACATATTTAGATATAACTACTGCCTTGTAGCTATCAGTGGTGGATCTGTAGCCAAGTCCAGAGAGAACATACTCTTTACCAGAATGTTGATTTGATTCCTGTTAGAAATCAACACTAACTCTCTTGTGTCTAGAAATTTCTAGAGTACTCTAGAAACTTCTAGAACTTCTCACACAATCTCTCTCTCTAGAAATTTCTCTCTAATTCCGGAAATTTCTCTCTTGCTCTCGTTCCGAAATTCTCTCCAAGATAGTTCTTATATTTTCTCTAAAAACTTCCTTGCACTAGTGAATTTTAGCCACATGTTTATAGAATAGTCTAGAAGGTTGGAGAATGGCATTCATTTAATGCCAATAAAAAGGAAGATGCTAGAAGCTTCAAGTTGGTTTCCTAACCAACATATACCTAGTATAAATAGATGTGGTGGTATGTGAAGAGTGCGTGAGATTAGTGAGATATGTGAGAGACTTGTGAAGTGAAGAGAAGTAGAGTGTGTGTCATAAAGCACCAAGTGAGAGATGTATGAAGTTGTGAAGTGTGTGCCATAGGTAGCAAGTGTGTAGAGTGAAATAGAGTCAAGAGCTAATGTGTGTAGGTGTCTAGAAGTGAGGTGTGTGCAAGTGTATTTGGTGAGTAAGTTCTATGTTTGTGTGCACTAGTGTTAGTGAGTCAAAGTATTAGTGCTTGTAAATTGTTGTAATTCAAAGAGTCAAGTTTTAATAAAAACTCTTTGTTTAGTCATTTGTTTAATAATTTAGTGTTAGAGTTTCTGCTAACTCAACAATTCCAAGCCGCAAATCTTCATGCACTTCTTGATAGATGGATTCCAAAGAAAGTAATCCTCATTATTATAGTAATGCTTCTTATCTTTTACTTTAATAAGTAGCAAACCATTACAAGAACCCAATATATTAGCCCTACATGGTCGATTCAATATATGTAAAATTAAAAGTATCCTTGCCATAGTCAAGCTTTACAATTTCACGATTGGAAGCATCACAATCAATGGTATAGAGAGAGATATAGGAGTTGCCAGGTGGAGAAAGTTGTGCACATCTACAAAGGGTGACACGGTCGATCTTATTAGCTCTCTTTGTGGTGGGCTTCAACAAAACCTTGGCTTGTGATCATAGAACGCCATGATTTTCTTACAGACATGAATCGTAGTAGAGACTTGACGGGTAGTCTTAGCACTATATCAAGCAATAGGTCTTGTGGAAAGTGCTGTGACATTGGATATCTGTTTAGTGGTTATATTATATCTGATGGGAGGGCTGGATTATGTTTTTATGGAGGCTAGGGAATTTTGATACCGTCTTGGATCTATAAGTCGGTTGTGGCCAAGGTAGAGATTAATGTGATGGAGGCTAGGGTTTTTTTGGGGGGGCTCGGTTTACTATTTCGTTGTGACTTGTGATGGAAGCTAGGGTTTCACAAACTTCTATATCATCAGAAATCAACGTTTGTTATGTTAGGTCTCTAAGTCTAAAGTCGGTTTTGACCAAGGTATAGGTTAATTTGAACTATCCCATACAAAGTATACAAAGGGTAGAGGTGAAATTTTCATTATAAAGGTGACTATATTTAATAACATAACATGATTTTCTCCACACAAAAAAAGCACTGTGTGAATTCCAGAGGAAATAATCATCTTAAACAAACAACTAAGAACAGGTTATGATATTCTAAACTCATTATTTTGTAAATTCATTCTTTTCTACATTGGTTGGTTTAGGGGAAAACTTAACTATGTTTTGTTTGTTTCAATATTAACATTTTTTGGAAATAAGTATTTTCTAGAAATTTTTTTTCATTTTCTTATGTTTGGAAGAAATCTTAAAATGAGTTGGAAAACTATATTTTGATTTTTCTTATTTAGTTTGGTGTGAAATAGAGTTGTTTTTCATTTCAATAGTATTTATTGTTGCTACACTCATGTTAAGCTACATCAGTGTAGTATTTTGATCAATTTTAGTTCATTTAGTCCACTTAGGTTCATTTCGGTCCACTTCAATCTATCAATTTATTATTTAGACTAAGATACCTTTACCCCCATATTCTTTCATTGCCCATATCTCAAAGCACATCAATTCGAATTATGAGTTATGCAAAGGCAGCCATCCAACCCCAACTCAAATTTAGTATCGTCGGGTAACAAATCTGGCAATGGAACCTCCCTAAATGTTTCAGTCACCAAATCAAAGTAAACGATCACATAGACCAATGAATTCTCAACTCATACTGCTCCTGCTAGTATGTTTAAGGCCTTGATCCTTGAATCCCACAACTTGGTCCCATGGCTCATGCCACATTCAATTAAGAGCCTTGAATCTGCGGGTTGGAACTTGGAAGCATCATACAAACTAACTTCACTGGTACTTAAAAGTCAGCCACAAATTAGGATTCTTCAAAAACTGACAATAATCATATATTTAAATATTAACATGTTCTTGTTTGTTTGTTTCAAAATGTAACCACTCACTTCAAATACTTGAAGCACTGGATACATGCACTTGACAGATAGAATTTTGTGTGCAAGTATACTTTGATTGAAGGTGATGTATTAGGTGACAAGATAGGATCAAAGCTGGTGTAGAGTTCAAAGAAAAGATGAGATCAAGGAAGGAAAGGAATCAAGGACAAAGCAATGACAATGTACAAGGTTGTTGAAGTGACATCTCACCAACAACCCTACAGTCTATGCTTAAGCTTATGCGTCTCATGATGAGTTACCAATACCCTGTTTAGTTCACATCTCATCCATATCTCATAATTCGTATCTCAATTTTCATAACTCACAACTTACAATTCATAAACTCATTCTCATAACTCATAATTCTTTAACTCAATTCCAATTCCTATTTGGCACTTCATATTTCCTTAGTTTTGGTTTGTAAAAAGCAAAGAATAACTCAGTTTAGTGGGTCTTTAGTATAGTACCCTCCTCTTTAGTAAAGGAGCAAAGAGCCAGTTCCTAAAAAAAAAAAAAAATCATTGGAGACCTTGGAGTAATAAATACCATCTGACTTAATGAGACATTTTATCACATGTGGGTCCCATTTTGTGGGTGTTATTATAATTTTGCCACTTAACTCAATTTTCTAAAATTAGAAAACTCACAAAACTAGTCTCATTCTCACTTTTTTGACTATTGAGTGATGAGAATTATGAATAAAAATTAAGTCAAACAAGAAAACCACTGGTTGAGTGTACAAATTTTGAGTGATGAAAATGACTAAACCAAATACCCCCAATTGATTTGCCTCTGGATAGTTTGAATGTGTGGCCTTCCTTTGGCCCTTCTTAGTTCTTTATTTTTTTTCTCTGATTAATTTTCATTTGTGGTTTGTGATATTTCCTTTAATATAAAATGGTAGAAGCAAAAATCTTGAGAAAATCCTCTTTTCCTTTCTTTCTTAACTTTCAATGTAATAAAATTTCAGGTTGTAGGGATATGATAAAAATATAACACATGTTCTACCGGCTTGCCATTTATGGTATTCACCTCCAAATTAGGGTCAGAGAGAGAGAGAGAGATGAAAAACAGCATGGTAAATGAAGCTGTAATTTGAAGCAGAACACTGATTAGGATCTATAGAGACATTATGAATCTGAATACAGTTAAATGAAACAATAAATTGAAGAATAATGAGGATTTGACAATAAAGTATCCCCCCAAAAAATTCACACGTTGGGAATTACATCAGGAGTAAAAAGTAATGGCTTAATGCATTAAAGCTGCAAGATATCAGCAACCACCTCATAAACCAAAGAATCAAATATTTCACCCTCAATCTCTATCCCAAGTTCAAATTCATCAGCTTCAAAGTCTAGCCATCTTCCATATTGGCTGCTCATGTCCTTATCCACAAGCTCATCAACCATACAATCCCCCATGCCTCTCCAACCAGAAATCTCCTTGTACACTTCTTCTGCTAGCCACTCCTTTCTTCTCACCATTGCTACACCTTTCACCCACATTCCATAACCCCCACCCACATATCGCTGGCATCTCAAATCCAGGCATTCACTCACACAATCAAATAATGCCTTCCGTCTTAGCCTAGATTCACCACTATTACTTTCCCATTGTATTTTTCGACTTTCCAACTGATCAAAGAGATAAGGGTTTATGACCTCACGGGCCCGACCCAATGCAAAGTCCTTAAACATCAATTCCACATTGAACAATATCTCCTTCACATATTCTATTTCCCACTTGGTTGAACTCACACGACCTGTCAAAATAGAAATGCTTGCATATTTCTCTGCCATAGTTCCATTCGATGTAGAAGAAGCCGAATCTGATAATTCTGTATCAGCTTCTACTGAACTGAACTTCTTTGAAGAATTCAAACCAAGAACCTCCTGAGCTAGAACAGATGAAAACAACTTGCTTCCTGAAAGTAAGTTTTGAATGCTTAGCATTGCTGACTGAATGATACATTTACATGGAGATTAAATAACTGAATCTGTAAGCATAAAGGATATAATTCTTTTTACCTTCCAAACTGTTACTATCTGTGCTATTTGAAGAGTCACAACTTTCAGTTGAAAAGGAAGGCTCAAGAACAGAGACTGGACTAGGATGTCGACAACCAACCAATGGTCCAGCTTCAATATGATTGCTGCTACATCCATCCATCTCATCGGCTCCCTAATGATATTGCATTTGCATCAACTACCATTAGATGAAACAGGGATAAATGCTACCAATTAAATTTTGAAACTGCAAGAAATTGGGGATGGTGTAGGGGGCATGGTGGCTCTTTACAGCAATTCTTGGGATCATTAGTAACAAACACCAATCACATTTGCTCAAAAGGGTTCACAAAATATTAATAAAAAATCAAAAAAACAAAATCAAGCCAGAAATTCAACAATAGAAAGCAAGTTTCACCAATATAATGCTACTGCTATAAAATTAAGTTCACAATCTTGGAACACCAGGAGGATGACCTCTTTTTAACTTTCACAGTTTGCTAAAAGTTTGAGTATCACTACAAAGAATAGACCTCTATAAATAACTTTAAGTTATACTAGACATGGACCTTTTTCTTTAGATAATTAACTGTTATACACTTACACTAGACATGAACAGAAACCCATGTTTTATTTGAATTGCTACAAGTTCTACTTTCTAAAAAGAGAGTTAAACTAAGACTGGAATGCCCATCTGCACTTAAATTTTACAAAACATGTAAAACACAACGATTTAAGTTGTGTTCGGGATTAGAGTTTAAAGTCAACTTATTTTACTATTTAGTTTATTTTTGCTACTAGTCATAGGCCCCATTGCAATTTTTGGTACTATTCATGGGGTATTATTTCAGCTAACTTTTACATTTATCTACAGTACTTTTAACAAAAAAATTTCAATTTCAGTTAACTAAGTTGTTTCTAAACAAACCCTTAAGCGCTCAAGAACCTTGATAATCAGCTAAAGTGGCCCCCATATAGTCAGGACAGTGAACTATACCAAATGGCTATATCTTCCTAGTTTTTTGGAACAATTGCAAATCAACCAAACAAATTCATTCTAAACAGTACAGTATTTTTCTATCGACTCCTCATTTCTAGAATTAAAGATTGATTTGCGGCATTTGCCACAATATATATAACCCAAAAATGAATTAATCTAGCATGAATAACAATTGCAGTTTAACCAAAGTACCAAACAGAGCAATTCTAAACAGCACAGTGACTCCAGATATTCCTTCACTGTTGGTAAAAGCACGCTGCAAAGTGCGAAAAACACTACCAGAACTTCGCGCTGTTTGCCTCCAAAGCAAGCATGCTTTTTGGAGCTTTGTTATTTTTCAAAAAAAAAAAAAAAAAAAAAAAAAGAGTGAAATGTAGTGACCAAATCTGATGTTGTTGACACACACCATTGATTTGTTATACAATAGTCAAGTTTATGGTATGATTTCATACACCTAAGCCCACCCACCCCCCCACCCCTTTACAGATTTTAGAAGATGTAAACTTCCATTCAGGACCACACTCCACCACTCATTCTCAGAAAAGGAGACTTGACCAAGACAAGCTATCACTTTAACCATGTACATGACACAATTGATCCAATTTCCTTGAATGATATAGACAATAGCAAAGAGTGTTTGACCGGAAGAATATAAGAACCTGATGAATGTGCTAAAGATGATCTTGCATTTAACGATGATCATTTGACATAGGACTGCTAGTGTTGAAGAAGAAAGATTCAACATGAGATCAAGAATGAGGTCATTAGAGAGGGCAACAAGTTCATGTTCTAGTTCACAACATACTCCCCATGGGGGATAGACTATTAATTTAGATGAAGTAGATGAGAAAAATGGTAAGGGTTACAAATCTTGTGATGACAATGATGATGCTTAATGAGGATGATGATTATATGCTTTAGGATTGCATTGCTTTGCTTTAGTTAGGCATAGAAATCCTTACTTGACATTCCAGTACTTTTTGGCCTTAGCCTTTTGGGTATATCTTGATTCAACCATGTACTTCAAGTCTTCATTTTAATCATGACTATCAAAATATCATATGATTGTGTAGATTTTGTAAAGCACAAGAAAATAATATAAAACATTATATTTTCACTTTTCTATGATTAGTTTATTAGTTAATTGTTATATTGTCCATTAATAATTATTTTCAAATCTATTACATTATTTTTTTTAAATGTGTGCTTAAGCACGCCTGTCACTTATACCAACACCCATTCCTCTCATTTCTAGAATCAGTTCAGTGCATCTAGCATGAATAGCACTAGATCGTTTGTATCTAGCATGACTAAGAGTCTAAAGTCCAAATAAACAGAAGATAAATAATTACCAAAAAAAATTTCTCAAAAATAATTAATGAAAAATTATATACCTGAAACTTATTTTTCCATCTGAAGGTAGAAGAATTAGAGGAGGAAAATGACACAGAACTAGAAGCTGACCCTACATTCAAGGAGTCACTGGAAGAAGACTCAACTCCATACGTTAACTCCCTTAACTTTTGTTCCAAAAGCATACTCAATGAATCACCCCCTATCACATTGTATCCCAGTGAAGATAACTTAATACTATCTGAGTCAAGCAACGCTCTTTTACTTCGATGATCCATGGAAATAGCATTATTTTTCTGTGCAGCCTGGCAAGAGGGGTCAGAACCAGGCATTGATCGTGCCAGTGGGGCTGTGAATGTAAAAGAAATAACATCCATGCCTTTCTTTCTGCTATCTTGAGCCCAACTAAAGTCCCTGTCCATAGCCAGATTAGATTGACCTGGCCTCTGATTTTTGTCATTCAACACATTATCAACAGTCTGATTTTTCTCAAAGTGAAATTCCCTATCTATTGTTCGCTTCTTCCTAGGGAAATTCTTTGTACTAGAATATGTGTCTTTATCACCATCAGCTGCCTCTACGCCTAACTTTCTGGACCCAAGTCTGGAGTTCCCAGTGGTTTTATTTGAACTTTTGTGACGCCCAAAAGATGAATCCCCAGACATCACTTTTCTACTATGCAAGTTTGAACCCAAAGGTTTGGAGGGCAATTTGTTGTCCATGAGGCAATTTTGTTTCTGATTATTCTGCCTTAGAACTCCTGAAGCATTATGTATGGAAGATTTCTTATTCAAATTCTTATGAATAATTGGCTGGCTCTTGAAGGGCTGGTTTATGTTAGCCTCACTCTGTTCTTTCTGGCTTACCAAATTTCTACTGGCACTTGAATTTATTCCTTCTCTTCTCTGGACATTGACCTTTGCTTGGATTGCAAGTGAAATGGACTTTGACTTACTCCTTGAACCAGAAGAGCCTTCTTCTATGTCAGGAGAAGCCCTGAACGACGTATCTACAGATCCATTCCAGCTCTTGTTCATAGATTGTCCCTTTAGATACTTGGCAGCATTAGACTCAACTGGCCTTTGAGAAGTATCAGCAACCCTAGATGCTTTATGAGTGGCCTCTACTTTCTCTTTTAGATCTCGAACTTTCATGTTTACTGAAGAAGACCCAACCACAGGCACTTTCTGTGCAGCCTCCACTTTTTCTTTGAGATCCCGAACTTTCAAGTGTACTGATGAAGAACCTACCAGAGGCACCTTGGTCTTGGTAGTAGCTTGAGGTCCAGGCTCAATAATTTTTGCAGCTGCTTCCATTATGTGAGCAGCATTCTTTGTAGAAATGAAGCCAGGACTCTTTATAGGAGACAAAAGTTTATGGTGTGTAATTGGAATTGATTTAGCTGATTTAGGAGGCAAAACTTCAGTTTGAAACTTCTCAATTGGCCTGTTTAGCATCTTCAGGGGTTTTGACTCCACAAAGTTCCTGGCAGGGCCATCCACCTTATTCAGTAGATTTCCAGAATACATGATTTGGTGGTCATGATGATAATCAAAATCTTTCCTCTGATAAGGAGCATCTCGAAGAGACTGAGTATCAAAATATGGCGTGGAGTAGGGCTCAGGCGAGTTGGATTTGGGTAAAGATTCTAATCCCATAAGCCTGGCCACTACCCCAGGGGCCCTAGTTCCACACCCTTCTTCATCTGTAACTGATGAAGCACAACTATAATCGCTTCCTTTAATGCTTGACCTTGCTCTGGTGTCATCGTCATCTACCTGGACATGTTAAAAGAATCCAAAAAATGTCTTAGATTAAATTTTACAAACCAAGTAATAAGATCCTAAATACAGAAACAATAAGTAGCCACACTCCCACCAGATGGAGCCGCGTCATTGGCATGTTCCCATCACATTTCTTTCCCTGTATGGAAAGCTCTACACAAAATGAAGAAAAAATATAAATCCAAAACCGATAATGGAAGATACTAATCATATGTGCAACATTAAATCTACACAGGGACTGAAATTTGATATTGAATATTCTAGTCACATGGAATATAATTGTACCAGATAAATCTGACTTGCTTGAGAATAGCTTCTTCCGAGATTTGGCACTCCAGTCAAACAGGTGAAAAAAACTGCCTACATAACCTCCTCCACTTTTCGAACCTTCTTTCTCAACTCCCATTTTTCTCACACAGAAAATAAAAAGTAATTCAATGTTTAAAACTGAAGAAGCAAGAGCAAGCAACAAATCCCCTTTCGCCAACCAAAATCCATCTGCAACATGATCAAACAGAACAAAATTTTCAACCTTAAAACACACTTTTTTTCCTTTTCTGATTGGTAAATGTGACTCATGCACCGAACAACTCATACACTTGAATAGAAGTGGTTTCACCATTTAATGGGCAAATTTTGCATCATGACTTTTCAGAGACCACAGATATATATTGTAAACCATTGATAGCCTTTTATCAGCTGACCTAGAATTTTACAATTGACTTTATTGTTACTACTTGTTCTGATCTATTCTTATGGTGGTGGAAATAGGTCATAAATGTTATAGAACAAAGAATGATGTTAGGTATACTACAAAGTTTACTACATAAGCTGTACAAACTGATGCATTAACTTTTAAACACAAAAAGAAAATGTAAATAAGAAATTTTATTATGTTGCTAATGTAGCACCAATCACAATTGTTGACATGTTAGTTTGTAAGATTTTTGTAATAAGATTGGTAATAACTTTCGCATTTTCCAAAAACAAAATAGAGACGATTAACACAAGTACGGAAAGAGGAAACAAAAATATTGGATGCAAAAAACAGGACCCTAATTTTTATTAAATTTGAATTACTGCCACCAAAAGGAAACAACGATTTGCACATAAATTGTTCTACTTTCATATTCCTTATTTGAAAACCATAATCTGCTTCAAAATCAATACAGTGTGATCTGCATTTGCTCAACATTCAATGAACTTGATGCAACTAAACTTTATAAATCAATGAGGGGAGACAACAACTTAACCAACTAAATACAGAGACAACAATAAAGCCTGCATCCCAAAACTTTCGGATCAGCTAACTTAACTAAGCTAAATGCATCCCCTAATTCAGAAAAACAAATAGCCCCCCAATTTCCAAACAACTCTAGTTTAACAAAAAATGGAGCATAATCCTCCATTTGATTTGACTGAGAAACTCCACGGTTTATATGTACCCAAAAAGGTCAACACCTTTTTTAATCTATTGCATTGGTTTTTAAAGTTAAGTTATTCAGATAAACCACAAAAACAATCTAGCCTGTTATAGATTTCTAGTTTTCTTAGTCCCAATTTTAACAAAGTACGAATTTGACAAACGTCAATCTTTTCCAGTTTACCTACATTTTCTCATCAACCAAACAGCACTCCACAAAACACAGAATCTAACAAAGCCAACAATAAAAAATAGTAACAAACAGAAAGATCAATACCAACAACTTCACTTCACTAACTACTTTTCAAATTAAGCAAAGCAGTAACAAATCACAACCCACAAATCTCACAATTCAAGATCAAAAGTCCCACTTTTACGAAACAATCACTTTGAGAAAACATCAATCTTTCCTCATTTTCCCACACTTTCTCATCAACCAAACAGCACCCACCAAAACCCAGATTCTAATAATGCCAAAAAACCAATACCAAACTACAAATCTAAAATCTAAAATCTCACTACCCCAGATTCAAAAATTCAAACTTTAACATAGAAAGGTAAAGAAAAGACTTTACCTTGAAACAATGATAGTAAGATCGTTTAAATTTCTCCAGAAATCTTTGACTGTCTCACTACTATAAATGCACCAAAATCTTTTGGTAGTGGGGTTTGCGTTTTAAACACACAAAAGCAATCAAGTGAAGCAATTAAGATTTTTGCAGAGATTTAAAGAAAGACTGAGAATTTGAGATTTTGGGGTCAGACTCAAAAGAGAGAGAAATTAAGACTGAGAGAGCTACTATTACTGAGTAGAGTTGAGAAGAAAGAGTGAGAAAGGTCGTGCGTAGTTCAAGCATTAAATGGAGACAGAATGAAAATGTGTTTTTCGAAAACAAAATAATTATATATAAAAACAAAAATAATTTAAAATGTGTTTTTTATTTATTTTATGAGGGATGGGTATTATTAAAAGGTTAAAAGTTTATAACGTCTCTCTGGGAGAGGAGAGAGAGAGGGAGAGATTTCAAATTCCAAATTCGGAGTGGTCCTTTCCTTGGATAGAGAGCATGATAGAGTTACAGATGGCTGTACGTTGGTGTGGGGAGACATGACAACAAGGCAACCTCATTTTTTGTAAAACTTTTATTTTACCTTTACAATCCATTGTATTTGTGCTACCAGAGTATAAATATTATAATATTAAAATACCATTGTGGATAACATACACATCTATGTTTACCCAAAAAAAAAAAAAAAAAACATACACATCTATTCTGCTAAGTACAATAATTTTGCAAAAAAATCTGTGAAGTACAATATATATAAGCTTTGAGGATGCTTTAAATGCATGAAAATATTTAAGTAATGATTGCAATTTTAGAAGTTAGGTATGATACATTATACTAGCACTCTATTTGTTTCACTGTCAAATATTATGCATTTAACAATATCTGCTTTGTTGTTAAATGTATTGTTAAATGTATGCCAAAATTTAAAACATTTTCAATTAACCATAAAACTCTTTGTAAAATTTTGTAAAACGTTTTACCAAAAATTTTGATTTAAAATGTTGGTCAAAATTGAAAACATTTTTAATTAACTGTATTATCCTTTGTAAAACTTTATAAAATGTTTTATTAAGAAGAAAAAAAAAAAGAGCATTTAACAAACTATTGAGCTCAGACAATTCCCCTACCCCCGCAACACTCATTGTATACCCACCCACCCCCCTTCCCCATCCCTTTCCTCTCTCGCTCACAAAGGTGGTCATCGGAGCCTTAGGTTGTTGTGGTCATTGAAGCCTTGAATCATAGACTCATGGTAGTCATTGAAGTCTTGAGGGGCACCAATGGTGGCTAAGATCGTAGGTTCCTCTAGGTTGCGTTGATCTAGTGGTTAGGACTATAAATCTAGGCAAGTTTAGGGTTGATATGGTGGTGACAAGCTCGATAGACACCAATTTGGTGTGTGGTCGATCAAATTGTGCTGATCTTGTGGTAGTTGTTGGTGGTGGCTAGTAGGCTGTGATATGGGATTTTTTTTTTTTTTTAGGCACACCAAACACTTGGAAAATGTTTACATTTGAAAATATTTAACAAATAAAAAACATAGATTTTCCAATTGAATTTAAACACTTGCAATGGATGCATTGATTGATAAGACAAGAATAATGATATCTTTTCCAATAATATTTATATTCAAGACAACTAAGAGTTTGAATGCAATTAAAAAATCTAATGTACTGCATTTAAGACATTGTATCTAAGTTTTACTTAATTTATAATTAGATTTGAAGAAAAACTATTATATATGAATTTCACCGATATATAATTGATTTGAGTTTTTTTTTTTTGCTCCAACAAAAAGCATAGAAGGGAGTTCACAAGTCGATCAAACTTAATTTAAGGGTTATTCTGCCACTCAAACCAATCATTTCAAGTAAGAAGTTATCATGTGAGACAATTTAATAGTAAAACCACTTCCGACTGATCAACATTTTCAGTTGCCCCAAAAAAACTGGATTCAAGGATTTATTCTTGAGACAAATATGTGTAATGTTATTTATGAAATTCATGCAGAACTTTTATACATACATACATACATATATATATATATATATATATATATACAAATTTAATGATTAACATCTTTATAATTGATGATGGAAGAGCATAAAGATATTTGGATTGATGTGTAAATCCTTTGTAAGTATAAGAATATAAGTGCATATTGCAATATCGCATAAGAATGCCAACGTTTATTCCTATTTAAATCCTTTTTTTTTTTTTTTTTTTGAGATAACCTACTTAAATCCATTGTTCTACAATAATATTGTAATTTATCCGTTGGAATTTAATCAATTATATCATATACAATTAAATTAAAAATAATAAGGAATACTGCTTATTGGTAAAAACTGAAAATACTGTAACAAAATAATTTTTAAATGTGTGAATAATGTCATATATAGGACCCAATTTTAAAGTTGATTTTACCAAATTTCGTACTTGTGGGTCCCGTGAACAATGCATGGGACCCACTGTTTAAACGCAAACACAGACGTGAGTTTAGATTTCAGCTGTATCCAAACTCACGCTAAATTGTAACAAGGTCACATAAGATAGTTTCTTCATCAACCCAATGATAACTTCAACACATCATGTAATCACCTAGGTCTTTTTTCCCTCATTTATTTGTCGATTTGAGTAAGGCATAACATGGTTACACTTACATACGACAATAATTTTGTCAAATTTATTTATAAGTCATGTCATATTGAGCAGTGATTCTACAATTTTTTGTCAAGAGCCTTCTAATTCAATTGACACTTTCTAGTGTTTCAAACAAAGATGTCTAGGGTTCAAAGTCCTCTTTCACCATTGTTGCTATCTAATTATCAAAATAAAAAATAAAAAATTCCATGACTATCTAACCTTTTAAAATCATTTTTCTTGTTAGACTATGATAGAGTCACATAATAAGATAGGAGCTACATCAAATCCAATAGTAGGTTCCCTAATGTTGTATAGTAACTCAATTCCCCCCCCCCCAACACCAACCCAAATTTTTGCCACTTTAGACAAGTAGTAATAAGATCACACAACTGTAGTTTTGTCACATCTATTGATAACTTCTATCACATAAATTTAGATTGTTTAATGTATTATGTATCTTTTACATAAAATTCATTAAAAATGGAGATTTACATAATATCATACGCAATTACTATCTTATATGGAGCATAATTATTATGCAATGAATACTATGGACATGGTTGGCTTAATACATTTTGGGGCTTAGGGCGATGAATTTTATATTTTTTTTAAAAAAATCATTTTTCTTGCTTTTTAAGATTCAAAAGTGATAATATAGTGTTTGGCTTTAGGTTTTATTAATATCTCTTTTACAAATGTTTAAGAAAATTGATTTTCAATGATTATTCAAAAAATTCATAACTAACTTATAACAATTTTATTTTTATTGGAAACAATTTAAGGTTTCAGTTATGTTGAATTTTATTGTCTCAATATTTTTGGGGTCTTCTTGAAGATGGGGAAAAAAAAGATGAAGCAAAATCCACATATATATATATATATATTTTTTTTTTTCTTTATAAAAAAATTAGTTATCATCTTACCATTTGAGACATTTTGGATGCAATTATGGGGCCTTTTATTTATTGAATGGGCCCCATAAACTTTTTTTTTTTTAATTGAAACAAGTGAAGAGCTAAAACTTTTAGAGACATCGAGAATTCAAATTCGTTCCATCCCCCTTAATTATCGGCTTATTAAAAAAATTACCCATAAAATTATATATATCTTGTATGAAATTTAAGGACTCAAAATTGTTATGTAATAAATGTTGGGAGATGCAGATTGTGAGGTCTTTTTCCAAGAATTAATTGCATAGTGGTTCTGGTGCCACAACTCTGTGCATAACTTTGTGCACAACTCGCCCACGTGGCGAGTTGTGGTTGGTGGAGGGGTGATGGTGGGTCACCTTTACACCAACCACAACTCACCAGTCACCACGTGGGCGAGTTTTTTTTTTTTTTTTTTTGGGTTAAAGGATGATTTCATAAAACTCAACACATTACATCTAGATCAGTACATAATCTATTAAAGAAAACACCAGTACAATCATCCTCCAAAGCCTTAACTAAGTCCACAGGCAGACTTGAAAACAAAATGTAATCTAGTTCTTGGTCAGCTCCTAGTCTAGCCATTAGATCAGCGCATCGATTAGCTTGGCGGTAGCAATGCTTCAACTGAACTTGCTGAAATCCAGCCATCAACTGCCTACAATAGTCCAAAATGGGAGATATAATCTAATTTACATAAGTAGAATTCTTCATGACATCCGCAATCACTTTGACATCTATCTGAACAATAAGACAAGAGATATTCAAACTACTACACAACAAAAGACCATCCCTCAGCCCCCACAATTCAGCAACAAAACTATTAGTTGCTCCTATATGCCTAGTGAATCCTGCAACCCAATTCTCATGCTCATCCCTCACTACCCCTCCACATCCCACCCGCTCCATACACCCAATATGCTCATCCCTCCCTCACTACCCCTCAGCAGCAAAATTGTTAGTTGCTCCTATATGCCTAGTGAATCCTGCAACCTAATTCCCATGCTCATCCCTCACTACCCCTTCACATCCCGCCCGCTCCACCACGTGAGCGAGTTGTGCACAAAGTTGTGTCACCAGAATTTTCCTTAATTGCCACTCTAAGGATGACGTGGCATTTTACACCTAGGAGATGTGGGTACGTGTCAGCTGGAGAGGAAGATAGCATGAAGCAAAAGGGTTTTTAAAAAGTCAAATTTAAGAGGGTCGGATAAGCAAACAGAAAGATCCGAATTAATTTGTGTGAAGGGAAACACTTCAGTGCTTCGCTTATATATATCCTATCCTATACGTCTGCCTTATCTTATTTCAGAATTCAGGATTGGTTCCAATAGTGGGCCTCTCTTTGTCTTTGGGACCCAACAAAAAATGCTGAAATCACTCCCAAAATCTAGTCCTTACGCACATGACAAGAATCATATGCAAAGCAATTATTTTTTTCTGGCCCGCAATTTAAAGTTTGAAACACAAAGCATATGACAAGAAATAATTGTCTAGTAGTTATTTTCACAAAAGCAAATGCTATTGTCAATGCAAAAACAATTTTTGTATCTCAAGAAGTTTCCTTGCTTTGTTTATTTCTCGTTGAATTATGCATTCACTTGCTTCTTATGATGATTACTTTAAAAAAAGCAAATGTTATTGTCAAAGCTAAAACATTTTATATATATATATAAGTAAATAGTTAGAAAATAAGAGGCAGAGTTCAAATCATAAACATGAAACACTACAAAAGATATTATTACAATCACACTATCATTAAGGATAAAGTAGAAACAATTTTTTTTTTTTTTTTATACAAAATAGAAATTCTACTTTAGCCTAATTTAAGTATATATATATGTGAAGTTCTCTCCTAAATAAATTTCCCTTCTTCATTGTTTTCTAAACTTTTTTTAGAAATTTTTTTTTCTTAAACCTGTTCCTCTCATCTCTTATGTAATGATTTAAATAATTATCCACTAATTCCTTTAGTTACAAGTTATGTAACTTGTACGATCTCAATGCTCCTTTTACCATACTTCAAAAGGTAGGTAAGGAAAGGGAAAAATATTGAAATTATTAAATTTTGAGTTATCTAAGAGATCAAGCTTACGCAAATTTTTCAATTGGATATGAAATTTTGAGTGGTGTAACATTGCTTAAAGTTACAAGCCATGTTACATCACTCAAAATTTTTTAATTGGATGCGAATTTTGACAAATCTATTGTTAGATTACATTATCTTCGTATATTCTCCATGTTTACAAAATTTTAAGGTAATCAAAGATTAATAGCTATATCATCAATCAATTATTTAAATTCAAGTTTTTATAGTTTAAAATAATGCATAAAAGATAAGTGTATGGATCGAATAATAAATAACATCCAATTGGCATGAAAATTGGCATAAATATTAAGAACATATAGAACATGTAATTTAACGGTTAGATTTTCAAAATATGAATTTTATAACAAGTTATTGGGTAGTGTAACATTACTTAGAGTTATATCAAGTATAACTCCAATGGTTAGAAAAATAGTATTAAATGATTATTTCTTTCCACCTTATTTACCTAATTAATAAGATTTTTTCTTTTATCCTCATTTATTACTTTCCATAGATCTCATTGTGTGTTGTTTAACGGTGTCCCTTTCTTCCTAAAATTGCTGGATATTTTTTGGTTGGGTGTTATTAGACAATGTTTCTTCTTCTTTGTTAGACTTGTTCTGTGTTTCAAATGGTTTTAGGGTTTTCAGTTTTCCTAATCTCCTAATTCACATACTCTCTTTTTATATATATAAAAAAATTAAAAAATTAAAAAAAAAAATTGATAGAAAAACTTTATGGATATGAAATGATTATATAAATTAGTGTATCTAAAAATCATACTAGCTCACCAAGACCGTGCATGTGTTGCTAGAGGTGTCAGCCATAGAGTAAAGCCCTCATATAAAACATAACTCAAAACTCATACTTAATTACATTTCTACTCAAAACCAATTAACCAAGTCTCCTAAATAGAATAAATAAATAAACAAATCTCAAAATTAAAGCTTACAAAACCTCATGGGATTTATTTTCTTGCAAAGCTTCTTAATTCCGTATTTTTATTTTAATTCATAAAAAATAAAAAATAAAAATCACTTTGTTTTTATCTTTTCTTCCTCTACCTAGATCACGGTTAGAGAAAGAAGTAGAGAATTTTGTTTTTTACTGGAGAAGCAAGAGAGAGAAAATAGGTGAGAGAAAGAAGAAGAAGAGAATTTCATTTTATATTAAGTAAGAAAGAGAGAGACATTAGGATAGAATTAATTTGTCATAAATAAGGAAGAGAAACGTAAAAGATGCTATATTAATTAGGATGACTAAGGGAATGTTTGGTAACTGTTTTTTCTCCTTATTTTCAATTTCCAAAAATAATTTTCTATTTTTGATACTAACAAACTTGTTTGGCAACCCAAAATGGACAGAAAACAAAAACTGTTTTCAAAACTCAATTTGTGAAGGAAACTAAAAACATGTAAAAGACTATTTTCAGTTTCTATTTTTCAAAAATCAATGAAAATACACATTTAATTTAATGAATCTATCTCATTTAATAAGTTAGTATTAGAGTTCAAATCTTAGTAACAACATATTTTAGTATTTTCTATTTTTTTCTTGAAAAAATTATCTTTTTTAATTTCAACTAACCAAACATGTTTTTGATTTCAAAAATACAAGAAAATTGTTTTTTCTTTATATTCCCAAAAACAAGTTTTTGAAAATAAAAAACAAAACTGTTACCAAACATGTGGGGACCGTTCGACTAATGGGCCCATAGGGTTCAGAACTGATTTAAGATTGTTAGGCCCGTGGCCCATCCGAGGACGTGTACCCGTCCGAGGACACCATACTCCTCGGCAGTATGCGTCCAAGGACGATCGCGTCCGAGGACGATCGGGACGTGGTCTCACTGCGATCAGATCTCAGAATTGGGTCACCGTAAAGGATAAGAGTAACCGACTAAGGATGAAAGAGATAAGGCAAACAAATATCTGTAACTACAGCTGCCTCCGCATTAATGACCTCTCAACCAACTCTTTGGCCGCATTAATGTGGAGGTGATACCTGAACAGTAAGGAAGCAGCCTTACAGCTGCCCATAGGAAGTTCCAGGAGGTGCCCGATGGGACAGAAAGAAATCCTCCGGACCCAACCTACACGTGTGCGGTAAGGATGGAGCGCAAAGGGGAGTATATAAACTAAAAGAAGAGCATGAAGAAAGGGGATCGGAACAGAAAAAGAAAGGAGAGGGACAGACATAAACAAAAAAAAAAAAAAAAGAAAGAGAGGAGAAAAAGAGTTGCACTAGTCACTAAAGAAAAACGTTCATTGTACCAACTTTAAACCTTTAACGTTCATGAGAGTGAATCTATTGAGGAGAAACCACAGTTAACCTAGTTCTTTACACCCACGCTCTAAAAATCATATTGTCTGGGCCTTTTACGTGCGAACCCAATACTGTTTAGATTCGTTACAAAATCGTGTCCTTACAAAACATATTCTAAGGTGGTCAATATGTTTTTTTAACCTTAGATTTCATACAATTTACAAATCAATGATATTAAGAAAATGTAACTCGAACTCATTTATATATATATATATATATATATAATCATTTTGTAAATGTTAGACATCAGTTTTTATCATTAAATACACAACTCTCAAGTCTCAACTATCCTAAAAACCCAGAAAATGCCTCTCTCTATAAATAGGAGATGTATCCAAACTGCTGAAAGGGGGTTCAAAATCTTCACCAACGGTACTTGTGAGAGCCCTAATGCAAAGTTAGCATACCAAACATTTCGAACCACGAATTTTCATTCTTTTTTTGCACTTTCACAGTTTCACCACCTAAATACAACACATACAGCATGGAACTATGGCAGCATGCAAATCCATTACAATCCATAGAATTCTACTCACTCACACAAAGATCCGAGTGTTTTCAAGGTAGCACACCAATCATCATCATCAAACGAAGCAAAGAATTTATCAAGGCACCACTCCTCCAGCAAATCCATATATAAGGTAAGTCCGTGGATTCAAAAACCCAAACCAATGATCAAATATCCCACTAATCCCTTTCCCTCAACGAATAAACAATACTGAGAAATCTAAAGGGGAAAAAGGTATTAACAATAACAAAAAAATGTTTCTACAACCAAATTATTCATTCTAATTCTAGTAGGCATTGGCTGTATATTTCACATCTAGTTAATTACTGTTGTTACTAATTTCATCCTTACGTTTACAAGCTGTGAAGCAGCAACAGAATATGGCATTAAGAAAAATTAGATGAAGAATCTGATTAATTGATACATACAAAATGGAAACTAGTTTCTTTTTCAAATTAAGTACATCCTGAGACCAAAAGTAGGCATCGGATTAATTCTGAATTATTGAATTCAGTATCAATGACATGAAAGCTCAAAATGAATTTATTCAAACTGATTTGGAGGTATTTCGCTCTCTCCAACCTACCATGTGACAATTAAATAAACTAATTATGTGTAGTTTTAGTTACATGACTAATTTTCGGCTAACTTTGCTTTATTCACACTCAATCCAAATGATCATAAAAGTAATTGAAGGAATAAGAAATCCTAAATAAAAATTGTAACATTTTTTTTATATTGATTATGTGAGAGATCTTAAACACCGGAAGAAATTAACATACCTCATGTAATGGTTACTCAAGTGATTCTTAGAGTTGAACTTACCACAAAGCAGAGAATTATGAAGAAATTCTTTTAACCTTGGTCTTCTTCTTAGAAATTTTTTGATCCAAAACACAGTCTTTTTCAAGGCTAGACTACAAACTCCCTCAATTTTAACATTGCTTCTTTTATCCATACTCATTCCATCAAGAAGTATGTTTATTCACCATAAAGCATCTATATACCAAATAAAATATAAGTGTTTGTTCACAAAAAGACTACTAACATTATGAGTTTCGTCCTATCACTTTTATTTTTAGAGAAATAAAATAAATTTGTATATGCGATAATTAAATGATTCAAATAAACTCAATATGGATCACATTAAGTCTCCATTAGTCTCCTAATGGAGAAAATCTTATAGATTAAACGAATGACATCTCATATGTTCCCAATTGCTTTGAAAATCCTCACATTCTGTTTAGTCCACAATTAACGTTCAGGCAAATGAGAAAGATGAAGACACAACACAAATGCTCATATTATTTCAACCCAAATAATGAGAAAAACAGAAAACTCAATTTACAATGCTGAGGACATGCAATGCCCTCTTTGAGAAAACGAGAAGACATATATAGAAAAATTATGCGTATGTCATATGCATCATACACATAGTCTTATTGCACATCTGCCTCCTTTGTAGCTAGCATCTATGCACAAGCTGCTTATACTTGTTCTTGATCCAACGAAACCCTCTGCTTATGGAGGCCTTCACTTTCCCTTTAACCGCAAAAGACCTGTACTTGGCCACACGCCTTTTCCTCTTTGTTTCTGGGTCATTGAAGCCCCATAACGAGGACGTGTGGAAATGAGAATACCTCGTGGATACTGATGTTCTATTGAACTGTGGTTTTTCTGGCAAGCAGTGACGTACCATGACCATCTGGTTTGTGCCGGGCTTGTTTTGGAGCCTCCCTTCGGCATTCTTTCTGTATGGCTTGTTATACCCTGGGAACTCGTCCTTAGCTCTCATATTTCTTACCCTGTAGTTCATGAGAAAGAGAGAGACAGAGAGAGAGGGAGACCTGGACTGTATATATCTATGTATTGGGTTTTATGTGTGTGTGCATGTGTGTGTGTGAGAGAGATTAGGGAGACTCGGGTTAATATATATATGACTCTATGTGCCTTTATGTGGGAGGAGAAGGAATTAAGAGAACAATAGAATAAAGAAACAGCACGTACCTGGTTTGGTTTTGTGAGGAAGTATGAGAATTACAGCAAGGATTGCAGTGCCTGTGGGAGAAAGAAAGAAAGACAGTTCAAGCTGTCTTAAATTGCTTTGTGATTGGGGTGGCATAAGCTTTTTTTTTTTTTTTTTTTCCCAACTAATTATGTGAGTATAGGGATTTTTGACACTGGGGTGGCATAAGGTTTTTTTTTCCCCTACTAATTAATGTGAGAAAATAAATTTTGACACTGGGGTGGCACATAAGCATTTTTTTTTTTTTTTTTTTTTTTTAATTTCCCTACTAATTAATGTGAGTATAGAGATTTTTGACACTGGGGTGGCATAAGCTATTTTGAAAAAAATTTCCCAACTAATTAATGTGAGTATAGAGATTTTTTGACACCTAAATGATTGTAAACAGTAAGTATATACTAAATACAGGTAGACAAGGAAAGTGTGTGGATGACCTTGAATATCTCTCGAGCTTTGGATTTTTAATTATAAGTAATGCGATAAATATAACAAATTTCTCAATTTAAAAAAAAAAAAAAATTTAGAGGTGGAAAATTTTGATTGGTATTAAATAAAATAGAGGGTGTGATAAATAAACTTCTTGCGTTATTGATTTTATGTAAATTACATCACTAACTTCTCTTACATCTAAAACAGGAAGCACAAGAAATACAACTAAAACTAACTAATTGAAGACTAACAAACTAACTAGTTGTAACTAATTACAAAAGTCACATGCAAAATATATGTAGAAAAATTACAAAAGGCACATGCCACCTACAATATGTAGAGAAAAATTAATCTAATCTAAAAAAATACAATATCTGATAACTTGTGCAACATTACATTTAAATGAGTCCCCACTTATCGACGCCAATCACAAACAGCAAACTCAACGAATAACATATATTAAAAAAAGTTGGAAATTTATTATATATAAGTATACTTTTGTAAAATCCTTATTTTTGCTTGTTTAATTTGCTTCAAAAGCGAAAATAATGGCACTGTATAATAATAATTTGTTATGATGACTCAAATGCCTTCATGATTATGGAAAGTAATATGTTGAATTCTTAAGGGAAAATATTCAAATATAATCTGTCATAACATTCTTAAATTAGGACTCTGGAATAATTGAATGGAGTTTTAACTTTATTTTTTATTTTTTTTGTCAATATATGTTTCAATAATTCTTGGCCCTAGGACATGTAGACGTGGTGTATTGTTTTTTTGATGAGGCGTGTTCTATTGTTATTAACACATAATAAAAGTAATGTTAATGGTGGATTTATGTAAAAATAAAGAATATAGTTTCATTACAAATTTGGTTATAATCAATAACTAAAACTTTCACTAAAAAAATTTAACATGACTTAATCTTTTGTAAATATAACCGTTAAATTGCATGTTCTTTATATTCTTAATATATATGTCAAATTTTGTGTCAATTAGAATATTATTTATTATTTGATTCATAAACTAATTTTTTTATGCATAAATTTAGACTACAAAAACTTGATATTTAAATATTTGATTGATGATATAGTTATTGATTTTTTATCTTTGATCTTTTAGAAATTTTGCAAGTATAAAGAATATAACAATATAATGTAATTTAATAATAGATTTGTCAAAATTCATATTTAATTAAAATATATTAAATGAAATTGTAGTCAAACTTTGTCCAAAAATATATTATTTTAATTCTAACTTTCCATCATAAGAAGTTGCAAAAAATTATAAAAATAATTGTGCTATATTTGCGGTACTGTAAAAATGGGTTAAAGACCTCTTGATTTGACTAGTTCTTGGAAATTTGTCCTAAGAAAATGGTTTGACTGATCAACCAGACAGGATTACAGGATAATAATTTAATTTTTTGTATTCTGCAAAAATTATGACCTAAATTTGGCAAAAATAAAATAAAATTATGACCTAAAAACATGCATTTTTTAGGTCAAAAAGCAAGTGAAAGAAGATCGAGAACTAGCTATAGTTGCCAATGTAATACTAGACCACTGTATCACATATCCCAACTTAGACTGGTCTCTTGTGCTTTTCGTTGGGGGAGGACAAGAAATGGGATCCATAAAAAGAGAAAATTAAATCAAGGTCAGTTAGAGAAAATTAAATCAAGCTCAGCTTTTCGTTGGGGGAGGACAAGAAATGGGATCCATAAAAAGAGAAAATTAAATCAAGGTCAGTTAGAGAAAATTAAATCAAGCTCAGTTAACTGAGCTTGATTTAATCTTCTCTTTTTCTTTTTCTTTTTTTCCTGTTTTTAAAAAAGCAAAAAAAAAAAAAATTCACAACTTTATTTGAGTACAAACCAATTTTGAATTTTCGTTAATTATGTTTTCAGTTTGCTCGAAGTGAATGTCAAGATGCTTATTCTAGCTTTTGTGAAATATCTGACTTTAAAGAGACTAGGGTATGGTGTTCGGAAACGCTTAATTTAATAGGATTTTTTGAGAAATGCGCAAATTAACAATGAGAATAAGAAATCTTAGGTGACTAAATTTCTAAATGACTCAGTTATTGAGCCTGAATTACCAAGACTAAGTTACTGGGCATAAATTATCAAGCCTACTTGAAGAGAATTAATTCGAAGTCTCGAAGTAACCGAGTGTGAAGTAAATCATACCAAAGCAAGTCATCTAGAAATAAAGTAGATTACAAGAAATGTAAAGAATTCAAGCCTAATTGTTTATTCTAACAGTAATTCTATTCAAAGAAAGCAATAAATCAGATCAAATTTCAATAAACAACTAAATTTTGCATCAAACTACTTGAATACTTGATTGAATATAACACAAGTACAAAAGAAATGAACTTACAAGAATAATGTCTTCTACGAGTCCAAGGATTACTTGATTTGGTTACAAAGAACTTGATCTCTTAAAGAATCTAAAATAATTAATCTTAGAAGCGCTCTGCATGGTTTGTGCCTATTAATGTTCTTGTAGGCTATTTATACTTGAGTCTTTGATACTTACAGTACTCGATGTTGCGTGTCATTTTCTGATTGCATCTCCACTGCCAAGTGTCCTAACAATAACAAAGCTTGGTAACCTCTTTTACCACTTCAAGGCAGTTGTGACCTTGACACCCTTGATTGCCTGGCTCATGTTGAATTCTGATGTTCTCTGATATATAAGTGCTTGAAGTAACCGCTTGAAGTAAATACTTCCCCTTCTGAGATAACTGTGCTTGGAAACTCCAATGAATTAACGACATTTGTAATTTCTTGGATCTTAATATTTAAGTAAAACAATTCTGACTTGGCAATCTTATCAAAGTCTTAACATTGAGTTTTTAAAGACTCTGAATAGATTGTCTTGTAAAGCTCAACAACTCCTCCAAAAGTTGACATAGTCCAGAGTTTTTACAGCTTCAGTATCAAATAAGAATGCATTCAACCCTCCTCACCTGTACTTTGACTAAAAAATGTAGTTGGTTTACATGTTGATAGGGCAAAATTGCTTAATTACTGTGATTGAATGAGCGGAAATGAACGAAGAAGAGAAGGTGGCTGAAGTATATTACAATAATAAAAGCTAAAATTATTACATATTTTACAATAAAAAGCTTATAAACTAATGTGGTAATGAATATAATTTTAGTAATCTCAATAAGATAATAAATGAATGTTTGAATTCTTTTTTGCGATTAGTAACGCATTAGTTTGTAAAACTTATGTAGAAAAATTTGTAGTATTTTTAGAATTACTCTATTCCAATCACTCTTCCCATTTCTTCTCCGTCCATCCATCCATCTCTCTCTAATTTAGATAGTATTATATTTTGGATAAAGTTTTCCACCACTACAAAAAAATGGTCCTCTGGCCGCGTTTTAAAAACGCGACTATATGTCAAAAAAACGTGGTTATAGCCTATAGTCGCGTTTTTTTAGGCCGCGCTTTTTAATGTGACATAAAACCTGTCATTTAAGAGACCATTCATGCATATTTAAATTACATGATTCAACAAATCATTTAAGCAAATTATATGACTATTAAATACATAATGATATAAAAAGTACATTTGGATAGTTTTTAAGTTAACATGCAATGGGTTGGACTTGGTCCTATAAACTTTTTTTTGATAGAACTTTCCTATAAACTAGTTCAAAGGAAAACTTTGCCCCTTCTACTCCTGCCTAATGATCAATTAGCTATAAAATATATATATATATATATATGAGATGAGTTCAAGTTACACCTGGTGTAACTCCTTAAGAGTTACATCTTTTTTGCACCGTAGATTTCTAATAAATCTAACGGTTGAAAAAATAGCATTAAATGATTATTGCTTTTCACATTATTTATCTAATTAATAACAGATTTTCTCTATTCTCATTTACTACTTTCCATAAATCTCATTGGGAGTTGTTTAACTGTCCTTTTCTTCCTTTTTTTTTTTTTTTTTTTTAATCTTTTACGCAATAAGGGTATTATCATCAAACAACCCGATTAAGTTACAAGATCCATATATTTACCAAACTGTCGTCTAAAGTATTATAGACTTACTATATATATATGGAGAAGTCCTATATCGAATTCAGAAATATGGAGACCTCACCAACGAGGTCCTCTCAAGACACCCAGACACAATAGCTACATACTTTTTGGTTTGCTCTTTCTCTTCCAACAGAGAATCAACATTATTAACATCTTAATGGCTTCCTACGCACCATCATCTTCAAGGTTGTTGACCCGCTCACATTCATCAATCCAGTCACTATATATATCTATGGGTTCAGTTAAAGCTGTTACAGTTGAAGATAGGGCGGATTTGAGATCAAAAAATAAAATAAAGAAGGGAGTAGGACAAGAGGAGTGTTTATGTAAAGAAAGCATCAGATCTTGTGGAGTGTCAATCAATGAAAGAAGGTGGTAGAGTGTCAAAAGTGTGTTCTATAATAAAAATAATTTTCGTTACTAAGCTTGCAATTTTTTTTTTTGTTTTTGTTTTTTTTAAGGAAGAAAGGGACACATTTAAACAATACCCAATAAGGTCTATGGAAAGTAATAAATGTGGATAGAGAAAATCTGTTATTAATTAGGTAAATAAGATGGAAATCCTTAATCATTTAATGTTATTTTTTCAACCGTTGGATCTATTAGAAATCTACGGTACAAAAAATGTGTAACTTTTAAAGAGTTACACCAGATGTAACTTGAACCCATCTCTATATATATAGTGTTTTAGATTATAATATGAAAGAAAGGATATGAGATTTTGTTTTATGACATGTCCAAAATTAATGGAAGACTGCAAAAAAAAATTGTGAGTATATAAAGTAAGACAAAAATTTGTGTTTGGGAGCTAAATTATATATTCATAAACCGGTCAAGATAAACTTAGAGCACATACAAACACACTTTTGTGTGTGTGTATATATATATTTTAAATAGAACTTATTATTATTTTCTAAATTTCAGTGAGTAAACAAAAGTTGTCTATAAAAAAAAAAAAGAAATTAATGATTCCTTATTTTTGATAAGGAAAGCCAAAATTGTAAAAGGTTATTAAAAAACGGAAATGTTAACCGATGCCCTTAAGGCATTAGTTTAGGAACTATTTTTATAAACATTTTATTGGGAGAATGATAAAATAATAAATGTTGTTGACACCTTTTTATATTTCCTATATAAGTGGTGTTAAAATTTTAGGGTATCTGTTAACATGACCCATTAAAAAATGCATATGGGATAAAACATTTTAAAATTTCACTGTATTACACCAACATATAAAATAATTAAGGGTCTCTTTGGATGGAGGGGTGGAAAAGTGGGAGGATAGAAAATAGTGGAATTAATGATAGAAAAGTGAGAGGATAGAAAAATTTTTAATTTTCCTCGTGTTTGTTTGGTTGAGACTGAAAAAGTGGAGGGATGGAAAAAGTGAGTTTGCATAAATTTGCTCATATACTTTTGTTAAAAAATGATGCACAATTAAAACAAAAAAAGTGACAAGCAACCCAAAAAAAAAAAAAAAAAAAAAATTATATTAAATATTAAAATCATGTCCAAAAAAAAATTGTGTCTAGTTAAAAAAACAAAGCACCATGCCACAGCTCCAGGAAATCACACACACAAAAAAAAAAAAAAAAAAAAAAAAAAAAAAAAAAAAAAAGGTAAACGCCTAGTGAAGCAAAATGCTATTAAAGAAGCAGTAATGTGAAGCCTAAGGCTAAAAAATAGAAAGCAACATTAAGCCCATGTGCTAGTTGCACATGGGCATTTTTGTCATTCAGCCATCATATTTCTCCTCTCAAATTTTCTCTCCATTTTAGGGAGAAAACTTTTTGGTGAGCTCAGAGAGAAAATACCTTAGCTTCACCATTTATTTTCCTTCCTCCTCACCCAACCAAACACACTCCAAAAAAGTTTTCCTTCTCATTTTCTCTCCAAAATTTTCCATTCACCCTATTTTACCTCCAAACAAACACACCCTAAAAGATTTTATGGACATGTGGCACACGTGTGGTTTACTTGGCAGGCTTGATCAAGATTAGATGATGATTTTTATTTAATTGAAATAAAATTGAGTGCACTAGATCATAACCAGTGAAAGTTGTTTTTCTAATATGAAAATAACCAAATTTAAAAGGTAAAGTGGGTTCCAGTTAGCTCAACTAGTAAAATCTCTGATAGTTGTATAGGAGATCTGGGGTTCAATCTTCGCCTACACCAAAAACTGATTGGTATTTTAATCTGATGATAAAGAACGCTTTTCAGGAGGGGACACCACAGGTTGAAAATTTTTCCCAAAAAAAAAAAAAAATTTAAGGTTAAGGCTGAAAAGTAATAATATTCATAAGTGAGTTTTTTTTTTTTTTTAAAGTTGTAATTCTTTATTATCTTTAAACTAGTGTATAATTCGTGCATATATACGGTATAATTAAAAACAACACAATTACACATAGATGGATTCAAATTATACCTTGTTTAAGTCATAGATATATACATAAGTTTTACTCTTTCTTTCTTCTTTATTTTATTTTTTGGATATACACATGAGTTTACTCTTTTTTATTGGTTTTTTTTTATGGTTTATTTATATTAAACTTTTCGTCTTTTGCACAACATTAACTCACTTAGAGATTAAAAAACAATATAAATAGGAAATGTGGTGCAAAATTAGACAATAATTAGAATTCAATTTGAAATTGAATTGGATTTTCTCTCAACATCAATATTCCAGCAAATGACGGTGAAAACTTCATTACCCTTTCACTCCCCAGAGAATTTGTCAACCCATGGCAAAAGCAAGGATACACTCATCTCCACTTTGGTGCTGTAAGGTTGGCATTAACTTTCCACGGAAGAAAGGGATTCCCTATAGTTTCCAGAATGGCACTCCTTGACTCCAGATTTTTGGAGTATCAACACATAGTTATAGGAACTGTCTAGACAATTTTGAATGCTAGAACTGTTTTTGTCACACACTTCCCGAATTTCAATATACCTTTAAAGGATCCCTATCTCTGTGATGCTCTCAAAGTTCACATTTAAATTACTAGAGCTTCTCTGGTACAAGATATTTATGTAGTCACACTCCATTACCAGCTTGCTTATAGGCTCCAAAATCATACCTTTGATATGGCAGTGCCAGAAATGGCCCAAACCGATGATGCATTGCTTATCCAAGTTGACTCGGGATTAACTCTGATGTGTACATTTGTCCCTAGACAACTTACAAGGGACCAGATGATTTCCCTTTTCCTAGAATCATGGATTACAAAGTACAAGGCACTTCACCAAGTAGTCCAACCAATCCAATCTAACAATCCTTTCTTTATCAGGAAAGAAAATGGAGAAGTGAAGACAAGATTCCTGAAGGCCTCATTAGAAAAGAAAGATGTAACAGTCTTTCCAACCCAGATGGCAATGCTGCAACCTGTACCATATGTTGGTGAAAAATGCCTAATAATTAAAGCATTCTGTGAAGATGGAAAACCTTATTATGAAGGAAAATCACCCTCTGGCCATATATGGTGAGATATTTGTGATTACGATGAATGCAAATAAGAATCAATTGATAATGATGATCAACCAAGAAGAAGAAAGAAAAAATCGTCCTAGCAAAGCTTGAAAGAGAGATATGAAGCAGGTGATCCTAAAGTAGATCTCTTGGGAGAACCTTCTGGAAAATTTGACTATTATGTCTTTTATCCCAGAACCAGAAAGCAGAAACTTCAACTTCCTCCATGTAAAGAAACCAAGCCTAAACAAGATACTAACCATGAGCCTAAACCTCCATTGATCCTATACCACCAGAATATCCTCTCTCAAATACATAAATATCATCTTGCTCCTTCCACACAAACCCAAACACAAAAACTTTTACCCTACTACACATTTGACAAAACTTCACCCTCTTATGCCCAGGATTTTCCTCCACTAGAAAACTTTGAACACCCCCAAGCCAACACAAAACATGTTTGAAAAATCAAAACTCCCGTTGGAACCAATCAAGATGGAACCCGAAAACAGGTTTCGTTAACAAAAGCAACTTTAAATTGGCAAGTAGAAAATGCTGTGTCCCAAAACCAAGCCCTTCTAAAGATTCTTGGTAATTAGCAAAAGTTAGCAGAGGTAGTGACACAAACATTTTCATCATCAGAATCTCTTACCAATGACTTGAAGAAGAAAATCAAGAAAATAGAACAAGAACTTGCAACAATCGCATCCACAATCAAAAATATGTCAGTTTCCTTCCCTTTTTTGGGACAGAAAGAAAAAGAAAGAAAACATATGTTGACACAACTCCAGTTTATAGAGAAATCCCAGAAGACAGAAACATAAGCTTGCCCAATGTTTGTCTATACCCCTCACCAATCTAGACAATCATTGTATAAAGATCTGTCCATACCCTTATCCTCTCCATTTTTATCCAACTCTCCAAGTCAAAACTTCCAGTCCTTAACCACAATACACCCTAACCATAGCCCTCTCAAGAGTAGTAGAATCCTTCCAGCTATAACATATCCATTACAATCCAAACCAAAGTCTCAAAGCTAATCACAAAATAAACCCTCCCCTAACAAATACCCACTATCCCAGCCCTCAGGCCCAATCATTGGTGCATCCTCTAAACCTCCAAATATGAACATGTTGACCATAGAGCCTAATCCTCCGAACCCAATTTCATCATTTCTAAAGGCCATCACTTTAAAAGACTCAAATACCCCACCTTTTCTCCCAATCATCACTGATACTGATTTGGATCTTTCTGATCTTGGTATTAAAGGTATATTTATGCATCAACAAGATAACCAACCAACAGTTGAAGAAGATGATGTTCTTCACCCTCCACCTCCACCACCCATTTTTCCCCCTCCACCTTTTGTCCTTGATAACTAGACTCGTCTTACCTATTCATCAATGACAGATTTGA
Source organism: Quercus lobata (assembly GCF_001633185.2). Classification (NCBI taxonomy): domain Eukaryota; kingdom Viridiplantae; phylum Streptophyta; class Magnoliopsida; order Fagales; family Fagaceae; genus Quercus; species Quercus lobata. The sequence goes on along the minus strand of NC_044909.1, from coordinate 11,338,087 downwards.
AGCATTTATTCACCATTGATGATGCTCCTCCTTCCATGTGGCATGAAAATTTTTTTGACATGTACTCATGATGCATTCTATGTTCCGAATTCCACAGTTGCCCAAGTAATTGCTAAATTCATTGCAAGGCTTACAGGAAGAATAAGAGAATGGTGGATTTCCCTAGGAGAATTTCGTCAAAAGCATGCAGCCTAATCTCAAACACTAGAAGATTTCTTCACAATCATTCATAATGAATTCCTTGGAGCACCAACACATTATATAGAAGTTGTGCAAAAAGAATTTCTTGCCATGAAATGCTGTTCATTTGAAATGAGAGATTTAGAAAGACATTTTGATCGGATGTCAAGGCGATTTTATACTATCAATGGCATGGATGATGTGAATATCAAAAGAACCTTCCTTAATTCTCTTTCAGAACCATTAGGAAAGGAAACACTCCGAATGATGAATATCCAAAGAATAACTCTAAACCAAGCTTCATTGGGAGAAATATATCAACATATGCTTATTGCCCTTGAAAAGCTCTGTAATCAAAGAAAATTCCTTTCAAAAATGGAAAAGATTCACAATTAACTCAAAGACAGCTGCAAGAGGAAGGATTTGCAGATAAAATTCCATGAAAAAGGTTGTGATGGTTTGATAAAAAAAAAGAACCCACTTTAGGAAGTATTCTTTCAAAAAGAAACACTATGCAGAACCAAAGAAAATGTTTTTCAAGAAAAAGAAATGGAGATTCCTCATAATAAAATATATATATAAAAAAAAAAAAAAAAAAAGCGCAATTCAGAGGAAAGACTTCCAAGGTCTGCTTTGTATGCAGAAATCCAGGACATTTTGCAAAAAATTGCCTGAAGAGAGAAAAAGCAACAAAGCTCCTTGAGCAAGCACAGATTCATGCAGAAGACACTCACTTCTCTGATGTAGAATCACTTTATTCATTAGATGATGAATACTCTTCCCAAGCACTAGTAGTCATGGGATATTCTACAATTGAAGAAGACTCAGATTCTAAATCAGTGGCCTCAGACCCAGAAATTCAAGACATTTATACCTCTCAGCCTACTTTAGTCTCTTTGGCTAGCCCCATTCCTATTGCCCAAGTCCACATTCTCCTTGACTCTTATTTTACACCTACCCCTGTCATTGCCCTTTTTGACACTAGTGCAGCAGCAACAATTATCCGTCCCAAAATATTACCTAAAGAATTTTGGTTAACTCATTACCAGATGTTCCGTGTAGCAAATGAAGAAACATTCCCAATCACAAAAAAATAAATAAATAAATAAAAAAAGGCAAACCCATACTCATCAGAATTTTCCTAACCCTCACTATAAAACACTAAGTCCTTGGATCCCCTCTCATTGGTAGAGACCTTCTTATAGGTTTCAATATCCTTCTCCAAATACCCAGCCTTAGATGGTCATCAAAAGGATTTTCACACAAACAACACCTCCTTTCCTAGACCCAAGTCCCTCACTTGTTTATTGTCGATCCCTATGACTCCCTAAGATTCCAGATCATCAATGATTGTTGTGCAAATAGCCATTCTGATTTCCTCCTGAAAAATCTAAATCCCTTATGGAGGAACCCAGACTTTTTCATACACCTTCATTTCAAAAAAAAAAAGAAGACATTAATCCTACAAAAGCTAGCCACAGAGGAATGAATCCAAAACATTTAGCCCTAGTTAAACAAGAGATTTCCATACTCTTCACTGAAGGTCTTATTGAACCCACTTCTTCCCCATGGGCTTGTGAAGCCTTTTATGTTAACAAGCATGCTGAGCAAATCCAATGAAAACTTAGATTGGTAATCAATTACCAAGATCTCAAACATTTTTTAGCAAATGACAAGTTTCCTTTGCCAAACAAAAGTGCTTTCTTCCAGCATCTTTCAAATGCAAAATTGCTCTCAAAGTTTGATTTTAAAGCAGGATTTTGGCAGCTAGGAATTCATCCAAAAGACAAATACAAAATAGCATTTTGTATCCCAGATCATCATTACCAGTGGACGGTTATGCCTTTTGGACTAAAAAATGCTCCATCCCAGTTCCAAAAGACAATGGCAACCTTGTTTCAACCTCTCCTGGCAAATGCATCGATCTATGTAGATGATATCCTCTTGTTCTTAAAAGATGTAGATTTCCATGAAAAATTGCTCATTGAATTTTACAATTTAGTGAAATCTCAAGGGATTATACTCTCTGAGAAAAAAAAAATGGTCATTGGGCAAACATCAATAAAATTTTTGGGAATGACTATCTTATATGGAAAGTATACTTTAGAGCCACATATTACTTCCTTTCTCAAAGAGTTTCCAGACAAGCTTTCTGGTGCCAAATAGATACAATAGTTCTTTGGAATTGTTAATTATATGTCTGATTTTATACCAAAGATTTCCAAGTATAGAAACTGCCTAGCTCAACTTTTGAAAAAGAACCCTCCATAATGGAATTCACTCCACACGAAAGAAGTCTAGCAATTGAAAAAATTAGCAGAAAAGCTTCCTCTATTGCAAATTTCAAGACTAGACAAACGAACACTACAAACAGATGCAAGCGATGAATATTGGATAGCAACCCTTTTTGAAGAAAATGATGGAAAGATGAACATTTGTGGATATAAAAGTGGTGCATTCAAGACCTTAGAACTTCATTACCATTCCACATTCAAAGAAATACTTGCGGTAAAGCATGGAATTGAAAAGTTCCAATTTCATCTCCTTAGGCATAATTTTCTACTAGAAATGGACATGTCCTCCTTTTCAAAAATGCTTCAGTTCAAAAGGAAAATGCTCTCACATCCCTAGTTACTCAGATGGTCAAATTGGTTTTCACAGTGGTCCTTCCAAGTCAAGAATATTAAAGGAAGAGATAATTTGATCACCGACTATCTTTCTAGAAAATCCCCAACTATTAATACTACAGTCATTTCTTCACCCTTGTGTGTATACCCTATCACAGACCCATCCTCATCCTCACATTCATATTCCATAACTGTTATGGTAGAAAGTCTTCCCTCAGATATAAAAGACCATATAAAAAACCTGACCCTTGAAGCTAGATCCAAAAGAATTATCAGAGTCCTCCATGATAACCTTAAACAACATTACAACCATTTTCTTGCCATTTACCCTAATCCTGACCAGCCATGGAAAGCACCTTTCGCCTTTTGGACATCTAATTGAACTGTGTTCCATTACCTGTACATGTGGTATCTGCTCAATGAGTTTTATTTATGCCTTCATTTTGAACCAAGATTTTACAAGCTCCTTTTCCCTCACAATAATAAATATTTTAAAAATTCTAGTTTGAAATCCTAAAAAATGATGCTCATAATGGAGATTTAAACCACCCCAGTTCATCCAAGATTTGGACACAAAATTATCACAGGATCTATGATTGTCAAGCTTAATTCAAAAAATGATGTTCAAGCAGAAGGAATCTTCCACCAGCCAGAAGTCCATTGGCTCACTAATCCAAATAACTCTCTCCATGTGCATGTGGACCCTTCTTGGTCATGTTGGCATAAAGCACTTAGGTGGATAGAAACTCTCAACACAGGAATTGAAAATTCGAATCAACCAGGTCAAAGTACTCTAGAAGTCTATCATCAACAATTGCCATGCGTTGAGTCTTGGGAGCTACCCAATCCTCTTCAAGTAGGCCACTATTTTGCATTCAATGGCCCTTATTATGACAACCATGAGCCAGACGTGGATCTTGATGATGATTGGTACCAAGGAAGAGATGGATGGAACTAATAGTGTTCAACACTTAAGAAAAGAAAAGATTTCATCCTCATCCAAATCTGTTGACAGCTTTTATCATTCCCACCTATGTCAGAAGCTTTTATCATTCCCAACAAATCCTACCAGAAGATATGAGGGCACTCCGAAGGAGATTTGTCCATTACCAAACACATACAGTCTACTGTATTGTCGGCAAAGAACTGTTTGTAAATTATGTTTGATTTTAGTTTGAGTTCCATCACCTAAAAATTTTTTACGCTCCTCAATATTTTACATACCAAACACAGGATAATGCGACCTTGAGGTGTGTTAATATTTTCACCTTAAAGATATTTCACTGTAAAATATTTTTCTTTACGTAAAAAAACTAAAAATGACTGATTACAATTATCACCTTAAAGATAGTGTTAATTTTCCTCTCCAAAAAAAAACGATAGTGTTAATTAATACAAGCCTCAAGGTTGCATTATCTTTTGGATAAAGTCCTACCCATTTTCCTTGACATTAGTTGCTTCAATATTGACATAATTACAATATTGAAAAAAATTTCTATTCTGTTTTTTTTAGTATAGGCACTAAATATTGAGAACTTCATTATCAAATCAAATCATACACAATTAATTCCTAATCAAGCTCAACTTGAATTAAATAACTGGTGGGTTTACATCTTAATATAACATTACTTAGTGTATAACTTGTGCATATACATGGTACAATTAAAAACAATCACAATTACATACACATATGAGTTTAAATTATACCTAGTGTAAGAGTTAAACATTTTTTAAGCCATAGATATATACATGAGTTTTACTCTCGTTTTTGTTTATTGGATTTTTCATGATTTATTTATATTAAACTCTATGTCTTTTGCATAACATTAACTAACCTAAAACAAAACTTTAAAAAACTGAGATAGAACACATGACAAAAAATTAGTCAACAATTGGAATTCAATATAAAATCTAATTGAATTTTTAATCAACTTTGAATTTATATATAGATTATGGCCTTACTTTATTTGAATGGGAAATAGAGAAAGAGGAAAGGTAGTCGAATAATAAATTAGTATAATTCAATCACTCATCTACTCTCCTGTCCTTCTATTGAGCTCTTCGTTTCAAACATACACTTAACCATCTCGTTCTTTAGAGCATTAACATTCGAGTATGCAAAAATTAACCTATTTTGCAACCTCAAACACTACTTTATCTATTTACCAACCCATTTTACAACTCACCATATATCCCAGTTTTTATTTTTACATATAATCCAATAAAATAATATATAAAAACTCATTTCTCTCCTCTCTCATCTCTCTTTTTCAGTTTTTCCTCTCTTCCTCTGTCTCTATCTCTCCAGCAAACATCTAGCCAAATCATCGAAGCTCAGCCATCTAGCAAATACCCAGCATCAAAGCTCAAGCACCACCACCACCACCACCCAATCACCAAAAATTGAACTAACCAACCACCATCACCACCACCCAAATCCCAACCCAACTACCTAGAATCAAAACCCACCCACCACCACATACACCCTAGTAGCCACCAGCCAAAAAAAAAAAAAGCAACCCCACCCCACCACCGCTGCACTACACACCACCACCATCAACAACCCACAAATCATCCACCATCATCAATAAACCCATCACTCAAAAAAAAAAAAAAAAAAAAAAAAACCATAACCCCGAGGTCCCCACCACCGTTGCACCATACACACACCACCACCACCTCCAACACACAAAAACCCACAAATCCACCACCACTAAACCCATAAATCCACCATGAACCACCACCAACAACAAACAAAGCAACCCCAAAACACATTAAACCCACAACACCATCAACACAACCAAAACCACCACCATCAACCCACTACCACCAATCACCAAATCCATCTCAAAATTAGGAAAAAAAAAACACTGATATCTTCACTAGATCATCCAAAATCAAATTTTTATCTTCTGCCAGATCATCCCAACATTCCATTGGCCCTCTCATTATCCAACTTGAAACTCACTTATCAGATCCTCCAAGTCAAAAACAATCTAGGTCTTCCTCAGAATCTGATATCTCCACTCTTTCTTTCCTCTTCGAAATGATATCTTCCCTTGCACAGCTTGAGACAAAATCTTCCCAAAATCACAGTTCCTAGAACAACACCAGGTAACCAACAACCTAATTTGATGAAGGTAGAAAGGTGAGAGAGGTAAGAGATGGAGTAAGAAAGGTGAGAGAGTAAAGAAAAGATAGGGCAGTGAGAGAGGAGAGAGAAGCAAGAGGGACACAAACAAGAGAAGTGGGGAGTCAGAGATGAGAGAGGGAAAAGTAAGGGGAAAAAAAAAAACCTAAGTGATTGCTACAGTAAGGTTGTATTTATACAACCATAGAGTATCAGCATCCAGGGATGCAAAAAAAAAAAATCATTCTCAAACACCATTTTATCTATTTTACCAACCCATTTCATAACTCATCCTACATCCCAATTTTTACTTTTACTTACAACACAACAAAATAATATAACTACCTAATAAAATAATTATAGAAAAACTCATTTCTCTCTCCTCTCCCATTTCTCTCTTTCCTCTCTTTCTTTGTCTCTATCTCTATCTCTCTGGTCTATCTCTATCTCTCCAGCAAACTAGTAGCAACCACCACTACCCCACAACTACACACCCTAGCATGGCAACAACCACCAATAAAAATAAAATAAAAATAAAAAACCTAGCACCCAAACACCAATCACAACCACCACCCAAACACCAAACCACCACTAATCCGACCACCCAAACACAAACCCACAACCACTCAAACACCAAACCACCACCAATCCGGTGACCTAAACACCATACCAACACCAATTCAACCACCTAAACACCAATCCATAGCCCATCCCACACCCATCAAGATCCACCAAAACCCATGATCACTAGAAACCCATAGATCACATCTCCACCACAGCCCTATCTAACCCACAACCCACAACTCACGTCTCCACCACAACCCCACCCGACCCACAACCCACAACCAACAAAAAAAATACCAGCAAATCGAGAGAGAAGGATGAAGAAAGAATAGAAAAGAGAGGAGTTGGAGAGTGAAATAATTAAAACACAATAAAATAATATAACTACCTAATAAAATAATTGTAAAAAAAAGAAAAAAACTCACTTCTTTCTCCTCTCCCATTTCTCTATTTCCTCTCTTTCTTTGTCTCTGTCTCTATCTCTTTGGTCTATCTCTATCTCTATCTCTCCAACAAACTAGTAGCAACCATCACCACCCCACCAACACACACACACCAACAAGGCAACAACCACTAAAAAAAAAAGGCCAGCACCCAAACACTAATCACCAATCACAACCACCACCTAAACACCATACCAACACCGATTCGGCCACCTAAACATGAACCCACAGCCCATCCCTCACCCACCAAGATCCACCAAAACCCATAGCTCATCCAACCCACAATCCCCACATTGCTACCATCGCATCACCCACAACCACTAGAAACCCACAAATCACGTCTCCACCATAGCCCTATTTGACTCAACCCATAACTCCACCCGACCCACAACCCACAACCAACAAAAAAAAAAATACCACCAAATCGAGAGAGAAAGATGAAGAAAGAATAGAAAAGAGAGAAGAGTTGGAGAGTGAGAGAAGAATCGAAGATAGAGAGTGAAAGTGAGAGAAAAAGAAAAGAAGAAGAGAGAGAGAGAGGAGAGAAAGAAAGAGTCAGAGACTGAGAAGAAAGAGAAGAGAGAGGAAAGAAAATTTATTATTTTAATTATCCATCCTTACTACAGTATGGTTCTATATACCCATATTTATGAGTTTGGTGAGTAAAATAGCAACTTGGAGGGTTTTACACCCCCCAATGCTAATGTTCTTACTGTAGCTGAGTTGCAAAAATTTTTAGAAATAACAACCCAATTGGAGCTTTTTTTTATGGGTTTGGTGGGTAAAATAGTAACTTGGGGGGTCCCCCAATGCTAGTGCTCTTAGAAAGTTAATCATAATCATAGCATCTTCAATATCAAATTAGGTCACATACAACCATCAACCAACATCTCACTTTGAGTCAAATCTTTGGTGGGTTTACATGTTGATGATGTTATAAGATTACCCCCTAGATCTAGGCCCAAAACTTTACTAAAGGGTTCCAAGGCCCCACATTGGGGAAAAAAAGCCCTAACAATAAAAAAGTCTATATAAATCCAATCCAATTAACATCCATGTATTGTTTCACCAAAAGAGAGTTGTTAAATTTTTTTTTTTTAAATTATCATCTTATTAGATCTCAAAACTGACAAACTGTATTGAACCGATGATCATATTTGCTCTATGCTAGGATTAAAAAAAAAAAAAAAAAAAAAAAAAAAAAAAAAAAAAAGCAAAAGAGGAGGAAAGGTGCATGGTATATTAAAATTGATATATTATGATCACACTTCCCCTCTCCTTTACCTCCATCCAAATCAGCCCATCCATCAAAACTCTTTAAAAGTGCACTCCATGAGACCAGTAGAAAGTAAATTTTTTCTTAATTTTTCCAATTTTTTTATCTTAAAGAGTGCATAGCAATTGCTCTGTTAAAATGTGAATTGATCCGAGTTTTGACATGAGATTCATCTAGAATACACCTTTAAGAGTTGCACTCCAAATAAAAAAGAAGAAACAAAGTGCTTACTTTTCTTTTTCTTTTTCTTTTTTGGGCTGAACAAAGAAAGACCTTGCTTAATTAATTAAAACATAATCGAGATAATAAATATCACATGGTGTTGGAGGGTGCCAATCTTAAGTGGAGATCAAGTTCATCTCCTCCTTTCACTTCTTCTGTCATTGACAAGGCTTTCCTACGGCCCAGATCAGCTGGGCCCACAACAGGAAGCTCACGCGGCCGTCCAACGTACATATGATAAGGGTTCACTGCTGGGAACCGAGCCACACCAACAGGTCCAACAAAGCTTGGTGACCCACAACTACTTGAGGAAACGAACGGTCCTGATCTTCCTGCATGGGCAACGATAATTGGAACAGCTACAAACCGCTGATGATGATCATGATCATTTGGAAATTGGGCCCGCTTGGCTCGTTCACGTTCTCTCTTATGCGCGTTTTGATGGCCACCAAGTGCTTGAGAATTTGAGAACTCTCGGTGACAATACTGGCACTCAAAAGCTCTCTTATTCTTGCTATCACATGGTTCTGTTGCGGGCACATCGTCACAGCCCGTTACAGGAAACCCAAATAGCTTTAACACAGAGGAGCTTCTTGGTTTTTTGTCTGACTCAGAGTCAGACTCAGACCCATATGGGTTAGCATTATCTAAAGCACTCATGCTAGTTGTTCTAGAAAAAACCCTTGTGGCAGTTTTTGGTATGAGTTAAGAGTCTTACTCTTAGAGATGCGTGGGGAAGTGAAATTCTAAAATGGTTGTTTATATAGACAACGTGTGCCATGCATAATAAAAACACGGGTTGCCTCAAACAGTGAACACTGAACAATATGGTGTAGAATCCAAAACTGACCAATAGCAAAGAATCTAAGTGCATCAAAAGCTACAGTTTTGAGAGTAAAGGTACCCAAAAAGCTTTATTAACTGTTAATTTTGTTTGTCGTCTTTTGCTATGAGAGACAGACTGATAGTGAGTCTTGCACTCACGCTAGCTAAACCTAGACCAAGATATCTGCTGAAAAAATAAAGGTTTATTAGCTTTCAACATATATATGAAATATTCCTTTCATACGTTTGAAATTAATTACTTTTGTTAGTTCTACATTTCAGAACTATTTAGGACTAAGGATTGACTGTTGTTATTGTCATTTTTAGTTTTCCATCTATTCAATTCTCCTGGGCCACCCAACAAAAAAGAAAAATGAAAATCGTACTGTCTGCTAGCTCTGCTATAAATATATATATATATATATATATATATCTTATATTGAAGTATAAAGTGATCAAATAATAACATTGAAAATAGATTGGGATCTCTGTGTGTATAAGCTTAAATGGATGTCTTTTTAATGGTTTTGGCAATATATATCTGTCTAACAAAGTATGAACCACATTCTGGTTTTTGTGCCACGGGAAATTGGCCACACATACAGTACTGCAAAATGATCGATGATGGTAATGACAGAAAGTGACTGTCGGCACTAACTATTTTTTTTGGGACGGGTTTGCAAATTGCAATATTCGTATTCCCTGTACGCTTAGATGATGACCCTGTTCCCCGCAATCCAAGCTCATTTGACTTCAACAAAGGCTCGGGTTTTGTGGAACGCTGGGACTTCAATGAGAGACCATTGGAAAAAGGTGTGCATATTCAAGTAGAATCCTTTGAAAGATCCTTCTTCTAAAGAGCCATGATAATGAACCTTTACTTATCACCATTTCCCATCAAAAACTGTACTATATCATGCCATACACACCAAAAAAACTTAATAGTAGCATACGAAGGGCCTTTGTTTTTATCAAGGTTTGGCAATACCCTGGCCATGGAATTATATGCATGATTAATGACCACATAGCAATATATCTGTGTGTGTTTGGATTATCGAAATGTTTGTGTGTATCTGTGTGTAATGCACTAAACTAAAAGACATGAATTTTGTTTGTGTGAAACATCAATTAATTCATGTTTCATTTCATATACGACTTATCCTTAGTCTCAAGGTGTTTGGTATGAATCCAATTCACAGCATTAAGCCAATGGCTTGAAAGCTATTATCATTCTAGTACACCTATTGGCCCACTAATGTGCTTGATAATTTGAATTTCGTGATGATTCCTTTGTCCTTTTATCTTGCCATTGAAAAGTATGATGAATAGAGAATTTCATATCTAGACCAGGGACATTTCTTTCTTGGACTTGACGATAAACCAAAAAGTTGATACACATATATTTTAAGCTGGTGGGGGACGGCTCGTCACAGAAAAGGTAGAAGGGCACCTGGGCATGCCAAGGACTAGTGATTTGTGTTATGTTGATGAAGCAAGGCCATTCATTCAAAAATGCTAATTGTTAAATCATGTCACTCACCTTTTTGTCTGTCTCGTATTACAATTGAGACCTCTGAATGTTAAAAAGGATAAATCATCTACAGTTCTCAAAATAATTTTAGTGTGGAGCGCTTAAAAATATTTTTTCATTTTTGTTTGTTTTAAAATAAGTGCATTAGAATTTAAAACATTGTTAATAATGATGTCAAAAATCGTTAATGAGCTGCACAGTCCTCATGTGCTCTAGACAGAACCTAAGATCTTGCAGAGAGTACCAGTGTGGTATTGGCCAAATACCCTCTGAAGATTAAGTTAGAGAATTTTTACAATTCTAGAGTGCTAGAACTGGGAGAAATTACACATACCTTGATTTGTGAGGGCTTTGGGGTTTTATAGTAGTGCGGAGTTGACCTTAATTTCTTGGTGGAAAATGTATTTGCTTGTAGAGAAGATCCCCATTAATACTCGTAATTTACGGGATTCTTTTCTTATAAGGCTTCCTTCGATTGTAGTTGGGCGTGGATTGCAAGATATTTTCAGTCTAGGATTCTTGGAGACCACTCACGCCACAAAGGTGACGCGTGGGTGCCACGAAGGTGACACGTGGCTTTAGTTGATTGTCTAGCTTTGGTCCGTCTGCCTCGAGGGATCCACCCGTCGCACCTTCTCTCCGTCCATGTCACACGTCCATCTACTTCAAGGAATACAACCTTCGTGTCTCTCATCCATCCAAGTTGTGAGCCCATCCTCTAGTTTTTAGAATGCCAAGACTGTCTATTTTCGCAACTCCGTGAATAATGTTTACTCTCGTTATTTATATCCATCTATTTGGGGATTTTATCCCTATTAGTTAATATCAAAATGTTGCCAGTAAAATTGTTTTAAATGCTGATGACATGGTAAAATAAAATCTAATCTACTCACTTTAAAATGAATGAATAAGATTTTAAGATTTCATATGCAGTAGAGTTATTCTTAAGGGCCCTCATCTTTCTCTATATCCAAAAATATATAGGATAAAATTAATTTTACATGCCAAACTCTTTCATTAGCATTGGTAGTTAGTATCATAGATCTGAGGTTTATTTTTGTTTAATCGGCCCTTGATGGTGTTCCTTGCATATACGAGGTGTCGTTTTAGCAAAAAGTTTTTTTGCCTTTGATCTCAACTTTTTCAGACAACATCTTCACAATTTAAACACACAAAAATCCACACATTGCGCCATTAGGACGAGCTAGCATTTCATGCCCCCACTAGTGCATGTTCTCCTCTCCGATCATATGCACATGGCTAGGGCTTGCATGTGAGACATGTCTTTGTGAGAGGGCACTCTAAATGCCTGTGGTGCCTTCACAAATCTTCTCCACTAGGAAGTTTTTATTTGTAGTCTTATCTAGCAATTTTTTTTGGGATAGTGACAATAAAAATAATTAGTGTAATACTATAATTATAGAAGGTGAAGATACTGCATTGTGAGTTACACACATTTTAGAGGCTTAGAATTTCTGACATTAAATATAAAATCTTTTGTGGATTATTCATATATGCTTGACATAACTTTTGGAAGACCATAAACAGGAATGGAGTTAGGAAATTTTGTTTGGGGTTCTCGACTATAATATCAAAATATATTTAATTAGCATCTACATATTAACTTACATAAATACACAAATATATATATATATATATATATTTTTTTTTTTTTTTTGTGTGTGTGTGAAGATTTCATGCCTTCTAAGAAAAGACAATATCAACATCATAGAGAAGGCTCTTGATTCAATTTCTCTTTTAGACTTCTTAACATTATAAGTTTTAATTAAATGTCACCATTTCATCATTTTCATGTAAGTCAGATAAGCTCTTTTCATATATTTAGCATGTAAAATTGTATAAGCTCAATGAAATTAACAATATTTATAACTTAATAAAGACTTAATTTTTATATACTAGAAAAAAAATTAATATGAATTGGACATCGACATTCGTATCAATTCTATGGGAAATTATTATGTACTCTCGGAATATCATAAATGCGTACTCCCTCCTCTCATATGAATGGCGGGTCCTACTAATTAAATTCATGGTGGGACCCACTATTCATATAAGAGGAGGGAGTACGCATTTATAGTACTCCGGGAGTACCTAATAATTTTCCCAATTTTTCTATGATATATTTATAACTTTATTCTTATTTTATGATAAAGTTTTGAATTAAATGGTTTTTTTTTTCTTTTGAGAGGCAGGAGCTCATAACCCATGGGGTCCACGTACCAAAAAATTAACTTTTATTTATAAAGTTATTCTAAATATACTTTCAAAAAATTTGGGGTCTATGGCCCCCCCCCCCCCCCCTCTCCCAGCATCGACCTCAAAATCTAGCTCAGCCCATGATTGCTAAATCACAAGTATGGTGTACCGTTTTACTTTTACCACTTAATATATTGGTCCACTTCTTGCCATTCACCATCGAATGTGATTTATCGTTGTCTTGTTTGTGCCTTTTGTAGTGCGAAGCTAGCTAGTTAAGGACCTAACCCTATGATAAAGTTTTGTTTTTTATGGTAAGGTCGTCAAACATATCATAGAAATTAAAATTTTTTTGTGCAAATATATAAAGATGTATATTGAAGTACAATGCTTAATGGAGGTAGCTCATTCATTATGTGACAGAATGATGCATTTTTGGAAGGGTAAGCAAAAGTATGTGACATTCTGTACGTGCCACATGGTCACTTAAATAAATCATGTCCCACTAACATATCATGTTACTCTATATCGCAATATTGGGAGAATACTATCATTTTGTACAATGGTGGAGCAAAAAAAAAAAAAAAAAAAAATCTGGGGGACCAAATCAAATATATTAAAAATATTAAATCTAAAAAATAACCTATGAATCACACACACCCATATATATTACTTATGCATAAAGTGTGTCAATAACATGATTTAATATATATTATTTCTTATATATAACAAAAATATTTATATAAAGTTAATCTTTCCATAATTCAAACCTTTTTTTTTATTTCTTTTTCAAATCAGTTTATAAACTATGAAGTATCTTTTAAATTATATTAATCATAATTGATATTCTTAAAATATTTTATATCAAGATTTTTTTTGGTAAAATAAAATAGAAATTACATAGTTATAGTATACTAATAGTTTTTAAAAATATGAAACATATAAATTTAATCAACTTTAACTCATTTAAGTAATAAGTGTCACTTTGCATGCCTATACATGTAGTACAAATCAATATAAGGAAAATAAAACAATAATAAAAAATAAAGGAAAACCTTATTTTTCATGAATGACAAATGCAATAATTTTTTTTTTCTTCTAAATCCTAACTACAAAAACTACAATTTTCTTTCTTCTAATAATAAAAGTATAGTAATGTTACAATCATAAACTATTTTACAATATTTTTATAACTGTTAATATAGCTAACTTATTATTAGTTTTCATCTAGACCCATCATTAACATAAAAGTAAAAAGTAGTATCCCTATCTCTCTACTTGTCCATATAAAAAAAATTGTTTCTTTTAGAAAACAAAGAGGGCTTTAATTAAGAAAATTTACTTATATATTTTTAAGAACATATATATTGAATATGCTTTGGTTTGATAAACTATTTATGTATGGTTAAAAGAGTAATAAATGGAAAAATGATACATTAATAATTTACATAAACTTGCCCATTGAGTTTTATAGCTCAATTGACACCTCTTAGTTTCCAACTGAATATACAAGCTTCAATTTCTCCCTCCCTCAACTATTGAATTATCAAAAAAAAAAATTATACACATAAACTTATATATTTTTTAGGACATAATAAGCTTTGTTTTAATGCTAGGTTTGGTGTAAGAGGAAATAAATGATGCATTTGTATAATTTCTTTAAAATCTAAGGGGGAATTAGTTAAATTAATATTTATAAAAAATATATAGGAGAGCATGGAAATTTTCAAAACCCAAAGGACCATGGCCTCCCTCACTCCACCATTGTTTTTGTATCTTGCAACATAAGAAGATTACATGATGCGACACATAAAAAGATAAAGATGTAGTTAATCAATAAGAAAATACTAGCTTGTTAAGAGTCTTATGACTTAGGGTCCGTTTGGATACAACTGAAAACTGAAAACTGAAAAATATTGTAGCAAAATAATTTTTAAATGTGTGAATAGTATCGTGGAACCCATTTTTAATGAAAAAATTGCTGAAAAGTATATTTTGTGGGACCC
The DNA here is from genome assembly GCF_001633185.2 of Quercus lobata. NCBI lineage: Eukaryota > Viridiplantae > Streptophyta > Magnoliopsida > Fagales > Fagaceae > Quercus > Quercus lobata. Next base: position 11,323,066 of record NC_044909.1, on the reverse strand, counting down.
ATAAACAGTACATAAAAGCACTGTTCACAAAAGAAAAGTCAAAAAGTTACGGCTTGACAAAAAAAAAATTTCTGAAACGTAAACGTGCGTCTGGGAAGCGCAAAACGCGCTTCCCAAACGCACTCTTAGTGACATTACTTGTCTTATTTATGGGAAGAATATGAGTTTAAATCCTCCCAACTTGTAAAAGTAAAAGCAAAAAAAAAAAAAGTTTGAAAATACCAAAGCATTATAATTTTTTTTTTTTCTGAAAGCATTATAAAATTCATATTATCATGAATTGTAAAGCACAAGTGCTTGAGTCAAGTTTTAAGAACCACGACTTATGCAAAAATACTAAAACATAGAATTGTAATCTAAACACCCCTCTCAAAATCCCAGTTAAAGGAGATCAGCACTTATTAACTTCATAAAAAATGATATTGAGATGTAGAACCATAATCCAATCACCTCTATTAGGATTTCACCTAAAACTATGATTAGAAGTTTGCAGGAAAAGGAGATGATAGGAAGATAGGAGGGAGAGGAGTGAAGAGTATAGTAGATATCCCTCAATTTGTTAGAAGTTTTAAAAATTAAAAGAGGGGAGAGGAGAGTAAAGATCACTCCCCTTATTCAGTTTTTTTTTTTGAGAAAGACCCCTTATTCAGTTTTTTTTTTGAGAAAGACCCCTTATTCAGTTGTAGAATGGAAAATAGAGGAAAAGATATAATAAAGAGACAGATGATTATAAAAATTCATTTATTGAATTCTATATATAATATTCATTAAGGGAAAAATTGGAAGTCCATACTAATCAATAAAGTGGGCAAAATTTGCTGAATAGTACTTTTCTCCCTCCAAATTGGCAAATTACCCCACTTTGGAGGAATTGAAAATAAAGAGTTTGAAAGGGTAATGTACCCCTTCAAACCCCTTTAAATCTTTTCTCCTTCACTTTAAAAAAAGCTTTGAAACAAGGGGAATGTAAATCCTCACACCCTCCCCCATACTTCCTTTTCTCTCTTCTCATCCAAACACACTTTAAATTAGATAAGCACTTATTAATGACCATTTTAAATTAGATAAGCATGATATGAATGCTTGCCTCTAGTTTATAATTTGACTTGGTCTTTTCTTTTCTATTTTCCTAAGCATTGATGCTCATGATGATGGCCAAGAGTACGTTTTTCTGTATTTGAAATTTCTAAATAACATGATAGTGCATAATATCATCATGCTTCATGTTGGATAATTACAATTTACTCCATTGTAGTTTGACATAATCACAATTAATCCACAAACTTTTAAATTTTCTGTTGCGATACTTAATTCCCTATGGTTTGGACTAACACTCCGTTTGTTTCAATGAAAAACATTGTATAAAGATAATTTTCCGTGTTTTTCAGTATTTGATAGTATCAGAAAAACGAGTTAAAAGAAAACTACTTTTGGTCAACAGAAAAAGTATAACTTATTTTTAAAAATTGTTTTCCACTAATTTTTTTTGGAAAACAACTCTATTTCATAGTAAGCTAAATAAGAGAAGTTAAAAGATTGTTTTTTAACTCATTTAAGGTTACTACCAAACATAAAAGAATGAGATAGTTTTATAGAAAATATTTTTTGGAAAATGACTCATTTTTTAGAAAATATTATTACCGAAACAAACAAAGCGTAAAATGAAATTGTTAAGGTTTCACCTAAAGTACCTCCAATGATTTCATTTAAGGGAAAAGTTAATGGATCCCCTAAAAACATTGGTTTATGAAAATTTTTTAGAAATTTTTTATGGGAAAAGAAAAAAACAACTGACTTTGTTTTACAACTTTTTATATTCTCATCAAAGTGGTATTAAAACTTTCCTTAAATAATTAATTAAAAAAATTCCCCAATGGCACCTATTAACCGGATCCTTCATTTAATCCAAACTTAGGAGAGAAAATGTAACAAATTTTTTTGAAAAAAAAAAAATTCTCGTGGCACTAAACTATTGTTTAATCAAATCACATTAGGGGTAATTTGTTTGTCTAAACAAGGCAAAATTTAGTAATTTGGAGCAATTCTAATAGTTTCATTTTAATCCAAAATTTATTAATTTAGATAGAATCTTAACCATTTTATTTTAATCCAAATTTTAGAGGGTTAAATGTATTTATTGAAAATGTATGGACGAAATTATAATTGTAAACCACACAAGAGGATGATTTGTAATTTTTTTCCCTTTTAATAAATATATAAAAAATATGAGTAAATAAAATTTGTAGGTGTATACTTTTAAACCTGTCCAAAAAAAGAAATATTATGCTAAAGTCTCTAACCATCATTTTTGGTAATATTACTAAATGTGTACTGTACCTCTTTTCTTTTCCATTTTTGTTAGAACTAATGGACAATGTACGTAGCCACTAGTGGGAGGCTAGCTAGACCGAAGGACAGACCCAAATTTATTCTTTTTTGTCAAGTCTTGTGGAAAATGCTGCAAGTCACTTGTCACAGAGGAGGGTGGAGAAATTTTCTCGATTCAAATTGATTTCAAGTCATGAAACTTATTGTGTAGTGTCTTGGAAAGGAAATTTTGAAGACGTGGAGAGAATTAAGTAATGATACTGAGCCACATGAATATTATCTTTTGACTGTAACACGTACGTGCATAATTAGTCCATTGGAGAATACTATTGTCACCAAAATTTTCACAATAAAATTATATACAATATAAGTTCACATCCAAATTATATCATCTCAAATACTATATAATAAAAATTATGTTCTACTGGCTGTAATTTCACCCTCTCCTTTTTTTATTAAGTTTTTAATTTATTTCTCCTTACTTTTGCAAAAAACACGACCCAACGGTGTTAAAATGAGTCAAAAAATGGTTACTCAATTGACAATACTCTACTTTCGCTTTGAAGGTTTTATATTTGGAGTCATCATTTGATTATTTTATAATAAAATCACAATTTAAAAATTTTTTTTTTTTTTAAAAAAAAAAACATTTTTACTTGAATGAACTTCTAGATTACATTGTCTTTCTTGAAAATTCATAAAAACAAAAAATTACATGGCCTGTTTTCCTAGTTACAATCAAAAAATAAATACAACACTTTTACTCCTAATTACATTCTAAAAATAGAAAGTTACATAAATAGGTCACTAATTTAGACTCCAAACCAAAGTTCGAAAGATAAATAAAAAGATTAGAATGTATTAGACACCCACCCAGCCTACTCAAAAGTTGATCTTTTAGGAATCACTGGTCATATCATTTTATGAACAAGTAATTCATTTCATATTATCTTTACACAAACATGTAAATTCATCAAATTATTGTCAAAGAAAACATAACATTTACAAGCCATTAGTCCAAGAATCATGTTCATCAAGTTTGCATAATAATCTAAAAAATTCTTTTCATACAAAGATCATGGATATTCACATTGCAATTTCATTCATGCATGTTCATTTTTGGATGTTAACTTATTATTATCATGTCACATCCATAACCTAAGAGCATGCTCATTCGAGCTAACAATTTAGCCAATGTCATCAAAAGAAAACACATTACTTGCAAGAATTAAATAGTGTAGATTTTTTTTAAAGGGTTAGAACATTATATGTGCATGCACTAGCTCTTGAAAGGAATATGATAACGGATTACCTTTAAGGATGGACTAAACTCCACTCGAGATGGTGCTATTCCTCACTACCTTTCTTGTCAATCCACGGACTACTTTTCTTTACCTCCAAATAAGGAAGTTGTACCTTCAATCCTCATATATTGGTTTGGTGAAATTTCATATTTATCCTCCACGATAATAAGATAAGAGTACGTTTGGATTGGGCTGATTTCCAGCGCGTCTGCGTCTGCGTTTTTCCCTTCTTCTTTTTTTCACGCGTTTTTGAGACTTGCGGCTACTGTTCATGCACTGTTCAATGAACAGTAGCCGCAAAGTTTGATTTTTCTAACTTTTTTCAGCCAATTAGTGCACATCGTGTACTGTTCACGGGCCCACAAATTTCACTTTTCAGCAACTTTTTTATTAAAAATGGGTCCCATAGTACTATTCACATATTTAAAAATTATTTTGCTACAATGTTTTTCAGTTTTCAGTTTCAGTTTTCATTTTTCAACTGTATCCAAACGGACCCTAAGAGTGGAAAACAGAAAACCAAGCAAAGCGTTTGAAATTTGAGAATTTAAAGGTTGAAGAAATACCAATCTTTTTTCTTTTTGAGAAACAAAGAAGTACCAATCTAAGAGCTCCTTTTCCCAATCAACACTTTGACTTCCAATGCCACTTTTCATTTTTATCTGATTTTGCTTCAATTTTCTGGCTTGCTTTGGGATAATTACGAGTTTTAATCCACCTTTTAAGCCACCTATTGATCATATTATCCTAAGATATAATTAGGATTTTATATATATATATATATATATATATACAAGATAAAAATTCTACTCTAATTTAATCTAATCTAAGTGTATATGTATGTGAAGCTCCTTCCTGGAGACTTAAATCTTGGCCCTTGCCCCCCACACTCCATAAACACTTATACTTACAATTAATTATCCATTTTTACCAGATAATTAATTAAATATTCAAAGATGGCCATTATATATTAGAATTATCCAATGCACACCTATACATTTTTGCATTTAAGCTTGAACCAGTGAGATTTTAGTACATAATTAATTAAAATTGATTCTTTTTGAGAACCATACTTAATTAATTATTCACAACCACATGTTTTTAAATCCAATTACAAGAATGTCTCTTGTATGCTTAAACTTGATGTGACTTGATCTTTTAATCCGATGGTCCTATTTTCATATGCAATGTGTTATTTTAAAATTTAGGAATTTTAATGATGTCTGAACTTAATTATTTACTCATCTTAATATTCTTTCCATAATCTCTAAAAAAATCTTTAATTTCATGTGTGACTGATAGTTTCGTACCTATTCAACTCATTTGTGTCCCTTTTTTTTTTAATTTTATATATAAATGTAATGGTTGGGACTAAACACATGAAATTTTCTCATTCTAAAAATAGTACCACTTACTTAAACATGCAAGATAGATGATAAAGAGAGTGGAGTTAACATGCAAGATAAAAATAGTAAGTGTAGGGCTAAGGGCCCAAATCATATATTGGGCCTTGGGCCTAGTCCGAGAGCATTAGCAGTCCAAGGAGGAGCAAATAGTAATGAATGATTCAGGTTCAAGGTTTAGTGAGCAAGATATGAACGGGAAGTTGGTCCGAGGAGGAATAACTCCTCGGATACGATAAGTACAATTCATATATGTACTCCAACAATTAAGGTGACCTTCTAAGAAACTCTATCGATAGGGACGTGCATCATGAACATACGAAAATGAGGGGAACCCAAAAATATCTAAGGGAAAGCTATTACCACCGCATTGAATGCACTACAGCTACTTTTCTGGACGCATTTATGTGAAGAATACCCCTAAATAGTGCTACCTTGGCCACTACAACTCATAGAAAGCCAGAGAGAGTATTTGATGGGACAGATACTCAAGTAAGGGCTCAAATGACCAACAAGTGTAGGATCAAGATGATCTGAGGGGAACTATATAATGTAAGGGACCTTCCATGAGGAGGGGGATCGGAAAAATAGAAAGAGAACACTGTAGCAATCTAAATTGTCTTTGTATCCAATTGTGATCAATTTATACAAGTGTGACCTCCTCAGACTGAAAGTCCATTGATATCAGAACCTCTTATTTGTGTTTGATCGTCATTTAATTCAATACTAGCCGTTGTCCAACTCATTAGGGCCTAGTTCTTTGACCCACTCTCTACAAATTTATTGTACTGAGCTCATTAGGCCAAGATCCCATACATCTTGGACTTGGGCTGTAAACCGTGTCCTTACAGTAAGTATATCATTTTTCTTAATAATATAGGGATAGAAAAACAAACTTTAAGAAAACTTTAGGGAGGAGAAAAATATTTTTAGGCAAAAATACAATTTACACTCTATAAATTCAGTGAATTGTTATTTTAGTCCACTAAATTTAAAATTGACATTTTAGTCCGTCAACTTTGACAACACTATTGTTTTATTCCTTTCATGTCCATTACCATTTGAAAACACATTAACTCTCTCAAAACAATGTTGTTTTTAAATCATTTTTTTATGCTTCAAATGTGAAACAATATCATTTTAGGAGAGAAAACATCAATAGAAGAATGACTAAAGTAAAAGCATTGTCAAAGTTAAAGGACTAAAATGACAAAATTTAAACTTATTAAACTAAAAGGAAAATTCTCCAAGCCTATAAGATGTTTTTTATTTTTACCATATCATTTATATTTATATATATATATATATAAAGCTAAAATACAAATTGCACCCTTTAAGTTTGACTGAAATTCATTTCAATCATTTAACGTTACTTTTGCTCAATTAAATCCTCTAAGTTTCAAATTTATTCAATTCAAGCCATTCATATTTCGTTAAAAAATTGCCATTAAAAAATATTTTTCTCACATGAAAAAAATTAATAAAAACATTTTTTTATATAGATTTTTTATGTAAGATTTATTTTTTCATTAGTTAATTGCATATTTAATAGCAATTTTTTTAACAAAATTGGATTAAAATCCTAAATTGAATAAATTTGAAACTTAAAAAAATCAATTGAATAAAGTAAAATTAGAAAATTGAAATGAATTTTAGTCAAATTTAGAATGTGCAATTTACATTTTAGCCCAAAAAAATTATACTAAGAAACAAAGATCAACCTTAGACTCTTGCTAGGAGAGGTGCCTTAGGCTGTTTGGATGAATTTTTTTCATCACTCAATTTCCGTCACTCAATTTCCATTACTCATAACTCATCACTCATCACTCATCACTTAATTTTTCACACCCGTTTGGCACCATCACTCACTTTCCATCACTCAATATTTTTCACACTATTTGTGGGTCCCATAACTGTCACTCGATGCAGCTTTTTTTTTTTTTTTTTTTTTTTTTCAGTAGCCAAACTCATCGAACCCAGAGAAAAAAAAAATCTGAACGCAGAAAAACCCAGCCAAAAAAAGAACCCAGTGAAAGAACAAAAAAAAAAAAAAAAGAGAAAGAATTGAACCCAGAAAAACCCAGCCAAAAAAAGAACCCAGTGAGAAAAAAAAAAAAAAAAAAAAAAAAAAAAAAAGACGAAGAACTGAACCTAGTGAAGAACATGAAGAAGCCACTAGTGTGAAAGGAAAGAAAAGAAAAAGAACATGAACACACGCACCGAACCCAGTGAAGAAAAAAAAAAAAAAAAAAGATGGTCAAAAGTTACGGCTTTGACTAACAGTGGGTCCCTCCATGTAGTGTTATTTACGGAAATTTCATTGAGTTATGAGTTATGGAAACTAAAAACAGCTAAAATGTGTTTTTAGTTTCCATAACTCATAACTCAAAAATCAGAGAATTGAGTGATGGAAACAGAGTTATCGTGCGCTAAACGGATATTGAGCTATGAGTCCCACCATTTTTGAGTTATGAGTTATAGAAACTGAAAGTTGAGTTACGGAAATAGGCCATCCAAACAGCCTCTACTTCCTCAAGATTTTGTAATTTTCCATTCACTGATGTTGCTCTCTTAGTTGGCCTTGATGCTGTGGGAACCATGTATGAACGGCTCCAAGTATATGATGTTTCTTAGTTAATCTCAATTGCCCTGTTTACCAAAAAAGAGAAAGAAAAAAAGATCAACCTTTTTTTGAGAGAAAAAAAAAAAAAAAGGATCAACCTTAGACCAAATTCTAGTGATAAAAAAATGTGAGCCCAAAAACAAAAAAGGACCAAATGATTTGATTGGGCCTTTGGGCCAGACTTCAATATATGTTCTACATAGATCTCATATCCAGCCCAATTCTTAATAAAAAGTTAATTAAAAAAACAACAAAAACAAAAACAAAAAACTAGGGTTAAGTCTAACGTACGCCGCTGAGGTCTCTTTTTATTGGTTCGTGCCAGCCGTTCGTTTACCCACAAATCACGGGTTTCCCAAAAGAACCCAGTTTTTAGATCCAACGGCTGAAAATCACTTGTGGGTACTCGATAACCTGGTGCACCCACACGGCGCACGATAGCTATCCCTCCCTTGAAAACAGTTCTTCGTTCTCCCTAGTATGCGCCTTACTCCTCCCCGCCAGTTTCCAACACTCTCTCATTGGTTTTTTGACAGTTAAAAAAACAGTTATTCAGCTGCTCAGATCAAACCCAGGTGTGCATAACTGTATCTATCAATAATTTTGATTTTTTTTTTAGTAGTAAATGTACTCATTCTTCATGTTCGTGTGTGTGGGGATGCGTGTTTTTTTTTTTTTTTTTTTAAATACAGTTTTTCAGGTGCTGAGATCAAATCCAGCTGAGTATGACTGTCTCTTAAAGAAAGTACATTTTTTTTAGGATTTTTTTTTTTTTTTTTTTTTTTGGGGATGAATTTTTACTTGGAAATGTAGCTCATTTTTCATGTTTGTGACTTTTATTTTTGAAAATTGTGGTGGGTTTTTTAAAAGGGTAAAATTTATGGGGATTGGTGATATGATATTGGAATTTGGATCTTGTTGGAGGTTGGAATTGGATGGATCATATTTGTGAGATTAAATGAATTTGTGGGGTTTGATTTATTTTGTGAGAGACCCATATGAGATTGGGATTTAAATGAGATGGAGATCCAAAGCTGCATTCTTTGATACAGTTTTTGTTAATGTAAAGTTCAGTGGGTTCTGTTTTCAGCTGTGTTTGATTGTGTGTTTTGATCCTAAATCATATCTGAACATTGGGTCTTTCTTTTTTCTTTTTTCTGTTGGGAAATCAAATGTTGGACATGATTGGTTAGGAAGTAATTATGGGACCTGTGTTTTTGAGGAATTGTTGAACATTGGGGCATATCTTATGAAAGCTTGTCTTCCTCTATTTCCCTTGTGAGATGCATTAAAAGCATACTCTTGTTGTCCTATTGAAGTAAAAGTTTCACTTGTCAAGGGAGTAGCACACACTTTTTAAGGAAACATATAAGCTCATTAACGTTGCTGCTACCTTCTTGTCTTTAGCTTGTGTACTGAAAGAACACGATTCATTGATGCCACCAGAGTGTGTGAAAATTGGAATATGTGCTTAAAAAAAAAAAGATTGAAGAGCTTTCTTGATCAATTTCTGATACCAAAGAATGTTAGGATGTATAAAAGAAATTTAAGTGGCAAGTCACTCTGACTTGTTTTTCTTTTTGCATATCATATTCTTAAGCTGCATTTTTTTTTTTTTGGTTAAGCTGTTATGTTTGTCCTCACAGGTGCTTAATCTGCAAATTCAGTCATCTGTAGAGGAAAGAATGTCGGAAGGGACAAGTGTAGTGATGGAATCTTCTGAAAATGGCACAGATTTGTCTCAAGATGATATTGGCACCATAGAGGAAACACCCGACAATACAATTTTGTCACGACAGACTTCTGTGAACCTTGTTCCATTTATAGGCCAAAGATTTGTTTCTCAGGAAGCCGCTTATGAATTTTATTGCAGTTTTGCAAAGCAATGTGGCTTTTCAATCAGACGTCATCGAACTCGTGGCAAGGATGGGGTCGGTCGGGGAGTTACAAGAAGGGATTTCACTTGCCATCGTGGTGGATATCCACAGTTGAAACCGTCTGAAGATGGAAAGATGCAGAGAAACCGCAAATCATCACGCTGTGGTTGTCAAGCATATTTACGCATTGTTAAGCGGGCAGATTTTGACCTCCCTGAATGGCGTGTTACAGGATTTAGCAATATCCACAACCATGAACTTTTAAAACCACAACAAGTTCGTCTCCTTCCTGCCTATTGTACAATATCTCCAGATGACAAAAGTCGGATTTGCATGTTTGCAAAAGCTGGAATGTCAGTGCGGCAAATGTTAAGATTGTTGGAGCTAGAGAAAGGTGTTAAGTTGGGCTGTCTACCATTTACAGAAATAGATGTGAGAAATCTTTTACAATCTTTTAGAAATGTTGATAGAGATAGTGATGCTATTGATCTTATCGCAATGTGCAAGAAACTGAAAGATGAAAATCCTAACTTCAAGTATGACTTCAAAATAGACTGCCATAACAGGCTGGAGCATATTGCATGGTCTTATGCTTCATCAGTTCAATTGTACGAGGCATTTGGAGATGCAGTGGTTTTTGACACAACACACCGTCTGGATGCCTATGATATGCTATTAGGCATTTGGCTTGGAGTGGACAATCATGGAATGACATGTTTTTTCAGTTGTGTGCTTCTACAGGATGAAAATATGCACTCTTTTTCCTGGGCACTGAAGGTAAGAAGTTTATGGACGTACATATGAAGAAACTGAGGACCATCATCTTTTCCTGCTCTATTTCCTCATTTTGCACGTAAGCCCTAAGTATGAATGTTTGACAAAGGGCTAACTTTAGAATGGGCCATAAAATAGACAGTTAATGTACTTGGCCTTTATCTTCCAAATAGATTTAAACTTAATGCTGGCTTTTGAATGGGGTGCAAAATACAAAATTAAAAGGCATAAGAAAAAGATTTGTGCTTTTTTTTTGCCTTAGGAGTGTGTCTGATCCCGTGCTTTTTTGATATGTTACTTTGCAGCATCTGTGGTATAATGAAGTTGTATTTGATTCCCCCCAACCCCCCCCCCCCCCAAAAAAAAAAAAAAAAAAGATTTCCACCATGTTATCTTATAAGATTCTTGGTTAAATTGAACTTGTTTTCGCTAAGCTTAGTTCATTTCTGGAATGCAGACGTTCTTGGGCTTCATGAAAGGAAAGGCCCCACAGACAATATTAACTGACCATAACATGTGGTTGAAAGATGCTATTGCTATTGAAATGCCTGAAACCAAACATGCCTTTTGCATTTGGCACATCATTGCAAAGTTCTCAGATTGGTTTTCTATACTGCTTGGATCACATTATGATGATTGGAAAGATGAGTTTCATCGGCTCTATAATATGGAATTTGTGGAAGATTTTGAAGGGGGGTGGAGAGAAATGGTGAATAAATATGGATTTCATGCAAATAAGCATATTATCAGCTTATATGCATTACGATCATTTTGGGCTTTGTCATTCTTGCATCGGTACTTCTTTGCAGGAATGATGGGTACATGTCAGTTAGAGTCAATTAATGCTTTCATCCAACGGTTTATGAGTGCACAGTCTCAACTGGATCATTTTGTAGAGCAAGTGGGTAACGTTTATTTCATTTTCTTCCATTCTTTAATTATTTAATAAGCCTAGCTCATTAAAAAAATTTTCCCCACCTCAGGTAGCTGATATTGTTGATTTCAATGACCGGGTTGGAGCAAAGCAAAAGATGCAACGGAAATTGCAGAAAGTCAGCCTGAAAACAGGTTCACCAATTGAATCTCATGCTGCCACTCTTCTTACTCCCTATGCCTTTAGTAAACTCCAAGAGGAGCTTGTGTTGGCTCCGCAGTATGCGTCTCTTCTGGTTGATGAAGGTTGTTTCCAGGTTAGACACCATACCCAGATAGATGGAGGGTGCAACGTGATATGGATTCCTTGTCAAGAGCACATCAGCTGTAGCTGCCATCAGTTTGAGTTTTCAGGCATACTCTGTAGACATGTCCTACGTGTCCTGTCAACTAATAACTGCTTTCACATTCCAGATCGATATCTACCTAACCGTTGGCGTAGTGTCAATTCATCTTGCTCCAACCCCTTCCGGACTGCAACTACAAGGGAGCATTCTGAGAGGATTCAGTTATTAGAGTCCATGGCTTCAACACTTGTGACAGAATCAATTGAAACGGAGGAAAGGCTTGATGTTGCTTGTGAGCAAATGGCCATGGTGTTATCACGTATTAAAGATCTTTCTAGGTCAACACATAGCATGAATGAAATTGCGTATAATTGCCCATCTGACTCGTTGATTCTACCAGAAGTGGAAGATGCTGATGGAATTGTTCAGAGTTTTACAATTGGGAATCCTCATGATAATATCACTTTGGGAAAGCTTAAAGAGAGAAGGCCAAGAGATGGGATTGATACCATTAGAAAGCGGAGGCATTGTCCGGGGCCTTGCTGTGGGCATTTTGGACACGATGGATCAGCCTGTTCATTAATAGGAGATGATGATTTGCCTGAAGATGCACTAGGGTATTTGTAGTTCAACAAGTGGGAACTGGTACTAGATGTACAAAGCAATAGTATCACCTTTGTAAACGTCCATTACCTTTCTTTTTTTCTCTTTTTGATGAATCAGAAAATTACATTAATGCAAACACCATATGTTACACCACTCTCAGCAAGAAGCTGTTTACCCTGCCAGTACAACCCTTACACAATAGAACTATCAAGCACAAAGAGATGTGCTGGCATGCAGTAAGACATGCTCATTTACCAATAGATTATAACTGCTTTAACTTAGCAAAAAAATATTACAACTAATTTTGAACAGATGTCCAAAACCTTCGCATGGTGTTTTTTTTTTAGTCTTTTTCCTCTCATTCTCTCTCTCTCCATTCCAGATTCAATAATACTAAAAAAATTGTCACTCTTTACTAAAGATGTGAGCTATATTGTAATTGCATGTATAAACTCTTCAAGGTTTAGCTTAACATTCATGATACTGCGACTTCCACATTTACACTGCTTGAATAAATAAAATATTGAAATGAAACATTTTTGCTTCTATTTTTGCAATCATGGCCTTCATGAACAAGTTGAGTTTTTCTTGCAATCATCAGTTGACGCAATATTAGTTATTTCCATATTAAACTTTACTCTGTGGAAAGTAATAGGTGTTGCCTGTAATGTGTTTTCTCAGTATTTTGCTTTGCTTATGCTCTGTTGCACACAATTGCACTTTAACCTTGCTTTGCTATAGGAATTGGGGACCCAGGACTCTGTAGTTCAGATTATTAGAGAAGACTAAAAATTTCCATTTGTTCTAATTTTTTTATTGTTGTCATGTATAAGTTCAAATTACTGCAGATAGAATGGTTGTTTATATTTTTTTATCTAATCTGTGTCTATACTCTTTCTTGATAACATCTTCATGGTGTTGCGTCCCATATTTGCTCCTGAGTCCCAATTCCTTGTAAGTGCATTTGGTCGGGTTTTGTGTTGAATGGGACGGACATGGCAATTTCCCTTGACACTAAAAGTATGGCAGAAATTCTTATACATGTATGAAATGGGAATATGATATATCAATACTTTACATGGCAATTTTCCATAACACTAAGGTTACAGCTCTTTTCTAAATCCTTACAAACTTCATGCTTTAATTGAGCTGTCAAATATGGTTCTGCCTGTTGTTTCTCTGACAAGTGTACAAAAGTATATCTTTATTGAAGTTATACCTGCTTACATACATGTAAAATTTCTACAATTCATTACTTCTTCTACATCACAACAGTAAAGGACCAAACTTTTGCATTTTGTGGTCTTTGAGGACAAACAGAGATTTTTATATTCAAAATGGTGCAAAAGCTATACCTTAGTCAACTGAATCTTCAGCCAAAGAAACTTTGCTTAGCCTGCTTGGAAGCGATTTAGCACTGCTGTTTGCAAATTTTCTTCTCCCAACACGATGATTCTGCGACCCAGAAAGTGCTCTCTGTGCCAATGCTTTCCCTAAATTGGTGTTGGTTGTGCCTTTTGTGTTAGGCTTTTTGTCTGATGTTTTTGCTTGGTTGCTGCTGGTGCAGGCATCAAGATCATTGGCATTGGCCTTTTCAGAAGCCATTTTTTACAAGTTGAAGAACTGCAACGAGGAAGGAACTCTTAGAAAAGGCTTTTATGGTAAAAGTGCGAGTTTTAATGGGTGGCAACCAAAAGAATATGTTAGAAGCAAGTGGGTGGAGGAGGAGTTATCTTTTTGTGTTGCAGAAAGAATCCCCAAAAATATTCTTGCTCTTGGAATAAGTTTGTGCTGTCTTGTCTTTTAAGAAATCAAAGATGCATCCAAGAGACCATCCAATCTTTCCTTAAGAGTTTCCAGAGAAGATTGCTATTCCCTTGTGCAGTGCAGTATGTTATATTTGATTTGTGGAAAAGAGATCTTTATAGTTGTAATGCTGCACTGTATCAGATTCAATTTCTGCGGTTTGCACTGGCATTCTGAAAAGACATATAGTGAAATATTTGATTTGGGGTGCATGAGGCAAGTCATGGTCAATAGTGCTATCTTTTATGGATTCCTGTAACACAAATCTTTAAAAGCATGATATAGCTCAACACCTGAACTAGACTCATGACAAAGATACTCTTACAGTTGCAGTACATGTTATTGAATGGAGAACTAAATAGAGACAGGCATGTTGTGCTTACTGCATGCACAAATTTATCTGCAACGTGTCAACGTTTCTGCTTGCTTATTTTGCTATTTAATTACTTTTTATGTGAATTTTCTACTTCCAGATTAGAAAAGTTTGTCTGATTTAGGCCTTTACCTCTTAAAGGACAAGTAGAATATCATTTGGCTTGGATGTTCAGGGCAACTTGGTTTTATAGAGATCACTTTCTAACATGAATCAGTTTGAAATGTTCAATTGGACAGGGAAAAAAAAGGCTTTAAAAAGTTCTACAATAAAAAATAGCTATAAGCTATTGGGGAAAAAAAAAACTAATTCTAATTTATTTATATATTTCTAAAAGTTGAAGTGTAGCATTTATTATTACCACACTTTAATTGAGCCACATTAGCATTCATGTCATTATCTTCTTTTTCTTTTTTTATCCAAATTTCCTATAATTGTTTTTAACATTTATTTTTTTAATATTTACACTTTTCCAACCTTTCTCCCTCCCTTACTTCTTCATCTCCCCACTACTTCTCCAGCCTTTCTCCCTTCCTTATCTTTTCATCTCCCCACTACCCTCTAAATTAATATCATTCTTTCTCTTTCCCCCCATCTTCCTTTATTTTTGTTTTTTTTTATTCATACCCTCTTACTATAAATTTGTCGCTATCTCTTCCATTCTATGCATAGTTTTCCCTTACAACAAAAATGTTGTTTCTCTCTCTCTCTCAAATTTTTGGTGGATTTTTTATTTTTCTTGCATATCTGTTTTGTGTTGATAATTTTTTTTATATTCTTTAAAACTCTACTTTGGGTTAATGTGATTTGGCTTTGTTTTTTATTTATTTATTTATTGTGTTCTCTTTGATTGTTAAATGTTATCCTATTGCGTTATAAAGAATTATATATAACATTTAAAAATATAATATTATTCTATTACATAGTATGATTTGAATAATTTGTTATTTATTGTAAATTGATATTTCTTTTACTACATAGCATGATTTTTTTATAGTGCTCAATTTAAATGTTAAACTATGAGACTTTACTAATTTTTGTTTATTCTTTAATCCTTTGTGGTTGACAAAGTACTCTTAATAGTTGTATTAAAAATACATTATAATGTCATTTATTTAGAGAAAAACAAAGGTTAACCAAACGAAAATAATCGGATAGGGAACAAATTTAAGCTTTTGCAATTTTATTTTAATTATTATTATTATTTTATTACAATGCATATATAGAAATTTAATTATTAGATTTTGCTAATAACTGCTTATTTGATAATATGTTTTGGTTGACAAAGTACTCTTAATAGTTGTATTAGAAGTACATTATAATGTCATTTATTTAGAGAAAAGCAAAGGTTAACTAAACGAAAATAATCGGATGGGTGACAAATTTAAGCTTTTGCAATTTTATTTTTTTTATTATTATTATTTTATTACAATGCATATATAGAAATTTAATTATTAGATTTAGCTAATAACTACTTGTAAGGACACAATTCTCTGGCGGCCCAATAAGGATGTTGGGCTCGCGTACGAAAGATCCCTCACAATATGATTTGTAGAGAGTGGGCTTGAAAAGCTAGCCGCTGGTCACGGGGCGATGTCCGATCCTGGCTTTATAGGAATTCAGGTAGAAAAAGGAGTTGGGCCTGAACATTTAAGCCCTAAGACGTCGCATCCTATGGGATGGGACTCCTCGGAGTTGATCCGAGGACCATTGAGGCCTTCCCCCGGTTATCCAACGACGGACTTTCTTCAGTGAAGTCCGGTGTTGTTGAGATGTTCTCCCCCATGTGATCTTTCTTTCTTTTGGAGGTCAGATTGGATCCCCTTTAGATTTATTTACTTTCTTCTTTTATACTCGTCCGTGTTCATTGTCCTTCGTCCACGTGTAGGGTCAATCTTTACAAGACTGATATTTGTCCCATCAGTCTAATCCCAGAATTGTTGGGTATGGTTGATAAGGCTGCAGAGTACGGCTCTGTCATGTGTTGGGTCTTATCTGGAAGGGTAGTAAGGATAACTTCCCCAAGATATTTTGGATCTCCTTACAAATTCGTCCCTATACCAGTTTTATCCCTTCATTTCGGTGGGATTCAGGATCTGCCGAGGACCAAACTGTCCTCGGCTGCCTTCCAAAATTGTTTTGTGCTCTGTACTGTAGAGCTTGGGCCACAGCTCTCCTCGGATTGGGCCTTCGGATTTTCCAGGAGCAATTGGGCTTGGTCCTTAAATTATTGGGCCCCACACTACTTATTTGATAATATGTTTTGGGTGGATGAAATTACAACAAATCGTTTTCCTAATTGGTCCAATTAATCATTGTTAAGTTTTATTAATTTTCTTAGTTACATTTTTCGGTATTTTGGATTGTAGGCAGAAAAAATAAGGTTTGAGAAAATTTGTTTAAAACTAAAAGAATAATTTCCAAATTTTATATTCTTTTTAATGATTCACAAAATGTTATAAATAAATTTTATTAAAAAATGAATGTTTTTGTTAACTTGTTTTTTGAATTTCTGAGAAAAATTGTATTGTTTTGATTTTGGTACGATAAAATTTATATTTATGATTTATAATTGTTCTTATAATAAATAAAAATATGATTACGATTTACGAAATACATTACTCTTTATTAAATTAGCTTAAATTGTAAAAAAAAAAAAATTAATAAAATCACCATAAAATAATTATCATGTGTATCGCGTGGATTCATGGTTAATTTTGATTAAAGTTGAGCTTGTTGAAAATTAATACTCCAACCAAATTTTGGAGCATTCACAACCACTAGATTCTTCACCATATTTATCATGCTCAAACCTTAGCAATAATTTAGGGAAACCACCCCACCCACATACCGACGTCTAATATTCTTCATATGTCAATTCTGTCATTTGCAATTAGCTAATAGTACTTCTGCCTTTACTTCCATCCCACAAAATGCACTTTTCAACTTGATGCCTTGCTCTGTCCACATTTGAAGGCTTAAAATTAAAGAATATCTTATTCCTATGAGCAACAATAATCGTCCATTCATTTTGACTAGCCACTAAACTTGGTCAAGCAAGAAGCTAGATTGACCTTGAGGCCATCCTCTTGTTACTTTCACTTGGAAGTGAGAAGTAAACCAATGGATGTTGGCTGCCAACTATGTGGAGGGTGCAGTGACTAGAAATAGGATTAGATAATCAACCCGTATGATGAAAAGAAAAATGTTAAGATATACAACATTTTCATAATTTGTTGAGGAGGTAAGTTGTAGTTGGAGCAACATTATCTTTATATAGACATATAACTAGAATTCCAAAAATTAGAGATTATTTTTATTTATTTAAAGTAGATAATAGAAAAATGGTAGATGAGATTTGAACCACAGATATGGAATACAATAAAAAATGCTATTAACTCTTTGCTATCACTTTGAATCCCAAAACTATGTATAATTTCGAGTAGCCAATAATTCTACTATTGCTACACTTAAACTATTTACCATATGAATTGAAGCCTGCTTGTTTGTTAAAATTGGGATTCAAAACCACATACGATGGGAGCACCATTTCATAACAAACTTAAAAATAAAAATCCCCCTCAAAAAAAATAAAAATAAATAACTTAAAAATAAAAATAAATCTGACTAATCACCAACATGGTCGACCTGTTTTAGAGACAACATTCTTGAAAGTTTCTGAACCATTAAAAAGAAAGGTGGGCTGGGAACAGAATGGTTTGATTATGAAAATGATGGAGCTCACTTTTTGACATTTCAATGTTGTTTTCTTTGACTATAGAGATCTGTGGTATTAATCGGTTCCCACTTGTTGTTGCAACAAAGTCAGGCTAGAAAAATTTTCAGAAAATTTGAGTGGTATAGAGCTGTTCCCCAAAGTCTTTAGTAACATATAAACAGTACAATAACCAATTTAACATCATTCCAGAATGTACTTAGAGCCCAAAAAAGACAAAATAGAAAAAGGGGATCTTTAGATGTACACGTGTCTGTCCAATTCATGTGCAACAATTCGGAGACTTATCTTTAATGAGCAGCAACAACTTTAGCCTTTAAGCAAAATTTTAGGACCAGAAATCGTACTTTGTGTGAATACTTAACATTAAAGACCAGACCCCTCGAATCTTTGGCACCCCAAGCAACCTTTGGTTCAAGCAATTCTACAATTCTCTCAATGTGTCTCTCTCTTTTTAACTCAAAAAATCCCAAACCCCATGTTGTCTTTCTTCTTGGGGTTACATGAATTGTAGCTATTGTGGACATACAGAATGCCAGGCAAAATGGCAGTCACACATGCTGACCTTGAACCAAGCCGTCGAAGCACAGACTTGGGTAGCAAAATTGGGGTCCTTCTTATGATCTTAACCATTCTCTGTGGCTTGTTTTGCTTCATTCTCTGCCTCGTCTCAGAAGCCACACGTTCTGAGGTATATATTTAATGTTTGAGCCAACTATGATCTGAACAACCATATAGTTTGATAGTACAAAGTTTAATACTTTGTGTTGAATTTTATTGCAGGTCACATGGGTGGGGACTAATGAAAAAGGAAAAGGAGCGAAATATGAATGTGTATATAGTGGCAGTGGGAAAACACCATTGTTGTGTGCTGCTGCTGCATTTGTTGGACTAGCAGTTGCCATGGTGATAGAACATACCTACATTTTGATTGCAGTCACTAATTCTCCACCTCCAGCTTTGGTTTCATGGGACCCTGACTCTGCTCCTGCCAATTATCTAACATGGCAAGCCGGCTTTTTCTTTGTTACAACTTGGTAATAATAATTTTTCATTATCCTATCTTCATCATGTTAAAGATGTCAATTTGCATACCTAGGATGAGTGGTCCAGTAACAAAGTCTTATTCTCAGTTTGCAACTTGGCATGACAAGTCATGTGCATTTTGCTTTTACTTTTCTGAAAAATCAACATGTTAAGAACAATTTTCTTGGGTTTGACAGCAAATGAACATTTATTTTCAGCTTTCAAAACCAAGTGCATTCAAATGCTTATCCAACAGTATACCAACAATAACAACGAGCCTTAGTTCCATAATTTTTGAATTGGCTATGGATTCTTAACTGTCTAATCAGGATCCGTCATTTGTATTTTTTTCCATCCTTCTATTTTATCCAAAGTTACACTATTTTATACATTTTTAATTGACATGCCCTTTTTAACTACTTCTATAAATGTTATCCGACTAACTGAACTTAATTTAGCTTTTATAATGTTTTTAACGATTTTGAATCTCAAAAATAGCAGCAGTATGAACATATAACATGTGCAGCGATTATGACACAGCCATCAAAGAAATCTTTGCATTATTATTTGTCAAATACTAGTCAAAATATATATCTATATCAATTGTCACTAACAAAAATTTATCTGGGTTCTTATAGGATTTGTTTTGCTGTTGGTGAGATTTTGTTGTTGATTGGATTAAGTGTAGAGTCAGGCCATCTCAAAAATTGGAATAGGCCAAGACCAAATTGCCTAATTCTCCGAGAAGGCTTATTCTCTGCAGCTGGAGTTTTTTCATTGACTACAGTCTTCCTTGCTGCTGGTCTATACTTGACAGCATTGCGTGCCCAAATAATATCCCAAGAGCTAGCAAATGTCCAGCGTGAAGTGCTTGAGGCCTCGGCCCTGTACGCGACTCCACCATCTTCACCCCCACATGGAATCACAACCATTGCAAGGGAGAATCCCATTACTAGAGAGAATCATGATCAGCAACCATTGTTTGTCTTTCCACAGGCTTTTAGCAAGCACTCAAATTTAGTGTGAAGCAAGCAAAGGATAGTTTGTGCCTCTAGCTAAGCTAAAGGCACAAGTTAGGTCTACATCTTATACAAGTGCAATGGAGAAGCTAAATGTTCATAATCATAACTATGTAATTACAATTCATTTAATTTTGTAAATTAACTTTTGTAAAGTTAACAGAGATTTGTTGAGATAAGAATATATTGTTACCATTCTCAGCCTTTTGGCTAAGATCAACTCCAACATAAAGTTCTATATATTTTTCCAGAGGAAAATGTACACCTTAATAATTATTTGTCCAATAATGTAATAAGGTTTTGATCCTTGTGTTTGAATGGTTGCCAACTAAACATATACGCAAGGTATTATATATTTAGCAGCTAATGCTTCCTTGCATGATCAAAATGGAATGGCCTGGCCCTGATTTTATAGGGACATACAACATTATTTCAACCAATATAGTTGGTTAATGTCTTATGGCAAAGCAAAAATGGCTTTTATTCTCTCACACGTCCACTTTTCAAATCACGTTACAGTTTTGTTCCACATTATTAAATTAGTACAGACAGCAGCCCATTCACTTCCATATTTTCGTCCAGCAAGTTTGTTTTGGGGTTAAAAAAAAAAAAAACCTGAGACAACTCCACTTTTTTCCAAAAGCATATGAAAATTTTAATTGCCCTTAAACAGACCTACACATTAACGACTTAACATAGTCCAAAATATATGGATTAAACATTCTTTTTCAAACATATGAATAATTTTAATATACCATCAACGCCCCAAGAGTCTTGAATTTATTAATGTTTCCAACAAAGACGTTAAGGGTTCAAATATCACCTATCCAACCGTCAAATTATCATAAATATACTACCAATATACACTTGAATTGAGATTGCTAGCTTTTACACACACACAGGTGCTAGCTTTTTTCTATCAATTGTCCAATACTTTATATAGGTCTCTTAATATACCATCAGTGCCAAGAGTCTTGAATTTATTGATGTTTCCAACAGAGACGTTAAGAGTTCAAATATAACCTCTCCCACTATCAAATTATCATAAATATATTATCGTTATCCACTTGAATTGAGAATGCTAGCTTTTACACACACAGGTGCTAGCTTTTTTCTATCAATTGTCCAATACTTTATATAGGTCCCTTAACTATATTGTTAAACTGTAAGTCGAAAGAATGAGTCACACCACTAAACCCTTTCAGATCTAATAATCACTACATTTGTTGTAAGTTGTAAGTATGCAAGCAATGTTTTCAAAAAAAAAAAAAAAAAAAACTATGCAACCTATGAATAGTCAAACCAAATTAATGGGATGTTGGGAACTAAATCTAACACTTCGGAGGGAAAAAAAAAATCTTCAATAATCACATAAATCACATTGTAAATCTGAATAACAAAGAATTATCGATTAACATGTGCCTAAAATCAATTACTAGCCAAGATCCAACAGCGTGGATCATATTAAATTAAAAAAAAAAAATTAATGTCCTAATTACAGGAAAATTCCGTTAAAAAAATTACTGGTCAAATGGTTAAAACCTTAAATTCAAAGCACTGGAGAGTAGAGAGAGAGAGAGAGAGAGAGAGTAAAGATGAAGAAGCAGAAGAACTAATTGAAGTTGGGCATGGGCATCGTTAGATTGAGTTATTATTGTCTAGTCCAAAAATGATTGGAACTAGGAAAATCAATCCAGCCAAGCAGGCCTAAGACAATCAACCCAACAAGATAATGGGTCCGAAACCTCATGTCAATGTTGAAGGGGCTGGCTGGGCATGACTATCTCTAACCAACCACCCAGGCTCCAACACAAACTCCAAAACGGGGTCTCAAATCGTTTAATTATATTTACTTGGATACAACTTATTTTAGTTGAAATTGAAAACTGAAAATATTATAATAAAATAATTTTTAAATATGTAAAAATTTTACTATTCACCTATTTTTTACTGTTCATATGCCTTGGTGCACTGTTCATGTCCCATGAACAGTACACCAAGCGCTGGTTTTAAAAAAAAAAAATTTGAAAGAAACGCAAAACATGTGTTTGGGAAGCGCAAAACGCGCTTCCCAAACGCACACTCAAAATATCTATTACAGCAAGAAGATTGTAAATAAGGCTACGTTTGGTTCATGTAAAATATTTTTCGAAAATGCTATTTTCAAGAAAGGGAAATATTTTCAAGTGTTTGATTGCATTTCAAAAAATGCTTTGGAAAATATTTTCTAATGTTTGGTTGTTTTGCTGAAAATGCTCTAGAAAACCCATTTTTATCATGTTTCTCACATTTTCTTAAGATCCAAACAAATATTATTACATAGAATCAAAATATATAAACAACACAAGAAACAAAAAATCAAAACAAAAATATCATTTATTCAAAAATTCAGTGAGAGGGGGAAGAAAGAGTGAGAGATTGAGGGAAAGAGAGATCTGGAAAGAGAGAATCGGAGTGGATGGAGGCGGCGGCGGTCAGATCGGGTGGGTTTGGGGGTGGAGTGGAGTGGGCTGGTGGTCGGTGGCGGCCAAATCAGCGATCGGTGGTGGCGGCCAGTGCGTTGGAGAACCTAGTGGAGCACAGCCTGCGGTCAGTTGTCAAGATTGGAGCTCGTCGGTGCATGGCTGGCGATCGAAGAGGTGGATCGGTGATGAGGGAGGGGTGGGCTGAGATCTGGGTGGACCGGTGTTTGTGGGTCTTGGGTGTTTGGCCGACGCATGATCTGGGCAGTGGACCGGCGTGATCAAAACTTAGCTGGGCTAGCCGGAGCTTGGCTGAGGTGAGGCATGATCTGGGTTTTGTGGGTGTGCTCATGCTCGAGCTCTCTCTCTCTCTCTCTTTGTGCGTGAGTTCGAAAATGGTTTGAAGTGAAAATTTTGACTGAAACCAATTTCCAGGTCAAAGCCATTAAAACACACAGTCAACTGAAAATATTTTCAAAAAAATTTATTTTCCATGCGCAACCAAACACCCGCATTTACAGAAAAGCATTTTCGGAAGTGATTTGAAGCCAAAACAAACACAGCCTAAGAAGAAGAAACAAAAGCTCAGAATGTTTAGAAATTACACCCATTCTTGCAAGAGCACCAGCTGCTCTTATCTCCCAAAAGCAGTGTTGGGGCTTGAATTCCTATAAAATTTGGAGAATGTTCCTAAATTTAGCCACAATAGGTTTGGTTTTAGTCTATTAAAAGCAGAGCTATTTGTTACAAGAGTATGTACATCATTGGCATCTAACTACACAAGAAGCTTGGAAATTCCAAGCGTACTTCTAAGTTCTAACCATAGCTAAACCATCCCACAAAGCCCAAAGTTCAGCATCAAGCCTGGTGGTGATTCTGATTGCTTTAGAGAACCCACAAATCCAAACCCCATTTGAATTTTGGAGAAGCCTCCTCCTCTTACTAGACCCGAATTTTGTAGAGCGAAACCATCTGTATTGAGTTTACACCAACCTAAAGGCGATTTAACCCACTTAAGGCCATGAAGAAGTTTTTGGGAAGGAAAGAAAATGAAACTCTAAAGCCTTTAAAGTACACTCCTTATGTAGATGCGAGTTAGGCTCTTTGGAATTGAAATGAATTTTGTTCTATTTAGCCATCCCATAAGTACCACAACCCCCATTAAGAAAGACAATACACCAAGGTATATTGTGGTGTTGGGAAGTACTAGTGGAAGTGCCATTTAAATGAAGCCAATTAGGGAGAGGCTTAGAGAATGAGGAGATTATCAATTATGCCGAGAGGCATAGGAATTCAATTCTAGAAGGTCATCGAGAAATGGCAATCATGTAAGAGTTGGACGATAGATTCAGAACCCTAGTTGCAAACAAGGCAGTGTAAGTGTTGATTAAGGTTCAAACCCCTTGTACCCAAAACTTCTCATTGGATATTGTTGTAAGCACAAAGTCAATTCTCTAAATTGAGTAGCTTTCCATTAGATGAGAAAGTTTTAAGGAGTTTGAACCTTAGTTGAGACTAGAGAGAGAGAGATTGATCCAATTAGGTGAGAGCTTAAGGTTGTATAAATAGGGCTGTAAACGAGCCGAGCTTTGTCGAGTAGTGAATTTTAAAGCTCGGTTCGACAACAAAAGTAGAATGTTCAAGCTTGGCTTGAATTTGATATAAGCCTACAAATAATGTTCAAGTTTGAGCTTGTTATAAAGTATAAAAGATTGAGCTCGGCTTGGTTTGGCTTGGCTTGGCTTGGCTTAGCTTGATTCATTGGTCAAGCCAAGTTTGAGCTTAATATTAAGCCCAAACTCAAGCTCAATATCATGTTTTTGAGCTTAAGATCCAACAGAAGTATATTATCAAACCTATATCAAGTTTATTATTTAGCCTATTTGGTTTAGATGAGTGGTCTCAACTTATAATTAATTAAAGTCTTGGAAGGATATGAGTTTACTTGTCAAGCTCATATCAATTTTCTTACCAAACTCATAAATAAGCCTAGGCTCAATTTGTTTTGTTACTTTTGTATTGAGCCTTGGTGTTCACAAGCTTGTTCACGAACAATATTTTTTACTTGGGCTCGGCTCGTTTATTAAACAAGCCTAAAACTAAAACTTTAGCTTGACTTGTTTATAAACAAACATGAACGAGCTTTT
Source organism: Quercus lobata (assembly GCF_001633185.2). Classification (NCBI taxonomy): domain Eukaryota; kingdom Viridiplantae; phylum Streptophyta; class Magnoliopsida; order Fagales; family Fagaceae; genus Quercus; species Quercus lobata. Next base: position 11,298,362 of record NC_044909.1, on the reverse strand, counting down.
TATTGAGCCAAGCCCAAGCTATTTATGAATGGATTGGTTCATTTATAGCCTTAGTTGTAAAGTTTGATCCAAGCTCTTCATTTTGAGACTTATCTAAGCACATTATTATCTTTTTCAATGTGAAAGGACCACATAAAAAATAACAACTTTAATCACAACCGTTCACGTGGTAAACAGCAAATGGTAGGAAAAAAGTAGTAGATTTATATGAAAGCCAACTAATCACAATAAACTACGTAGGATAGTTATGATAAAAATTGTGATTTTTTTTTTTTGTACTAGAATTACTCAAATTACTAAAATATTTGAGCTGAGGTAGCTAATAAGTCAAAATCTCAGTTGTTGGTCCCCTAGTCAAAGCTTTTACACTTTGACAACTAGACCACTTTTTCATCTCAATTTTTTTTAATCATCTGACAAGTTAAAATGCTCCCATCCCCATATATCAATGTATAAAAAGTAAAAACAAAGAAAGTCGAGACACACCTAGCTCCACACCTAAATCTACAACATGCTTAAGTGTCATATTGTTATTGGTGCACTTAATTTTTTTATTTATTAAGTTTTTCTGATGGTCCTATGTTTAAGTACTAAATCCAATCACAAAATGACACTCAAGCAAGTTGTGAAATTGGGTGTAGTAATAGACGCTTTGATATAAAATAATAAAAAAATTAAGAGCATTAGTATGGAATGCTCTAAAAAAATCATACTTTAACACACCAAAAAGTTAATTTACATATTTTAATATATGATTTAACACATTAAAATAATATTTACTCAAAACAAAACCCAAAACAAATGAATTAAAAAAAAAAAAACTCATTTCTCTCTCTTCTCACATCTCTCTCTTTCCTCTTTTTCTCTATCTCTATCTCTCTAGCAACCGCCAAAAAGATGAGTTCAACCACCTAACGATGAACTCAAACCATAGCACCGCCGATCTACCCAGACCCAAACTTCGCCACCTCCATGGACCCACCATGCTCAGCCCCCCAAAATTTTGAAAAATTTTAAAATATATATATAATTATTTTAATGTTTTCAAAATTTAGTCTACAAAAATAAGAATAGACCCCCCAAGTATTTGAATTAGTCTAATGATGCTTTTAAAAAAAATAATTGGTTTAATAGTTATAGGGACATAACTTTATTTTTCGCAATTCTATTTTTTATTATAAAATGTGCTCTTATATCTGTTAAATATTTGAAAGTTTGGCACCAAACATGTTTGAATTTATATTTTTCAACCCATTATGCGGCGATTTACTAGTCATTGACTCATTAAAAAAAATATTGTCACTAAAACTACACATGAAATGTATTTTTAGTTGCCACAGAATGGGTTAAAACAAGATAACTTCAAATATGTTTGGAGCATAACTTGTTGCTCCAAGTTTTGAATCATTCATGTTTTTTAAAATTTCATTAATTCATTTGAATGATTTTTTACTTACATTAGTATAAAATCTGATAATTTGTATAAAAAATGAAACTTTTTAAGAATTTCACTATGAAAATGGTAAAAATGAATTTTATTAATTTTATGAAAGATCTCCATTAAACATAATTTTGATTGAAAGTACTAAGCTTTTTTGTTGTTGTTGTTGTTGTTGTTGTTGAGTGTGTGTATATATATATAACTTATCAAATAAAAAAATGTGTATATAATAAAAAAAGCGTGTGTATATATGTGTGTAGGGGGTTGTCTTGATAAATATATTAATGCTACAACTTGGCCCTCCCAAACAAAAATTCCTGGCTCCACCCTTGTGCTCAGCCACATCTACACAGAGCAAGGTCTGAGAAAGTGAGAAAAAGAGCGGCCAATCTACCCGGACTCAAACTTTGCCACCTCCATGGACCCACAATGCTTAGCCACCATCGATTTACATAGAGTAAGGTCTAAGAAAAGAAGAACCAGAGTTGCCAATCTACCCAAACCCAAACTTCGCCACCTCCACGAACCCACCATGCTCAGCCATCACCAATTTATGCAACGCAAGGTTTGATCCGGTGGTTGGTGGTTGGAGAGAGAGAGAATAAGATTTTACTTATTTATTTGGAGAGAAAGTGAAAATAAAATATTATTTTTTGTTTTACATCCTCAGCTACAGTGGATTCTATATTTAAGAACTAGGGGTGTGCAGAAAACTCACCGACCCGCCAAATCCGACCCGACCCGACCCGCCGGGTTGGGTCGGTTTTTAAGGCTTGGTGGGTTGGGTTGGGTTACAAAATTTTTTTTAATGGCGGGTCGGGTTGGGTTTGGGTCATAAAATTACAAACCCGCCAAACCCGACCCGACCCACCCATATTTAATATATATTTAAAATATATTTTATATTTAATAATTTTTTTTAAATCAATTGTAGGGCACTTATATATATATATATATTATATTTAATAATTAAAAAAAAAAGCTGTAGAGAAGCATTTCCTCAATTCCTCCTACTAATACTAATTTAATATATATAAAAAATATATTATATAAATAATAAATTTTTTCAAATAGTCAGTTCTTCCTATTTTATATAAAAGTCAATTAGTTCACACAAATCCTAATAAATTACTATTGTTATTTTGTTATTAGTATTGTTTGCCTTTAAAGAGTTACATTGATACTAATATTAAGGTTTTTTTTAATATATTAATATTTTTTTTTCTACTCAATTTAATAATAATACTAAAAAAATTTGTCAAACCCATGGGTTCAACCCGACCCATGTGGGTTGGGTTGGGTTGGGTTGAACTTATATGATGGGTTGGGTCGGGTTGAATTTTTTTTGACCTACCATAGTGGATTGGGTCAAAAAATCCCCTCAACCCGACCCAATCCGACCCATGCACACCCCTATTAAGAACCCACCATTCACACATACCAGGATGGGGCTAAAATTTGGCTTGTTGGTGGGTAAAATAGCAACAGGACGGTTTTACTTTTTACGCCCATGCTCTCAATGTGCTAGCTCAAATGTAGCACTTGTATATTTAGCCTTTATAATCATCCTTGTCCCAAAAAATAAATACAAACCTTCTCACAGCTCCGTCAATCTGTGTCTCATCATCATCCTTGTGCCACACGCCTTTCAATCAAAATTCAAATCCCTCTCTCTCTCTCTCTCTCTACTAGGGTTTTTCTTTCTTCATCCCCAATTTCAATACCTATATCCATACACTCAAAACCTATATATACACATACACAACACATATATCTATTTACACCGATACATATATATATATAGAGAGAGAGAGAGAGAGAGAGAGAGAGAGAGAGAAAGAGAGTAGTAGTAGCGCTAGGGTTTTTGAAAGAATCCAGAAGCAAAGCCTTAGTAGCCATGTCGCTGAGGCCAAACGAGAGAACCGAGGTCCGCCGTAACCGATACAAGGTGGCGGTGGACGCCGATGAGGGTCGCCGGAGACGCGAGGACAACATGGTGGAGATCCGCAAGAGCAAGCGCGAGGAGAGCTTGCAGAAGAAGCGCCGCGAAGGCCTTCAAGCCACTCACCAGCAATCCTTCTCTTCCTCTCTCCACGCCTCCGCCACCACCACCGTCGAAAAGAAGGTAACTTCTTCTACTGCTACATCTCATCCAATTCAATGTTGTTGATGATGATCCGTGCTTTTCTAGGGTTTCACTGTGTTTGATCTTTTCTAGGGGTTTTGGGTTTCTGGGTTTTGATTAAAAACGCTGCGTTTTTGGTTTTGATTGTTGTGGTACAGTTGGAGAGTCTTCCTTCGATGGTTTCTGGGGTCTGGTCTACTGATAACAACTTGCAATTGGAGGCCACTACTCAGTTTCGGAAGCTGCTTTCTATTGGTATTTTTTATTTATGTATTCTTATTGATTGTTTTTCTAATGTAAAATAATGAATGTGATTTGATAATATATATATATATTTTGTGAAATTATGGAATTACAGAAAGAAGCCCTCCAATTGAGGAAGTAATTCAATCTGGGGTTGTTCCTAGGTTTGTCGAGTTTCTAGTCAGGGAGGACTTTCCTCAACTTCAGGTTTGTATGGGATTTTTTTGTTGTTGTTTGTAATTTGTGTGGAGGATGTGTATCTTCTTTTTTTGTTTTTGCTTACTCATTTATATATATATATATATATATATATTGTTTTCTGGGTTTGTTGTGTAGTTTGAGGCTGCTTGGGCACTTACAAACATTGCATCAGGAACTTCGGAGAACACGAAGGTGGTGATTGACCATGGGGCAGTTCCGATCTTTGTTAAGTTACTGGGCTCTCCTAGTGATGATGTTAGGGAGCAGGTATATATATTGGAATGAATGAATTTTTTCTAATTTTTTAAAGCATAGGTTGTGTATTGTTTGAGGCTTTATCTGAGCCCTTGTGGAACCTGTGTATTTGTGACTGTAGGCTGTGTGGGCATTGGGAAATGTTGCGGGGGATTCGCCTAGGTGCCGTGATCTTGTACTTGGTCATGGAGCCTTGATTCCATTGCTGGGGCAGTTGAATGAGCATGCAAAGCTTTCAATGCTAAGAAATGCTACTTGGACTCTGTCTAACTTCTGCAGGGGCAAGCCACAGCCGTCATTCGATCAGGTAGTTTTCTCATCCTGTTCATCTGATTTCAAGCATAGCTCTGTCTTTGGCAATTTATAACCTTTTAATTTTGATGGGCAGGTGAAGCCAGCACTTCCTGCTCTTGAGCGTCTTGTCCATTCAAATGATGAAGAAGTCTTGACAGATGCCTGCTGGGCTCTCTCTTATCTCTCTGATGGTACAAATGACAAAATCCAAGCTGTTATTGAGGCAGGCGTCTGTGCCCGACTTGTTCAGCTCCTCCTGTGAGTATTTCACATTTTGTTGATCTCCTTGTATCATCTTGTATCCACTTATGTGTGATATATGCCAAATAATCTGAAACATATGCCTGTTGTTTCAGACATCCATCTCCTTCGGTGCTTATTCCTGCTCTTCGCACAGTTGGAAATATTGTGACAGGAGATGATATTCAGACTCAGGTAAGAGCTTTTCAATTCTGTTTCTTACCTTTGAACTATTTGCAACATGTGATTTAATTTTTAAATTAATGTGGCGCCAACTTCCTTAATGAAAATAAGTTTGTTTTCACCTAAATTAGCTTTCCTTTATATGTGTGTGTGTGTTTCTTTTTCTTTTTCTTTTTTTTTTGGGGGGGGGTTAGAACAAATTTAAGACTTATTTTGATTCTGTTCATGTGCTCCAGCTATGTTAGACTTGCCAGTAGTATTGTTTGTACATAGTTTATGTCATTTTTGAATTGTATGAAACATGATTACTACATTTCATTATGCTTGTGTCAATGCCACATTTATCATTCATACTGCACAATCAAAAAAAAGAAAAAAAAAAGGTGATTATCATGTTGAATAGAAATTCAACTAAAGCTAAAGAATGAAGTACTAAAAAACCTAAACTAATTATGTTGTAACAACTTATTTCTTAAGTGGGGTGCTTTTGAAAGTTGAGAAGAAGTTTTGGCTTCTAATAAGTTTGGTCCTTTCCTCAAAGAAATTATTTATGGTGGCTTAGAAAATATAAAGATGCTAAAATATTTGCTTAGAAAAAGACTGACTGTCATACAGTGGTACGTACTGTTCCAACTGTAAAAGATTAAATCTAGAAAATAAAAAATTAACATTGGGTCCAGTTAATGTATGCCCTTAGGGCATACATTAATCATCCATTTTGGGAAAGTTTTTATGGGGAATTGAGAAAATTATCAAAACAGTGAATCAATTTTTCATTTTTCCATAAAAAGTTTCTTAAAATGGTTTACTAATGTATGCCCTAATGGCACACATTAGTAAAATCCTTCTTATAATAAGTAGAATAGAGAGAATATTTAATAACTCAGACTTGTCTTTTCACATAGGGCATCTACCCTTCTTGCCATATTGTAGTCATCTGACATCTATGAAGCAAAGAAATAAGGGGAAAATATATTACAGAACTCTACAACTCCATTTAGTGGGATTCCGTGGCCATTGCCAAAAGTGTGTGAAGCATTGCTACATGGGCATAACAGCTTATATCTCTAAATATATTAGTTTTTTAGTGGAGCTTCTGTATGATCAACGTTGCTATCAAATTCAAATTTTCAATGCATTATTATTTGTGCTTTTGTGCAAAGCTTTTGGGGCAAAAACACTTTTGGAAAGTATTCTTGTTGTATAATGTGGACAACCTTTGACAAGACTGGAAACTCTTAAAAACGTAGAGTTAGAATAAAGATTTAAAAAAACTATACCCTTGGTCAACTTCAATCACAGCCAGTGCAGATGCCTCTGATTTCAAATAAGAAGGGGGAAAAAAACTAGGTTAAGAGATGCAGAAGTAATTCTTTGCGGTGTTGATTGATTAAAATCTCTTTCCCTGTTGATTGGTTATTCTATACCTATATGAATGATCTTTTTGCTAATCATTCAATTGCATTTCTTGTTTGTTTGTTTGTTTGTTTATCTTTGATTTTAATGGTTAACCTTATTTTATCAGTGTATAATCAACCATGGTGCACTGCAATGCCTTTTGAGCCTGTTGACCCATAATCATAAAAAGAGCATCAAGAAAGAAGCTTGCTGGACTATCTCAAACATTACAGCTGGAAACAGGGAACAAATACAGGTATGATAGTAAATGACATCAAGGTCATATTTTTTTAAGTAATGTTAAATCTGATTCTCATTGTGTAATAATAAGGGATGTTGATGTAAGTTATTTATAAAAAAAAGGGGGATGTATATATAAGTCTTCACTTTTAGATCAGTACTGCATCAATTTGAATTCTTTATGAAAAGTTCAAGTTTTTTGAGTTATTGGACCATCAATCATTGATAAAATCTTAATGTGGCAAACTTATTAAGCTAAAGAGTAGATGTCTTCTCTATGCATCTTATGCAGGCTTCCCCTGAAGAAGTTATTTTCAGAGGCATAGATTTATACTTGAAAGTAATATTAAATCAATTTTGAAACAATGCAGGCTGTGATTGAAGCTGGTTTAATTGGTCCCTTGGTCAATCTGCTTCAAAATGCTGAGTTTGATATAAAGAAAGAGGCAGCATGGGCAATTTCAAATGCTACTTCTGGTGGTACTCATGAACAACTCAAGTAATGATCTTTTACTCTCTTTTTGCTCCTTTTAATTCTCTTTTCAATAGATAGATTATATGACTAACCTTGTCTTTTATTGGTGATAGGTACCTGGTGAGTCAAGGGTGTATAAAACCATTGTGTGATCTTCTTGTTTGCCCTGATGCAAGGATTGTCACTGTTTGTTTAGAAGGGTTGGAAAACATTCTGAGGGTTGGGGAAGCAGAGAAGAGTTTGGGTAACTCTGGAGAGGTTAACTTATATGCCCAGATGATAGATGATGCTGAGGGATTGGAGAAGATTGAAAATCTACAGAGTCATGACAACAATGAGATCTATGAAAAGGCAGTCAAGATTCTGGAAACATATTGGATGGAGGAGGATGACTCATTACCTCCAGCTGATGGTTCCCAGCCTGGCTTTGGCTTTGGGGGGAATGAGGTTCAAGTTCCATCAGGTGGATTCAACTTTAGCTGAAGGTAGTATAACCATTCAACTCTGTCTATGAATATCTACTATCTAGGATAGCCTAGATAGGAAGTCATGATGTGTACCTTGTGTTTACTTACCTCATTTTCTTTGCCCAAAAAAAAAAAGAGAAAATTGCAGGGACTAAATTCCTGCTGGGGAAGGCAAAGTATATGTTGGGTCATGTCAGGTCAGGTCAGGGCACTTCGCGGTGTCTCATTTCAGTCTGGTCCTGTGTCCGTTGTGGTCTTCAAAGAGGTGCCAAGGTGGGTCGGTCTAATACTACCGTGTCCAAATAAGGAGGGGGTAGGTGGGTTTCATTGTGGCATGATGGCCTAGTCAGCTGTTTTTGGTGTTTTCACCTGGTACCATGATGCTGTGGAAGGTGTCCCTAAGTTCATTATTGCATACGCAGGGTCCCAATGGATGTACTGGTGGTGGGTGGGGGTTTGAATGCGTTTTGAGTCAATTTTTCCCCAGAGTCATGTATTAGTAGTTCCTAGTCTGCATTTGTTTTGTCTTGTTGGGTGGATATATAGTATCCAGACACAGTTTCTGGTGTCTTGAAGTAAGAGTTAAATGCTATTTTTTATGTGTGATGATCTTCTCATAATTGTTATAGTTATTATATCTTTGATTTAGCCTCTGATAAAAATAAAACTATCCTACCTCCTAGGAGTTGTTGAGTAATAAAGTGCTTCAAATCACTGAAACTTGACAGTTATGGTTTGGATATGGGGGAATACTTAGGTAGTCCGAGAGCAATGCTCTCTCCTCTCACATGAGGGATGAGCTTCACACGGGGGACCCACAATGGGGCTCACTCCTAATGTGAAAGGAGGGAGCATTGCTCTCAGACCACCTAGATATGGTGGAATAGCCGAGTCATTGTGCTCGTGCAATTACTATTTGGTTATGTAAAAGTTGAAATAGCAAAAACGGGGGAATTTTGTTTTTTAATTTTAATCTTTTTACTTTTTAACCATTTTAACTTATTCATCTCATGACAAATGGTAATAGTATGGTGCAACTCCTCTGCAAGTACAAGTTTGCCTATTCACTAAAGGTGTGTCTGATCAGCCATAATGTAATTTATATTATAGTCGCATTATGATAATATTTACATTATGGTGTTTGAATCCTTTTTTTTTCACTTAAGATTACCAAATATTTTTCATATTATGGTCTTATTGCTTTATTAAATGGTTGTAATCTTATATTACCTATTTGCGGAAAATATAATAAATATCCAATTGACACGATTGCCCATGCTAATAAATTATATTTATAAAATTGTTCAAATATATTTTCAAAACCTAGCCTATCTTTTTTTTTCAAATTCAAACCCTATTCTCCTTTCGGATTTAACCCTATGGCCTTGATAACTCTGAGTTCCTCTCCACCATTGGTTGCAAATTTTGTTGGTGGAGGTCAAAGATCTAGCTACTTGGTAGATCGGGTTGTTCAGTTATAGGGGATGATCTAATTGAGGTCTTTGAAGAGGACCATATTGACATTGTTGCTCTTTTTCCTAGCGACTTCGATTCCAACAGTTAACTCATATTTTCAGGTACATCACACACCACAATCTCTCTCTCTCTCTCTCTCTCTCTCATTGAGAAACAGAGGGGTGGAGTTACTTCTCTGAACGATTGGAATGTCTATGAGGACGAGTTTTGATTTTTGTAATCTTGGATTTTCAATAATTTTGTTTGAGGAAGAGATAGTTCCTAGTGTTTGAGAGTGTCGGAAGGGAGATGGATGAAGGGGGATTTTTTTTTCCCCTTCTATATGAATTCAGTTTGGATTGGGGCTGTCCAAACAACCTACGGAACCGACCCACTTGGCCAAGCCGATCAAACCCGAACCGTCTGCCGCTCGATCCGATTGCTCCAGCGGTCGACGACAGGTCCATGCCTTCCAAAACAGATTTCGGCAGGTTGAGTGTGAGTCTTTTCCTCTAAAACCAGAGCCACCCTACCTGACCATGATATAAATGGATTAAAGGTTGTTTTTCATAACTCACTCTTAGTTCTTCTACTCTTATTCTCTTCTCTCCCGATCTTTCTACTCTTTGCTGATCTCTCCTCTTCACCGATTTTTGCTCTTCGCTCTTTAACTGCAACGTCGCCAGCTCGTCTTCACCTCCATCTCTCAAGTTCAATCTTTCTTTATCATCTTGTAGGTTCGGTTATCTGTGGAATTGTTGTCTATTGTTGTTTTCGTTCTTTGGATTTGTGGATTTGTTCTTTGGGTTTATATATTTGCTTTTTTGTTTTGTAGATTTGTTGATTTTGTTCTTCAAGAATCAAACTTCAATGTTTGATCTTTGTATTTCAGTTGAAATCAAAGCCAATAGTCGTCCACACAAGCCCGATTTAACTCGACCCGTAGCTATTCGCAGTCGGCGGCGGGTCTGGAATTTCTCCACCTGATCTTATCGGGTTGATTATGGGTTGGGCACAAACCTAACCCGGAACTACCCATGAACAACCCTAGTTTGGATGGTGAGAAAATGAAAGAAATTTAATTTGTTTTGAGTTGTTTGGTTTATAAGAAAGTGATGGAAAGTGAAATTAAATTTTGTTTAGTTATTTCTGTGGATTTTTTTTAAAATTTTTAATTTTGAATGGATATTTTTGGATATTCACTGTATATGCATTTAGCTTGGATAGTGAGAAAGTGAAATGTTAATCTTAAACTCTTCTTAAAATAATGTAATTATTTGTAACAAAGTATAGTCGATACAATATATTAGATTTTCTAAATTAAGCTATCTATATTTGCTTTTTGAAAGTATTTTATATTTTTTAAGGTTTTTTTTTTTTTTCAAGGAAATATGATGCATTTTACCTTCAATTATTCTGTAAGACAAGATGTTTTGCAAATAATGTAATATGTGGTTGGAATTTGTTTCTAGTACTCCTTACAAACGGTTCTTCTTCTATACGTCTTAAATGACCTAAAAAGTAAACAAATACAAATCACTTATATTAGAAAAGAAAAATACAGGACTTTAACAATATAATAAATATGTAATTTTATAAATATCCTACCAACATTATGCTAAAAATGTGACTTAATTGTCAATGAAGCAGTTTTTTTTTTACATAAACCTCTCTTCTCATGACATCTTCGAAGCTGATCGAATGAATAGGAAAGTATAAAATGGATCGAATAGATCAAAATGGACCAAATAGATTGAAATGGATAGAATGGACCTGAATGGTATGTTGATATGGCTTGACAATAGTGTTGTAACAATAAATGTTATACTTTAACTTTTAAAAATTATATAAATTATGATCAAAATTTAGATATGAAGGAAAAAGGTTTAGTCAAACAAAAACTACCTTACAATTATAATAACTTATATGCATGCTTCTATTTGAAAAAAATATATCCCTAAGAACATCATAAGCATCACATATATTGTGATAAAACCATCTATCTGTGTTAGTGACCTCATAAAATGTAGTATCAATTACCATGGAAAATTGGATGATAAACCAATTATTTATCTATAATTTTGGGGCTTTTTGTAATGATGGCCTTAGACCTCCTAAGCCTTAAGTTGGCAATGTTTGAAAGAAATCATTAGCATTTTTGCTTAATAATAAAGAGTAATTAGAGCATTGGCATCAAGTGTGCCAAATGCTAAATATTTAGCATTTAGCACACCCAACACCAAAAAACCTTGTCATATCAAGTGTTTTAAATGCTAAAAAATTTAGCATTGATGAATAATATTGTGTTCAAATTTGAAATGGTAATGGTAAAAAAAATTGGTTTATTTATTTATTTATTATTCTCCTCTCTCTCTCTCTCTTATGCTTTTCACAGTTAACCTTTCCTCTCTTCTTCAGCCTCTCCAATCTTGACATTCTACCACCAAGCTGTCGATCTCGCCATTCTGGTCGGTGATGGTGATCTTTATGTGTGGTGATGGATCATAGTGGGTCGTCAGCAATGGTGGTGGTGGTAAGTTGTGGGTTTGAGTCTTTGAGGTGGTGGTGGTGTTGATGGGTTTTGATGGTGGTCATGGTATTGATGGGTTTTGATGGTGGTGGTGGTGGTGATGAGTTTTGGGTTTGATGATGATGGTAGTGGTGTTGATGGGTTTTTGGTTTGATGGTGGTGGCGGTGGTGGTGATGGGTTGTGGGTATGATGGTGATGGTGGTGGTGATTTTTGTGAAGATGGTGGTTGTTTGGTTTATAAGAGCGATTGGGATGCAATCATATAGAAAATGTCATATTTTCTAAAACCTATTGTGAGAGACCACAGGGGTGCTCTCAAAAAAGATATTTGGGTGCTTAGGGCACCTCTCTTTTGGGGTAATTGTGTGGAGTCGGCACTTATTTTTTTTATACAAAAAAAGAAAAAGAAAAAAATAAAATACAATTACATGCCCAAAAATACCTCAAATGTTATTAATTGATTATGGAAATACAATTAAATCATGGTAGAATAACTTTACATGGCTTTGGTCCTAATTCAATCTATGTAAAAATTACGAAGCTATAATCTTAGTTACAATCTACCAAAAACAAAAGACAAAATACTAATCCATTTATCCAAAAAACCTAAGTTCAGGGGCTAGGTTACGGAATGGGAAGGTTCCGCCCAGACAGAGTATGGTCTTCTAGACTCTAATGACCATTATATACATTTTTGTATGACATTGAATGATATGCTGTAATACATGTAACAAACACTTTACTTGACAAAATTAATTTAAACAAATTTGTTTTATAAATATGCCCCCTTCTTAAAGAAAAATCATATTTGTTTTTGTAAGGTTGAGAAAAATGAAATTTGATGAACAAAAATCAGATTTGTTTTGTAAAGGATAAAAAAAAATGGGATTTGATTAATAAAAATCAGATCTGTTTTGTAAAGGATAAAAACATGGAATTTTAGAAGAGGATTCATATTCATAATTCAAATTTATTATGCATGCATCACATATTTATGGAATGACATAAAATAAAATAAAATAAAATAAAGAACTTTAACCTAAGTATTAATTCATCCTTTGAAAATTCGAAATCTGCAGTTTTTTATTTGAGAAGAAAACTATTTCAGAAACATTTTCAGATCTATATTTAATGAAAATACTGTACGGTCATGGGCCCATTATTAGTAGGCCCATTTTTGGGGTGATTAGATAATAACTCTATGGTAGGCCCAACGTATGTTGTTTGGCAGATTGAACCATGGATTGGGTAGTCTTTGGGAGTAGCCATGCGTGAATCCATTCCGATACACGTCGGTACTACCTTGGGGAGTATCATTGCCAAGCACCTACTGATGTCTATTGTTAGTTCCAATGATTGAATTCCTATTTCCAAAGTGGGGCCCCCTCGTCAGGGATAATCCAAACGGGCCCCACCCGCACGAGAATTGTTGGAAAACAATCATTGTTGACCCATTAAAGAAAGACTATAAATAAGGGAAAGGTAAATGGAAAAGGGGTTAGACACTAAAAAGGAAAAAGCTAGAGAATAGAGAGAGAACGAGTAAGGAAATACCAGAGTAAGAGTGTTCGGTTAGCCTGGTTAGTAGTCCTTTTGGGCCTAAACCTTTATCCAGAGAAACTACCTATTGTAAGATATCCATAACCCCCACATCAATAAATTAATTATGAGCTCAATCGTACGGTTGGCCTATTAACTGAGAAGTAGGTCACGCACAATTGGCGCCGTCTGTAAGGATCTCCTACTCAGCTATAGTTCCATCGAAATTCGACTGACTAAATATGTCCGATCATCATTTGGCAAGCTTTGCAAATAGCAGATCTGGGGGCTCGTCCAAGGGCTCGAGTTGGCGAGAAATGAGGAATAAGAGAGAACAGGACCGGTGGTATGAACAGGCTAGGGGAGCACTCAGGCTTGGGAGAAGGATCTTGACAGACGTATCAGTCAGCGTCCGAAGTTCCTGAATAGAAGCATCATGACAGGAGAGATCAGGAACTAGAACGCTTGCGCAGATTAGTTATGGATTTGGAGTTGGAAGTACGAGGTAGGCGTCGAAGAAGGAATCATGGTGAATCCCCTAAAGGGTCTGTAAATAACCGGGATAGGCGTGGAGAAGCGTCCTACCAAAGTGGATCCCGCTGATCAAGGGAGAGAATACGGGACTTTGCTGATAGAATGTCAACCTCTCCCGAGCGGCGTAGGCACTGAAGCACGATGATGGATGCCATGAGCTGAGCTTTATGCAAGGTGGCACGATCACCGTTTTCTGATGAGATTGAACGTGCACAGATGCCGCAGAGATTTAACAAATTGCCATTCGTTTCATATGATGGAAAGGCTAACCCTGTTGAACATGTTAGCCATTATATCCAAATGATGCCAATGTACAGCCAAAATGACGCGCTTATATGTAAAGTATTCCTCTCTAGTCTTGGGCCTACTGCTTTAAGGTGGTTCAATGGGTTAAAGAAGGGATCAATTCATAATTTCGAAGAGTTAATACAAGAATTGGGTGCTCAGTTTATGACGTGTAGTCGGGTGTCACAACCGGTGGACGCACTACTGTCTATGAAGATGAGAGGTGGGGAAACTCTTTGGAGCTATTCTAATAGGTATTGGGAGTTATATAATAAGATTGGGGGAGGTAACGAGAAAGTAGCAGCTAGCATTTTCAGATTAGGACTTCCAGAGGACTCATAATTACAAGACTCGTTAACCATGAGGCCTCCTAAGAACATGCGGTAGCTGATAAGGCGGATTGAGGAGTACAAGAGGTTAGAGGATGATCGATAACAAAATAAAGGCAAGGCTCCTGTCAATTCGCAATATGCAAAGGATTCATGAACAAGGGGTTTTTAGTCAAGACCGAGAAAGGAATTAAGAATTAGTGAACCCAATGTTCGGATCAGGGAAGTCAATGTGGCGTTCAAGGAGCCTGTTCATAAGATCCTAGAGCGGATTAAGAATGAGCTGTATTTTCGGTGGCCGAGTAAGATGTCAGGTGACCCGACAAGAAGGAACTAAAGCTTGTATTGCACGTTCCATTGTGATAAGGGGCATACTACTGAGCAATGCATGGTATTTAAGGATCATTTAGAGCAATTTTTGAAATCCGGGCATTTAAAGGAGTTCGTCATGGCACCCAAAGGTGGAGCTACAAGGCAGGTGCCGAAGGCTCAGAGGGACACGCTTCCACCGCCACTGGGGGTAATCGAAGTTATCCACGCGGCATTAATGGGCACGAGTGTGAGTCGACGTAAAGGAGTGTTAAGTGTGGTCTCGATGGAGAACGCCGAATGTGAAGCTCGGCCCGAAAAGAAATTGAAGTTGGCTCAAGAAAAGATTGAGTTCAGGGATGAAGAATTGGAAGGAACAACCCAGCCGCATGATGACGCTTTCGTAGTTACTGCTAAAATCAATGGCTTTATAGTGAAGAGGGTGTTAGTAGACCAGGGAAGCGATGCTGAGGTGATGTACCTCGAT
Organism: Quercus lobata; assembly: GCF_001633185.2. Classification (NCBI taxonomy): domain Eukaryota; kingdom Viridiplantae; phylum Streptophyta; class Magnoliopsida; order Fagales; family Fagaceae; genus Quercus; species Quercus lobata. The sequence continues at coordinate 11,283,331 of NC_044909.1, read as the reverse complement.
CTATTTAAGGGATTGGGGTTAAAGGCGGAGGATTTCTCCAGATACGATACCTCCTAGTAGGATTTGATGGCAGGATGGAGGTTCCAGAAGGCCAGATTTCCCTTTTCGTGAATACGGAGGGAAAAAAAGTGATGGTGAACTTTATTGTGGTGAATTCCTTCTCCCCATACACTGCCATTTCGGCAGGCCTTGGATTCACGCTATGGGGGCGGTCCTGTCCACTTTGCTTGTAAAGGTGAAGTTTCATACCGACCATGGTGTTGTCGTGGTAAGAGGAGATCAGCAGGTAATGCGACAATGTCTGGTAGCGGTTGTTAACCGAAAGATTAAGTATAAGGAATCCGCTAAGTAGGATCCTTCATAGCAATTACAGGAGCCCCCAGAGGGCCAGAGAGCAGACAATGCCGAGGACCTAATTAAAGTAAGCATACTTCCATACGAGAACAGGAGTTTCCAAGTAGGGGCTAGTATGAAACATGAAGATCGAACGAATTTGCTATTGACATTATTGCAGAATTTAGACATTTTTGCTTGGAGTCCATATGAGGTGCCCAGGGTGGACCCAAATTTTATTACCCACAAGCTCAATGTAGATCCTTTGTTTCCCCCAAAGAAGCAAAAGCCGAGGAGGTTGGCTAAGCAACACGTTGAAGCTGTGAAGCAGGAGGTTGAAAAGTTAAATCAAACGAGGGCAATCAAGGAGGTTTTCTTCCCAGAATGGTTGTTTAACATCGTGGTGGTAAAGAAGAAGAATGGTAAATGGAGAGTTTGTGTTGATTTCACCGATCTCAACCAGGCATGTCCAAAAGATTCGTTTCCGATGCCAAAAATCGATCAGCTAGTAGACGCTACGTATGGGCACCCAAGGATGAGTTTTCTAGATGCTTACCAGGGCTACCATCAGATTGCTCTGGCTGCTGAAGATCAAGAAAAGACATCATTTATATCACCTGAAGCTAATTATCACTACACAGTAATGCCTTTTGGCCTTAAAAATGCGAGGGCTACTTATCAAAGGATGATGAACATGATGTTCAGGGATAAGATTGAGAGCACGATGGAGGTGTATATAAATGATATGGTCGAGAAGAGCTGAGAAGATCGGAGACACGTGGACGATTTGTCGGGGGTATTTGAAATACTTAGGCAGCATAGGTTGCGTCTCAATGCTGATAAGTGGGTCTTTGGTGTGGGGGCCGGTAAGTTCCTTTGGTATATGATCACCCATTAGGGAATAGAGGTGAACCCCGATCAAATAAGTGCCATAGAGTGGCTCAGGCCTCCAAGCAACCCCAAAAAGGTGCAGAAATTGACTGGGATAGTGGCTACATTGAACCAATTTGTGTCGAAGTCTGCTAATCGGTGCCGCCCTTTCTATCAGCTGCTTAAAAAGTGGAGAGAATCCCAGTGGACCGAGGAGGGTGAGCGGGCTTTTCAAGATCTGAAGAAGTACTTGATGGGCGCGCCGATATTGTCTTGTTCGAATCCGAGGGAGGATTTCTTTATGCAATTGGCAGTATCTGAGCATGTTGTGAGTGCAGTATTATTGAGGGATCAGGGGGAGTTCAGAAACCGATCTACTACATTAGTAAAACATTAGTTGATGCAAAGACAAGGTACTTACCTTTGGAGAAACTTGCACTAACACTAGTTCACACAACAAGAAAGTTACCCCACTATTTTCAAGCCCACACGGTGTATGTATTGACTGAGTATCCTCTACAATCTCTGCTCAAGAGGTCCGACTTCATAGGCCGTATAGCTAAATGGGGAACCAGGCTTGGATCGTTTGATATTCGATACAGGCCTAGAAGCTCGGTCAAAGGTCAAGTGCTCGCCAATTTTATTGCAGAGTTTACTCCCCGTGAAGGGGGCCAGGGAGTTGTATGCAATGTGGAAGTCCGTCCATGGAGGCTGTTTGTAGATGGTGCATCCAATGCAATAGGTGCAGGAGTTGGTATTGTTGTAATATCACCGAAGGGAGTGAAGTTGGAACACTTGTTGAGGTTGGTTTCAGGGCATCAAATAACGAAGCCCAGTTTGAGGCACTTCTCGCAGGGCTCAGGGCCGCACGTAGCCTAGAGGTAGCCAGGCTGGAGGTGTATTCGAATTCTCAGGTAGTGGTTAGCTAGGTTGAAGGAAGCTTTGAGGCCAAGGATTCTCGAATGATTGAGTATTTGAAGCTTGTAAATCAGATGATGAGCAAGTTTCAGAAGGTGAAGATAATTCAAATTACCCGAGGGCAGAATAGGCATGCCGACTCATTAGCAACATTGGCATCTTCCTTAGCCAACGAGATACCCCGATTGATCAAAATGGAAGTGGTGTAGGAACCCAATATTGACCCAAAGGTGGAAGTTTTAGCTGTTCTGCCAACCGAATCTAGCTGGATGGACCCAATTGTAGAGTTTCTGGTCAAGGATTGTTTACCGAATGAAGGCAAAGAAGCTGACAAAAGCCGCAGGATTGCTGCTCGATTCTGGTAGTCCAAGGACTGCAGGTTGTATCGAAGATCTTTCGGGTGACCTTACCTGTTGTGCCTCCATCCTTCCAAAGTTAATGAGCTTTTAATCAAGCTGCATGAAGGAGTGTGCGGCAGCCAAGTTGGAGGGCGGTCGTTGGCCCACTGAGCAATGACGCAAGGATTTTGGTGGCCCAAGATGCAAAGGGATGCTGCTGAGTATGTGAAAAGGTGCAAACAATGCCAAAAGAACGCCCCCACCGATACACCAACCAGCGGGAAGTTTGAATCATATCAGCAATCCATGGCCTTTTACGCAATGAGGGCTAGACATCAGTGGCCCATTCCCTAGAGTGACAGGGAATAGAAGGTTTGTCTTGGTAGCTGTTAATTATTTCACTAAGGACAAGGTTTGGAATACCAGAGTCCTTGGTGTCAGATAACATATTACAGTTTGATAATAAGGCTTTTCACAAGTATTGTGACCTTGGCATAAAGAATAGGTATTCAACCCCAGCATATCCCTAGAGCAATGGCCAGGTCAAGGCTACAAACAAAGCAATTGTTAACAGGTAGAAGAAAAGGCTGGAGGGAGCGAAGGGTAGATGGACCGAGGAGTTGCCAAACATGTTATAGGCATACCGAACAACACCGCAAAGATCAACTAGTAAGACTCCTTATTCCTTAACATACTGTGGTCCGGTGGCAGCGATGGAGGTTTTTTTTTTTTTTGCTGTGGTTTGTGGTGGTGGTTTTGGTTCGGCGTGGGTCATCAATCTATTGGGTTTATGTGTGTGATGTGTTTTGGTTCACCAATCTGGTTTTGGTTCTTGTGGGTTTTGGTTCGGCGTGATGGGTCTGCTGGTAGGTTTGTTGGTGGGTTCAAATCAGGGTTGAGGTTCAGATTGGGGTTGCTGGGATGGTGGGCTTTGGCTGCAGTTTTATGGTGGGTTTTGGCTGTGGTTTGTACCGTGGGTTTTTTTTTTTTTTTTTTTTTTTTTTTTTTTTTTTTAATTTTGGTGGTTGGGGGTTGAGGTTGTGGTTAGTGATGGTGGCTGTGGTTGCGACTGTGGTTGTGGCTTTGGCTGTGGGTGGTGGTGGCAGTGGGTGTTAGCAGTGGCAATGGATTTGTTGGTAGTGAAACAAATGTGAATGAGAATAAAAAATAATTAAAAATTAATATTTTAATGAAGTGTTAAAAAATATAAATTTTTTGATATTGAGTGTATTGTAAAGTCAGGTGTTAAAATTGATAAAGTAGGTTTTTGAGATGATAAATGCTAAATTTTTTGAAATCTTTGACGATGATGCTCTTATAACAACACATATTTCTAAACTGGTACTTAAACCGACCAACGTCTTCTATTTTCATAAAATGACTATAACACCCTTTATTGTGTCAAATTGAAAAAATAAGACATTCACATATTGTTATTAGAACTGTACGAGCACTATGTAGGAACAACATAGATTGAAAGTAATAGATTATTATTGTTCACAACAAATGTTCAAATATATAATTTAATGCGTGGTTATACATAAGAATGACTTAAAAATATGATTTAGTTGTTACTTTGATTACTTATTTCAAGTTTAAACGCAGATTACTAAAAAAAGAACTCATAAAAAAGTGACAATTTGGAGGAAATCAGGGTTATTTGATCAAAATAATTTAACATTAAACAATTTGATGGTTCGAGTAAAACTTTACAGTGTGGCAATTTTTGGGGGAAAAAATGCATCTACAACATTGTCACATAGTTTCACGACAAATCTTAGATAGTAACTTATTATTGGTTCTAATATGAACCCGTCACTAACATTGATTTTTTGCCTACAATAATAACTTTTCGTCTAAAATTTGTTGTGAAAATGTTGTGAACATATTTTTCCCTTTTCATGGTACCTGAAGTGTCTGATTCGAACCCACTTAAAAAATAAAAAATTAAAAAAAAAATTATGTGTTTCAATTGCCTTAACCATACATGAATAGTAAAAAATGCTTAATAAATATTACCTACGGTCAAGAAGTTGTTGCATTTAGGAGAAAATATCTTGCTAAAGGTTTTTTTTTTTTTTTTTGGTATTATATGTAATTGGGACTTTAAGATAAATTTAAATCTTAAAAAAAATCTAAAAATTTTGGATTCAAGTTTTATTTTGAGTAAATTACAACTTATCCACATGTGGTTTGGTTGAAATTTAAGTTGCCTAACTGTGATTTGAAATTTGGCACTTTACCCACTCGAGATTAGCCCAGTTAGATTTTTTTTTTTTCGAGAAAAGCCCAGTTAGATTTTGATAACCTATCTTTGTTCAAAACAAGGCTAAATATATAATTTTGCTCCACTTTTATGTCTCTCTCCTCCAAAATCACAAAAAAACATTAAAATACTAGATCAAATAAGATCAAACAGAATACTTGCATCATGGGATTTCAAACCACATGTAGACAACTTAAATTTCGGTCAATCTTCAAGTGGATAAAGTGTCAAATTTTAAACCATGGATAGACAACTTAAATTTTAGCCAAACCATAGGTGGATAAATTGTAATTTACCATTTTATTTTTGTTGTTGTATGTATAATTGGAATAAAAAAAGAAATGAAATGTTATGTTCATAATATTTTCACAACAAATTTTAAATGACATGTTGTTATTGACTGTTACGAGTAGGCAAAAAAGTAATTTAAGTTGTGGATTCAAATTACAACCAATAATAACTTACTATCTATAATTTATTGTGAAAATTTTTTGGACGTAGTAATTCTATTAAAAAAAAAAAACCGTTTTAGTTTTTACCCCTTAGTATTGGATTATGTGATCTTCTTTACAATTTACATATATATTAGACTACGCACTTTTCTAAATTTAAGAATTGTTCAAATTTCAAACTACTTAACAATATTAATTTTTGGAAAAAAACTAAGAAAAAAAGAAAAAAAAAATTGTTTGGAACCTCGTATTGTGATAGAAATATACTAGTTTTCTAGGTCACTTGTGAGTAATGACGTCGAGTTGCTACACTTGGTTACTTTTTAGTGCCTCTATTCTAGCATCTACCCTACTCCAACTGTTGTGAACTTTTTTTTTCTCTCCCTTAAAAATATTTAAAAAGAAGAAAAAGGAAGAAGGTTGGACATGATTTCAGAAATTTAATTTAGTTAAGTATAATTAATGCTATATTATTTAAAAATGTAATTGATGTCATTATTAACTTTTAATTTTTTTATCAGTAGATAAAATAGGTTTTAGAAAATATGACATTTTCCATATGATTCTATCCCAATTTCTATTTTAACACACAAAAATTTACTTTTTCTACTTTAATATAGTATTTGACAATACACTTTGCATCAATTTTTTTATTCTTTTTATTATTATTATTTTTTCTCACTCTCCTTCTCTTCCTCTCTGGCTTTCTCTTCTCTCTCTTACCTTTATTTGACTCACCTCTCTTATAAACCAAACAACCACCATCTTCACAAAAATTACCACCACCACCATCAAAGCCCATCAATACCATTACCACCATCAAATCCATTAACACCACCACCATCTCAAAGACTCAAACCCACAACTCATCACCACCTCCGCTGACAACACACTACAACCCATCACCATCCCTTCCGAAAAAAAAAAAAAACCACATACAAAGATCAGCCACTGTTGACAAGAATGGTTAGATTGGTGGCTCAGTGGCGAGATTGGAAAGGCTAAGTGAGAGTGAGAGAGGAAGAGAGGAGAGGCTGATTGTGGAGAGAGAGAGAGAGAGAGAGAGAGAATAAAAAAAAAACCAAAAAAGTTTACCATTTCTTTCAGTACCATTCCAAATTTGGAATAGTATTGTTCTTCTATGCTAAAATTTTTAGCATTTAAAACATTTGATATGAGAGGTTTTTTTATATTTGGTGTGCCAAATGCTCTAATTACTCTTTTTTATTAAGAAAAAAGGCTAATGACTTCTTTCAAACATCGCCAACTTAAGGCTTAGGAGGTTTGAGGCCATCATTATAAAAAGTCCCAACTACATTTTGTGTGGTCACTAAAACGAAAGATGGTTTTGTCACAATATATGTGATGCTTTTGATGTTCTTAGGGATACATTTTTTCAAATAGAAGCATTCATATGAGTCATTATAATTGTAAGGCAGTTTCTGTTTGACTAAACCCTTCTCTTTCATATTTAAATTTTGAACATAATCTATATAATATCCAAAAGTTGAAGCGAAACATTTATTGTTACTATGCTATTGTTGAGCCATATCAGTGCACCATTTTGGTCTATTCTGTCCATTTCGATCTATATGGTCCCTTTTGATCTATTCGTTCCATTCAATCCTTTTCAGTTCATTCGTTCAACTTCGGAGATGTCATTAGAGGAGAGGTTTGTGTAGAAAGAAAAGCTGCTTCATTGACAATTAAGTCACATTTTCAGCATAATGTTGATAGGCTCTTCATAAAATTACATTTTTATTATATTATTAAAGTCTTGTATTTTTCTTTTCTAACATAAGTGATTTACATTTGCTTACTTTTTAGGTCATTTAAGACGTATAGAAGATGAACCGTTTGTAAGGAATATTAAAAACAAATTCCTACCTACCACATATTACATTATTTGCAAAATATCTTGCCTAATATAATAATTGAATGTAAAATGCATCATATTTCTTTGAATAAAAAAAAAACTTAAAAAATTTAAAATACTTTCAAATAACAAATATATATAGCTTAATTTAGAAAATCTAATATATTGTATCGACTATACTTTGTTAAAAAATAATCACATCATTTTAAGAAAAGTTTGAGACTAAACTTCACTTTCTCACTATCCAAACTGAATGCATATACTGTGAATATCCAAAAATATCCATTTAAAATTAAAATAAAAGCCACAAAAATAACTAAACAAAATTTAATTTCATTTTCCATCACTTTCTTATTAACCAAACAACTTAGATACGCATTTCTTTCACTTTGTCACCATCCAAACAAGGGTTGTCCATGAGTCGGTTCGGGCCGAGGTTGTGCCTAACCCACAACCCACCCGATCAAATCGAGTAGAGAAGTTTCATACCTGCCGTTGACTGTGAATAGCCATGGGTAGAGTTGGATTGGGCTTGGGTGGACAACGATGGGCTTTGATTTTGATAGAAATACAAAGATCAAACACTGAAGTTTGATTCCCGAAGAACAAAATCAACAGATCTACAAAACCAAAAGAGTAGATCTACAAACCCAATGAATAGATCCACAAATCCAAAGAACAAAACCAATAGAAGACAATAATTCCATAGATAACCAAACCTAAGAGACGAAATAGAAAGATCTAACTTGAGAGATGGATGTGAAGATGAGCTGGCGACATTGCTTTTAAAGAGCAGAGATCGACGACGAAGAGTAGAGATAGGCAAAGAGTATTGAGAGGGAGGGGAGGGCTTTGTGATGAGATTTGGATGAGTATAGGACTATCCATGATGATAAATTCAATTTTATCTTAAAAAAACTGTGAATTTTCAAGTCTGAACAAGTGTCAGTATTTTGGCCTTAAATGTTTCTCTTAAAAACAATATTGAGATGAAATTGCTACCACTTCAACGATGATTCGAAACACAACAATTTTGACATCAATAATAAAGTCCAAATTCCAATGTTAACTATGCCAAAATTAACCAGCAAGGTGAACTTCAAAATTGTTCTTGATTTTTTATTTTTTGCTTTTGTAGCAATTTTCTACGAAGTTTTTGAATTCCATTTGAATTTTGAACTATAATTTAGCCATTTGGGATCGTTTAAGGGTAAAGGATATTTAGAAAATAATTAGTTTTAATTAAAAACTTATTTTTTAAGATACTAGTTATAGGCCCGTGTGTTGCACGGTTTTATGGAAAAAACTTATAAAATATATGTATAAATAATTATATATTTTAATAATTATTATAACAAAATAAGTACTAATTTGTTAGTGATTTGAAGTATTGTTAAAAATAATATTTTTTACATTCGGAAAATCTTTGAATACCTATTTGTACACTATGTTTTGAGAGTATCCTTGTTCTCTTTCATCATTGTTCTTTATTAAAATCTTTAGACATAGTATTATAATTGGCCACTTTTAAGAGATAGAACTATTCAGAGAATAATAACATTTAATTTGTTCTAAACATAAATTCATATAATACAAAATTTATTTGAGAAACAAAAAGTAAATGAATAGTTTGAATTGTAAGAGAGACACTACGTGTAAATGAAAAAAAAAAAAAAAATTGCAGAGCTCTACATATAGATTACACACCTTTCTTAGGATGCTTGAAATCTTTTATGACAAACCTGGAAATCAAAATCAAGAAAAAAATTAAACCGAGTTAAAAAAAAAAATTGAACCATATAGATTGTAAAATTGCATACTATGACCAATTAACCAAGCTTTAAAATAATTTTTTTTTCTATACAGAGCTATCATTTCCACTTTGATTTTACTACTTTAGTCAAATAAGTTCCATAATCGCAAGGAAAAAAAAAAACTTATTTTATAACGATGGCCCAAGAGTAAAAATAATCAATACATAAAAACGATTGATATTGGAAGAATGACAACTATAATTCTTTTAAAAAAAAAAATGATGACTTTTTAAAGATTTCGAAAATTTGGGAATTAAATTTCCAAAATTTTGCAATTTAAAACCAAAAAAATAAAAAGATTAATGAAGAATTTGTTGGGAATAGAAACAGCCATTAGACCCACGATCCATGACCACAATCACCGGACCATAGCTATCGGCAGCCCACAATCGTCGGACCACAATCATCAGCAGATCGATATCATCGGCGAACCGCAATGAGAGAAAGAAGTAAGAGAGGAAAGAGAAAGAGCCGTTAAGGTGAATAAAAAAGAATTTTTTTTTTTTTACAATCCAGCTACAATCCGATGTCAAATACAGTTTGGTGTCAAAGATTAGATTGTACTGTAGCTGAATGTTAAAAATTTTAAGATTTAATATATTTAATGTAAATGTGTTTTTATCATTTGAGGTGCTAAAAAAGCTAAAAAAAAATAGCATTTAACATTTTTAGGACCTTTGATAAGAATACTCTAATTACACTTAAAAATAGGAATACGACTTAATTACGAATACGAATTACGAATAGGGTTTCTAACGTGAAAAAGAAGCTCACCCACTTTATAAATAGGGTTTCTATAGTGAAAAAGAAAAACAAATACTCTGGAGATTCAAGTACGGTTCTAAGTTCTAACATGAAAATTGAAGGATCTCCTTCACAACGAAAGCCATGGGAGGAGGAAAATTCAAGTCCTTAGCGCGCAAGTTACTAGGTGTATGTATATATGAACTACAAAACTTTGTTTTTGTTTTTGTTTTTGTTTTTGTGTTTTTTTATGATTAAACAGTTTTTAACTATCAAGCTTGGTGAGTATATATGTGTGTGTGAAGTACAAGTCAAACCAGTTTAATTTTTTTACATGTTACATAAGATTTTTCACTGTATTTCAGAGTATATTCTTTTTGACTTCGTTAGATGTAATAGTTAGTATGTTGTTTCTATTTCGATTCTTATTTTTTATATATCGTCTTGGTTGTAGGAAAGCAAATATCAAAAAAGTTGAAAACCATAGCCGTAACAACACAGTAAAAAAGATTCATCAGATTATGAACTGGAACCAAAACTACTACAAGCTAAGACTACGAATTCATTTATCATCATCTCGATGATGTTGAGGATGTAAGTGGCCAGCAATCAGACGCAAACACAATAAAAACCCTAGCTATGCCTCAACAAAGTACTGAAACTATTCAACATGATGATTCCCGAGAAGAAAGATTGTCCATTGAGCCACATTGTCCTCAGGATACAACTCTAGCTGTGTCTTAACAAAGCACCGATACGGTTAACCATGATGATTCCTTAGAAGAAAGATCATCCATCCAGCCGAGTTGTCCCCGGGATACAACCCCAGTTGTGCCTCAACATAGCACTGATATGGTTCACCATGATGATTCCTTAGAAGAAAGACCATCCATCCGGTATTTAATTAATCCGACAATGTTCGATAATGAAGATCCTCGGTATAAGGCTCCACCCTCGTATTAGAATGTTGATATGAGTATAAACCACCCTTATTTTCCTTACGATGCTCGTTGTCTCCCTCGTCAGACCGAGTGCTCTTCTGCTAGTGATCATAATTTAGGTCAACAACTTTTTGATCAAATTTTTGTTGTTGAATTTTACTATTATTGATTAAGGTTTTGATTATTTTGGATATTATGTTTTCTCGTACCTAAAGTTGAAGTTGAATTGGATGCTTATGATAATATGTTAAGTTTTTTTGTTATTTGATTATCTGAAGGTGCTTACTTTGAATGGTCAATTTTTATTTCAATTACCATATTGTATGTGCATTCTTTAGTATGGTATGTTTATGAGCTATTTATGTGTGAGCGGTTTAATTAATCCGACATTAATTTATAATCACACAAGGGCCTTCTTGCTACTTATTGGGCATTAGATAGATATATCTCTTGTTCTTGGACGCTTCACGTGAGCCCAAAAGGACAGGTTTTTGTGTTCATTTAGTCCTTTAAGAATCTATATCGTTTCATAAATTAATTGCCTATTAGCTCAAATTGCGATTAATGTGATTGCTAAAATTTTATAATCAACCCTATAGGGTTAACATATCTAGTAATGTATACTGTATGGAGTAATCACCACCATCTTCTTTCTGATTTTTGTTACTTCTTAATCGCTTTTTTTTTTTTTTCTTTTTTCTTTTTTTTAACTGAGGACCTTGATAAATATCCAAAACTTTTTTTTATCAAATGTAATAATCGATCCCCTAAACATCTGTTCATTTATATTTTTTTAATGTGGGTCTTCTCTTTAAAGAGAAATGGGATTATTATACCCCTTATACTCAGGACGTATATAAATGAATCTTTTTTTTTTTTAATATAATTATAATATTATTACTAACCTTCAAATACTTTCCCTTTTAAATTTTCAATTTCTTTATGTCTGAGAATGTATCAATTCAGTTAAAAGACTTTTAGCATGTATATAACAAATCTATAAAATAATATTTGTAAAATATATATATATATATATATTGACATATATACTACTAAATATTTCACATCAGACAACGATATTTGACAATTTTTCAAGTAATCAAAACTCGGATGCTTGGGAGAGAGAAATTATATATCTTTGGTTTTCAAATTTGTCTTTTTTAGAATTTGATTTGGGTGCTGAGTGGTAGGGAATATGAGAGGAAAACAAATTTTAAGGCTTATATCCCATGCCCATCAAGCATCAATAATTATGTTACTACTATTATTGGAGAGGCCACAGCCAACAGATCATCATTTCATATTATAATACATGTCTTTTAGCCAATGTTACAACTTTCAACTTTCAACTGCTGTAAAATTATCAAAAAAATGGTAAAAACAAAAGGGTGTGGAAGCCCAGAGCTTTTGCTACCATGTGTGTGGTCCTTGTACATGTCTGATCTTGAAGACAGATCAAATGGTCTCATGAGCTTTCATTTTCCTTCTCTAACAAATAATATCTGGCAATTATTTGTCTCTTTATTGTTTATTTGATTACCAAACTCTCCATCTACATCTGGGCCTTTCTTTTCTTTCCTCCTCTTTTTTCCACTTGTGTTGTGCACCACACACACCACTAGAATACAATCCTTCTTCTTAATCCTAAAATTGAAATTAGAGGGCAACTACTCTTCTTTAGCATGTCTTTTATGCTCTGTCTTCTTTTGAAGAAAAGACACATTTTGATTGATTTATCTTATTCTGATCAATGAGATAATCATAAGAAAAACCTCATCTTTTAGTTGTGGTTTTTATGGAGCTACTTGGTTAATCCAGTGCCACTCACCCTCTCTTTTGGGTTGTGATCCACATGGATCATTTTTTTTATGGTTTATCTTTCTTCTTATTCATATTCTTCTTTTTTATTTTTCCATATCTATGATCTATATATATAAAAATGAATACTTATAACTTTTGATTAAGCTAATAATAATACCTTGCAAAATAAATTTTTGAGACATTATAATTTTATATGTTATTATTTTAATTAATTAATATATATTTTTAAATAGATTTAGATTTTATTCTTTTTATAAATTCTCCATTAGAATATTACCATATCATGTTTCCTTTAAATTAATAGTAAATAGATAATTCCATTTGCAAACACAATCCTAATAAATATCTATTAATAATTATAATTATGATCATATTCCAAATTTAAAACAAAAAATAAAATATAGAAAAAATTATATGTTTTGTAAGACTTTCTAGTGAATTTTACAAGTTGTTGAGACGTGTATATATATAATGTTAATCAGTTTTTTTATTGGCATACTTTGTGTAATTTTGTATATCTTTTTATATTCATGGTTAATACTTAATATTGCATTCATTTATCACATCAATTAACTTTAATTCAAAGTCAATTGTTCAAAGTTCAAATCTCACCTCTCCTTCTCACTTTTATAATTTTTTTTATTAAAACAAAAAAAATCAAAGTTAATTAGCAATCATCCAAATAAAAGATATGCAGGAAAGTTGTCCACAAAATGTACAGCCAATGACATTTTCATTCAAGTCAAGACAACAAAATATTAATTTCTTTCCTTGCTACACTTCTCAAGGTAATATAAGGAAGGAGAATTGAGGACCATTCTGCTACAAGCAAATTTAATATTCTCCTGTCTGTATACATGACAAAATGTCCGTTATGATGATTTGCCTTTTTGGTCCGTTCAGGTCAGCTCAAGAGAGTCAGTCTCAGTTATCAACATTTCACATCATAAAATTTTTGCTTTGCATTGAACTTTTTTCCCCCCTAAGTAATTCCATTGAACCTAAAAAATATCCTTCTATGAAAAAAAAAAGGCCAAGAAAAATATTTGAGACTTCAAACAAAGTGGTGAAGATAAAAAGAAATACGTCGAACTCATTTTGCACTGCCTTGAAAACTACAAAATGCCTCTTGTGGGGTAATTAAAAAGGTTGTCGCTATGTATAAATTTTTTTTTTTTTAATCTTAAAATGTAAAGTCTATATTTTTAAGTTGGCAACCATAAACAAATGTAACTTTTTAAAACTTAGTTTGCCTAGTTTTTTTTTTTTTTTTTTGAGAGAAAAATACGTCAAGCTTTATTAAGAAAATCCAGCAATGCCCTCTAGGACTACAGGAAGTAAGGGTGGTGGAATATCCTCCATCCACACCGAAAATTCTGAAATATTAAGAACGTGTCTACCTAGCTTATGCGCAACTTTATTACCCTCTCTCTTTACATGAGAGTAGCGTAATTGAATGAAAGGAATAGCATGAAACTTAATATCCTCCATTAGCAAACCATCCGGGGAAAGGAAGGTGCTGTTATTCCTCAGTGCCGTGGCTAACGTGAGTGAATCAGACTCCAAGATAGCCCGATGAAAGCCCAACTGAGATGCAAATGATAGTGCTGTTGAAGCAGCCATTGCCTCCACCTCCAAAGTCGAGTATAGCTGTGGTAATTGCTTGGAAATTGACGCCAAAACCATGCCGTTGTCGTCTCAGATCACCACACCAACACCAGAATTTTTTTGATCTCTGAATGTAGCCCCATCACAGTTAATTTTCACCATTCCATGTGTTGGAGGATGCCACCTGGTCTGAGTGGAATTTGTTGCAAGGCGCGGAAACGGTGGCAGAGGTACCGTTTGTGCAAACTCGGCAACCAACTCTTTTGTCGTTGCAGCAAGCTGATGAGAGTTGGTGCTGGGTTTGTTCAAGCGTACCTGGTTCCTCTAAGTCTAGATTAGCCAAGCCGAGGTTGAGAATAGCTCCAAGTCCTACTGGTTTTTAATGAGCCACGATAAAAGTTCCTTAAAGTCCACAAAGGTGAGATTTCTTCGACAGTGCCACTACGAGTTATCCTCCCAAACCACATCTAATTCTCCACAAGACCATAGAGCATGGAGTGATGATTCTGGTACCTGTTTACACCGATCACAGATTGGATTGTTGATGACAGTCCAATGCACCAGGTTCTCTTTGGTTGGCAGAGAGTTGCGGCATGCCCTCCACACTAGATTTTTAACTTTGTTAGGAACTTGCATAGACCAAAGTGTCCTCCACAAATGTTTGTCTTCTATCCTCTGCTCTTCCTCCAATTTGGTTTACTCCTCCGCTTTCAGGAATCTATAACCAAATTTAGAATTGTAAATGCCATTGTTTGTGAAGGGCCAAAACAGGCTATCCTCTGCCTCACACCATGAGAGTGGGATGGCTTTGATCATATCAGCTTCCATAGGGGTGAAGATGTCATCTATCATCTCATTGTTCCACTGCCTTGAAGACTCATTAATTAATAAAGCCACTTTTGCCTCTGCTAATGACTCCACCATCGGTGAAAGGACTTGTGGTGGATTTTTTCTTGGTAACCAATGGTGTTGCCATATGCTCACTGCCTTGCCATTCCCAATCCTCCATCTACAGCCTCTGAGTAAAACATCCCTCCCATGCAATATACTATTCCAAGCATGTGAACCACCACTTGTGTGTTTTACCTCCATGATTGTGCTATTTGGAAAGAAGCGAGCCTTGAAGACTTTGTAGAATAATGACTTAGGATTTTTCAAGAGTCTCCAAGCTTGTTTTGCCAGCAAAGAATCATTGAACATGGCAATGTCTCTAAATCCCATTCCTCCCTCCAATTTTGATTTTGTTAATTCATCCCACTTCAACCAATGTATCTTCCTTTTATCCCCTCTTGGCCCTATCAAAATTTTTTGATCATGGTTTCAATTTCATGGCATAGACCCAATGGAAATTTGAAACATCCCATAGCATATGTAGGAATAGCTTGGATAATAGCTTTTATGAGTACTTCACGACCGGCTTGAGACGAGCTTTCCTTCCCATCTTTGCAACTTTCGCCATACTTTTTCTTTAATAAAATTGAACCCTTCCTTCTTCCTCCTACCCAGCAAGGAAGGCAGCCCGAGGTATTGCTCAAAATGTGCAATTTCTTGTAGACTCAAGGCTTCCTTAATCTCTTGTTTGGTTGCTTCATCAGTAGATTTGCTAAAGAATATGGCTGTTTTGTTCTTGTTTACTTTTTGACCTGATTCCCCTTCATATGTCTCAAGGATCTCCATGATTTTTCTGTAGTCATCTCCCGTTGCCCTACAAAAAAGGAGGCTATCATCTGCAAACAAAAGATGGGTTAGTGCTGGACCCCTCCTGCAAAGAGAGAAGCCTTTAATTTCCACCGCACTTGCTGCATGTTGGATGAGACCATGAAGCCCCTCCGTGCAAAGGAGGAAAAGAAAGGGAGATAATGGGTTGCCTTGACGGATTCCTCTAGTGGGGTGTATAAGTCCTTGAGGTTCACCATTAACCATGATGGAATAGGTGACTGTTTTTACACACACCATAATCAGTCCAATCCACCTCTCATTAAAGCATATCTTCCTCATGACATTCTCAAGGTATCCCCATTCCACCCGATCGTATGCTTTGCTCATGTCAAGCTTAATTTCCATGTACCGTGTCTTTCTTGAACTCATATTTTTCATACTGTTTAATGACTCAAATGCAACAAGAATATTATCAGTAATCAATCTATTCTTCGCAAAAGTGGATTGGTGCTCAGTGACGATGGTGGGTAAAATTTTCTTAAGTCTATTTGCAAGAACTTTAGAAAAAATTTTATATAGGACATTGCACAAGCTAATGGGGTGGTATTGAGTGACATATTCAGGATTTTTTGTCTTAGGAATGAGTGTAACGAAGGTGTGGTTTAGGGGGTATGGAATTGTACCTGAATTAAGCCATGAGAGGACAAAGTTGGTTACATCATTATCAACCAAGCCCCAGAAGTGTTGGTAGAACAATGGTGGCATGCCATCGGGTCTGGGTGCTTTGAGAGGAGCCATTTGCTTGAGTGCTATCTTCACTTCCTCAACTTGAAAGGGTGCAACTAGGGCTGCATTCATGTGGTCAGTGATAACCCTTGGAATACATTCCAAGGCCGCCCCATGAGAGATTGGATTGGAGGAGGTAAAGAGTTCTTGGTAGTACTTGATCAAGTAGGTTGCAATCTCATCCGGTTCCACTCTCCAATTGTTGTTCTCATCCATGATCCCACGGATTAGATTTTTCTTGAATCTTTTAGTGGCTCGTCAATGAAAGAACTTTATATTATTGTCTCCATTTTTCAGCCAAAGTGTGCGTGATCTTTGGCTCCACATGCGTGCTTCCTTATCCAAGAGAGTGTTAATTTCTTCTTTAAGGGCCCTAAGCCGTGCATTCTGCCCATGTGTTTGTGCTTCCATTTTGGCAACCACCAAAAGCTCCTTCTTCTTTGCCAATTCCTTTCTCACATTACCGAAAAAATTATGGTTCCACCATGTAAGGGCTTTACCACATTGTTCCACTTTCCTAATGATTGCATCGTCTCCATACTCATGGGAATAGGATGACCATGAAGCCTCCACCATCTCCGCACACCGTACATCCGAAAGCCACATCTCCTCAAACCTAAATATCTTCTTTCTTGGTGGAATTTCCAACCCTAACAAATTGATACAAAGAGGCAAGTGATCTGATGAGGTGCATTGAAGATGATGTACAATTGTACCTGGAAATTTAAGAAACCAGTTAGCATTGGCCACACCCTAATCAGGTTTCTCCCAAATAGAGTGGCCGTCTACAAAATGCTTACTCCATGTGAACCTACTACCCACAAAACCCAGATCAAGAAATCCGCACTCATCCAAGACATCCCTAAAAAGTTGCATCTGCCTATGGTTGCAGGTTGCTCCACCAAGTTTTTCTTCCTAACGAATAATCTCGTTGAAATCACCCGCACACATCCAAGGCACGTCAGGATGATGGTTTAAAGTTCTCAAACTATCCCATGCCTCATTTCTTCTAGATGTTTCTGGTTCTCCATAAAAGCCGGTAAACCTTCACTCATTGTCGAAACCTTTATCAATCCAAGTATCAATGTAATAATTGGATGAATCCATCACCATTAAATTCAATGATGACCTCCAAAAAAGTGCTAATCCACCACCATGACCAACCCTTGATACAATCCACTTGTGTTCAAAGTCTAAGTTTGCTCGAATCATGTCTAGCCTTGCTTCATCTGCTAGTGTTTCAACAATGAACATGACAGAGGGATCTTTAGCCCAGACTATCTCGCCAAGCTCTTTCCTTGTATGCAGGTTCCCAAACCCGCAACAGTTCCACACTAAGCAATTCATGGCAACTGGCGGGGTTGTCTCTCAGCCTCCGCCAATTCAATACAGTCATCTGCCTCACTCCTTGAAACCTGGCAACGTTTGTTGGGTAACTTGGAATGTTCATCATTGGTTAGGAAGGGTCGTTTCCCATAGTTCAGAGTACCCTTGGACGCATCCTCAGATGGTGTTGTAGTTACACGGCAAACTCTAGTCCATCGTGGCTTGGATAAAGCGGTAGAAGGCCTAGCACTTTGGCTGTCACGTGTTGCATTGAGTGCATATTGGGGAATTAAGTCCGGAATTACCTCCTGATTAAATTCCTGAGTAAACGCTCTTAAGATATTTCCTTTTGGGGCTGGGATTGTAGTAACAATTTTCGCGGATGTATTTGGACATAATATTGGAAAAGGGAGACCTGTAGAGTTACCGTTTTGGGTGGGAGTCTTAACGGGATCAAAATCATTTAATGCTATACCAATCTCTTTAAGGTGCAAATCCGTGTTATGCATATTTATTGGAGGCAGATAATTGCTCTCAACGGATTGGGGACAGGTGGGATTTACTTCCGTTGGACAATTAGTCCATGTAACGGACTGCATTAAATTTTGAGATTTCCCCATCACTGTTGGTTTGTTCCGCTTCTGCATGTCTTCTCCAGGCTCACAGTTGCTCAACGGTGGTGATGATGGTGCTTCCGCCTGGGTTTTGTTTATATTCTTCCCCTCCTCGTCATCCTTATTCCCATCTGAACCCTTATTCATCGAGGATGGAGCATGGCTCAGCTTGGACTTGTAAAAACTAGGAACTGTAAGTACCTGTTTACATGAATATGAGAAAGGGGCTGCCTTGAGACTTGGACCGAATTGCCTCTGCTCCTGAGAGAGTGAAACTTCACTATGTAGCCAAATCTCGCAATCCTTGTCATTATGGTCAAAGCAACCACACCAATAGCAAATATTCGGTAATCTTTCATATTTGAAACTAATCCAAACTTGTTTCTCTCGCCCTAATGATACCAATCGCCCACGGCATAGAGGGCCATTGACCTCAATTGAAACACGAACCCGGATAAAATTCCCTCCTTCTGCTTCATTCGGATTGACAATAGGTACAACCGTCCCAAGAACCTCACAAATCTTCTCCGCTGCCTTCACATTCATGAACTTAATGGGAAGACCATGAACTTGCACCCAAAAGTAGTCTTGTCTAGTGTAAGTTCATCAATGGAAGAGCCAGGATCATACCTTTCCATTACTATCAAATGCTTGTCAAATATCCACGGTTCACTTTGGATCACTTTGTCAGCCTCTGCTTTGTTATCAAAAACGAATAGTATCTTATGATCACCTAGATTACGCACCTTGAACCCGTTTCTAGATCGCCAAAGGGGAGTAAAAGTTTTTGCGATAGCATCAATGTTCAACGGTCTCTTTGTCAGGAATTTTGCGGCGATGATGAACTCCGGGGAGCTCAGTTCCTCATCTAGGGAGCAACCTGGGCCTTCTTTTTCTGATAAAGTAAGACAATTCCAATCAATGGTCAAATCCTCCATGTTGATGAGATACACAAAGGATGAATAGAGAACCTATACTGTTTCCCAGTAACCCTAGAAAAAAAAAAAACCCCACAAACCTTAGAATAACAGTGTTATTCCAAGGAGTACTATCACACCTTCCTAAGGAAGGGACTTTTATTCTACTGTATAAGAGAAGCTAGAGAGAGAGCTTTCCTACACAGAGAAACTTTCCCTAAAACAACTTTAACTTGATTTTAAAAATTAATGGTTTAAATTGACTAGTTTGTCTAGTTGATTAGCGTTGAAACTATCCTTGGAACAAAAGAAATGAAATTGAAAACAAATGAAGACTCAACAAATCAGAAAAGTGGACTATTGAAGATTGCATTTCAATTGCAGGCTTGACTAATCGAGATCCACTTATCTCAACCAATCGAGATGAACATCTCAACCGATCGAGATTCGTACATATTGCAAATCTAGTTTTCTTATCAGTCATTTGATTTAGGGTGTTGATGGATCTTAAGTATATATAAATACAAATCCTAGACAGTGCGGAGCAGGAAAATTTTTTAAGGGGGCCAAACTAACCTAACCAAAAAAAATAAAATTTGATGACTAAAAAAAGTAGAGGTCTTCATTTCATAATTACCACATTATTGATCCATAGAATTTTAGGGTGTCTCATAGGTATGAAATGAAATAGTTTAATCAAAAGTCATGACACCACTTTTCGTAAGTATTTAAAATAAAAATAAAAAGGTTATACCCTACCTTCTATTAGTAAGAGTAACTGTTCCAAATGAGTAACTAAACCCAGTCCTTACTATTAGTAAGAATTTCAAAAAGTCAAGGGGGGGTGGGGGGGGGGGAATGCCACCCGGCCCCCTTCTAGCTCTGCCACTGATCCTAGAGCATGTTTTTGCATATTCAAAACAGCAATGTTTTGTACACAAATTCAGAGATTTTCCATACCCTTTTGGAGTTATAGTTGGAGACCTCGTTCAAATAACAAATCCAATCATAAAGCAAAGCTATTGTGTCCAATCAACCACAATTGCTAATCTAAATATTTGAGCGAATATCTTAAAGTCACTAACTGGAGAGTTTGTAGATTTGGAGTTACGTGTGATCACGACCAGTAAATACTACTTGAGATAGCAGTAGATTTAAGGTCATGTCTATTGTTCAAAGTTTGATTCTATTAGTAAAATGTTGCCTTAAGGATTGTTTAGGTTTAATTATCTCCAGGTTTTTTACTATGAAACCACAATTTCATAAGTTTTTTTGGGTCACCATATTGCTATTTTTTGTTATTTCTACTAGATTTACTATTTTATTACTTTATTGGTGATATATTTAATTTGTGACAATTAACTTGGAAATCAATCTAAATTCATTACTTGTTAATTATTTGAAGTTTACTTATTCCATTGTAAAATCAACCAAGTGGGTCTAAAAACCCTAACATAGAATGTTGAAAGTTCTTCAAGCAATTGATTAATTCAATGTAGTTCTTTAGTCTCACACATACTAATTAAATACAATGAGGAACCCTCATGGATTACCCTAAGATATATGTCTTATTTAAGGGTTGGTATTGAATAGCATTTTCATTGTTTCTTTTATTTTTTATTTTTGATGAAATAGCATTTTCATTGTTTATTTTAGTTAAAATACAACTTACATAAAAATACAACCACAACTTCAAATAATGAGATCTTAAAAACTGTACAAAACATAAATTTAAGTTATTTTTAATCATCCAATTCCCATGGGTTTAACCAAGAGCCACAAGCTCAACTGATTAACACTTTCAAATATATTCATAATATTTAGGATTCAAATTCATTCTTTCCAATTATAACTATCAAATTATCTACACACAAAAATAATAATAATTAAAATAATCTCATAGTTTTTTTTTTCTTGTAACTAGGTAAATAGGAAATGAGGGAGGTGGGATTAGAACACCAATCATTAAACATGGTAGATGCCAACACTTTTAGCACAAACAAATCCTTGTGGTTGTCTAGCATTGTTTGTTTTTGTTTTTGTTTTTTTTTTTAATGGGAGTTGGATAGTAAAACCATGCTAACTTCAAAATACTATTACCAATAGAGGAAAAACCAACAAAACAATAATACTATTAGAGCATTCACATCAAGAATGCTATAATGCTAAAAATGCTATTAATAACAATCAACACACAAAAAACACACTACATCAAACATGTCAAATGCTATAATTTTTGACACCCAACTACAGTGAGTTGCCATCTCTAGTAGCTCACTATAGGAAGGTGCTATTCTCTCTCTCTCTCTCTCTCTCTCTCTCTCTCTCTCTTTTCTTACTAAGCTATGATTTGACTTTGACCTCTCTCCATCTCCCTATTTCTCACTGAACTATGATTTGACCCCAGCAACCTGTGTGGCTGGGTTATGGTGGTTCGGCACAACCGGTGAAGAAGATGAGGTTAATTTTGTGGTTCGTGGGTCTTTGCTATTGATCGAGGTGGCTGGGTTGTTGTGGTTTGGCGAGTGTGGCTAGGTTTCAGCGGGTGTGACTGGGTTTTGGTGGATTTTGTGATTTGATTTTAGGTGGTTTTGGTGGGTTGATTAGGGTTGATTGATTCATTTTTGGTGGATCGATTAGGGTGGCTTTAGTTTGTGGGTGTGGGTTGTTCGGGGTGGGTTTCTGCTATTGATTGGGGTGGCTGGGTTGTGGTGTTTCGTCACATGTGTTTGGGTTTTGGTGGGTTGATCGAGGTTGATTGATTTGGTTTTGGTGGGTTATTTGGGGTGGCTTTGGGTTGTGGGTGTGGGTTGATTGGGGTGGCGTTGGGTTGTGGGTATGCTATTGTGACCGTTGTTGTGTGTTATTTATTGTTATGGTTAATTATTTTATTGTTTTGGTAGATTATTTTATTGTATTGTATATATTATTTTAATATGTTGTATGTTAAAATAGAATCTTTATTATTGTGTGTATTTAAAAATGAGTTATTAAAAAAAATAAAATGATTTTTTTAAATGTTAAAAGCTATAGTTTTTTGACATATTTGACCTTAATGCTATTAGAGTTATCTATTAAAAAGAGGGGGAGAGTTTTTTTTTTTTTTTTTGAGAAAGAGGTAAGTGAGTTTATTGAACTAAATCAAAGCGAAATACATCATCCAAGTCATTGGGTAGCTCTTCTACCTATACATCAGTGTCTGCAGATAAAACTGCTCTTCTAGCTAGGGCATGTGCCAATTTATTACCCTCTCTACGTACATGAACAAAGGAACAACTTGCTAAAGATGAGCTGAAATTGCAAATCTCTTCAATAATATGGCCAAACAGTGTACGGTTGGGACCACCTGCATTGATGGCTTGAATCACTCGTTGGCAATCACCTTCAAAACATGCTTGGGTGAGCAATAATTCTTTCACCAAGATCACAGCTCTACAGGCGGCAAGGGCTTCAGCATGCTCCACGGACTGGGGTCTAGAAATTTTCTAACTTAACGCTCCCATAACATTACCAGAACTATCCCGGACCACCACCCTAATTCCAGCAAGCTCACTGCTCTCAAAAAAAGCCGCATCAAAATTAGCTTTGTATTCACCCTCTGCTGGCGGTGACCACTTGACACGAGGAACAGGTTGCACTACGTTCGGAGGTCGCTGGTGAACCTCGAAGAACTCCATGACCAGCTCATTTGCTCTTCGACATATCTCCTGAATGGGCCACGTGGGTTGGCGTTTACGCAGCTTGTTTCTACGCTGCCAAAGACTCCAGGTAATTGTAGAGAAGAGAGCAACATAGAAAGTAGAGCCTTGTTGAAAAACAGAGTCTAGCAAGTCCACGAAGCTCCTGTGGGTTTTATGATACAACCCAGAAAATCTAGAATCTGATTTCCAGACCGACTTGGCTTGATCACACAGCCATAATGCATGCAAGAGTGTTTCTGGATAATCCTTGCACAGGGAGCAAGTCACGTCCACCGGAATCTTTCGTCGTGCAAGATTTTGTTTTGTGGGAAGGGAGTCCGTTGCTGCACGCCAGATAAAGTGTTTGATCCTTTATGGCGCGTGGATTTTCCAAATGCGCTTCCACAATGAGGAACACTCCCCACCTGACGAAGAAGGAAGTTCATTGACGGCTTCTGCAGCAAGAGTTCTGTAAGCAAACTTAACCGAATATTCGCCATTCGGGGTTAGAGGCCAAACCAACGAGTCCTCTATATTCACAGCACTGACATGTATCCTCATGATCTTCTCTGCTTCCCAAGGGTAAAATATATGCTGAATCAAACCAGGGTCCCATGTTTTGGAATTAGGATAAAATAAATCACACACCTTCTCAACCCTTGCATCATTCCTAGGCGATATCACTCTGCTCTGTCCCACATCCGGCAACCAACTATGACTCCAAATATCTATCTTCCGGCTATCACCGACCCTCCACACAGCCCCCTTATGAATGACATCCCTGGATTGTAGGATACTTCTCCATGCATAGGAGCATTTTGAAGGTATCGGGACTTCCAAAATGTTTCCATTTGGGAAATATTTAGAGCTAAACACTTTAAAAAGAAGTGAGTCCTTATTATTCAAGAATCTCCATACCTGCTTAGCAAGCATTGCCTTGTTAAAATTTTGGATATCTCTAAAACCCATACCCCCAATAGATTTAGAGGAACACAATGTACTCCACTTCACCCAATGCACCTTTTTTGTCTCACCATTCCCCCACCAAAACTTACGAATCATCATTTCAATATCTTTACATAAGCTAACCGGCAATTTGAAGACACTCATAGAATATGCCGGAATTGATTGAATTACTGCCTTAATCATTACCTCTTTCCCAGCTTGAGAGAGTAACTTTTCCTTCCACCCTTGCATTTTTTACCACACTCGTTCTTTGATTTTAGTAAAACTTGCTTTCTTCCCCCTCCCTATAAAGGAAGGTAGACCCAGATATTTCTCATAATGTTGAATTGCCGGAAGACCAAGTGACCCCTTAATTGCTTCCTGAGTTGCTTCATCAGTATTTCTACTGAAGAAGAGAGTGGTTTTATCCTGATTCACCATCTGGCCTGAAGCTGCTTCATATAATGCCAATAACTCCTTTATTTTATCACATTCTGCTAGTGTGGACCTGCAGAAAAGTAAACAATCATCTGCAAAAAATAGGTGAGTAAGCTTTGGGCCTCGCCTACTAATAGAGAAACCATGAATTTGTCCATCATCAGCTGCCCCCCTTAGAAGCGCATTTAGACCTTCGGCACAAAAAAGAAAGAGGTAAGGGGATAGAGGGTCCCCTTGTCTTAGCCCTCTTGTTGGGACAATCATTCCTTGTGGCTCACCATTTATCAAAATAGAATATGACACTGTGGTAATGCATTCCATGATCAGAGATACCCAGGAATTCTGAAAACCCATCTTCAGTAAAATTTTCTCTAAGAAAGCCCATTCCACCCGATCATAGGCTTTGCTCATATCTAACTTCAAAGCCATAAAACCTGTCTTCCCTGAGCAACAAGTTTTCATATGATGGAGAGATTCAAAGGCAATCAATACATTATCAGTAATCAATCTGTCAGCAATAAAAGCACTCTGAGTTTCAGAAATGATACTGTTAAGGAGTGGTTTGAGCCTATTTGCAATGACCTTACTGACAATTTTATAAATCACATTACACAAGCTAATTGGTCTAAATTCAGAAACTCTTTCCGGGTTTTTTACTTTTGGGATTAAAGTAATAAACGTATGATTTATGGATTTTAAGATAGAGCCAGAATTAAGACAAGATAAAACAGCTTGAGTAATATCCATACCAACTTCCGTCCAGTAGGTCTGATAAAATAAAGGGGGCATGCCGTCTGGTCCTGGAGCTTTCAAAGGGGTCATTTCTTTTATTGCTAACTCGACCTCCTCAACCTTGTAGGGAGCTGTAAGTTTGAAATTCATATCCCTGGAAAAGAGGGGGAGAGTTAAGGCATGCTCTAAGGGTATTAGTTTATAAACTAATTTTAGAAATATTTTATGAAAAAATGATAAATCAATTAATTTTTTTGACGACTTTGTATATTTCTTATAAAAAAAATATCAAACCTTCTTAAAATATTTTATTAATAATTGCCTTAAAACACCAGTTAACGATACAGTTTTTACTTTTTAGTCCATAAATTATCCTCCTACTAATTATTCAGTAAAAAAAATGAAAGGAATTTGTCAATGAATAAATAGCTTATCCACGTCAGATTAGCTTCCCGCCATGGATGTTGTAATCTCCCGCCAAGTTGAGCGTGATTTGTATTCAAGTGTTTAGAATTTGGAGTTCAAAACAAAAGCTCAAATTTTTATTGTTTTTCTTTTTCCCTCCCTTTTTGAATGGCAGACATGTGGAGCGTATGAGACTATGAGTTGTCATTAACCTTCTAATCCGTATTCCTGTTGGCCGTACCAGGTATTAATAAAGTTTGCAAATAGCCCAGCCTTTGAGTTTAGTGTTTACGTTTATGGGAACTAATGTGCTTGATTAAAATTGGTCCTGTTCAAAACAAGGATCTGGTTTAAGTTTAATTTTATAACGTGAATTCTAGTTAATTTAATTGGTAAAATTTGTGATTATTGAATAAGAGATCTGAATTTAATTCCCGTCTATATCAAAAATTGATTAGTGTTTTAGTTTGATAATAAAAAGTTATTATCATGAGTGGATGTCATAAGTTGAAACTCTCTTAAATTTTTTTCTTTTTAAATATAATGTAATCAAATTTACTTTTTATAGATTATTGAGTTTTTTTTAATTTGAAGTGTATTTTTTGTTTATTAATGCTTAATACTTCTCAATGTAGGTGGGACTTTATTTAAAAACTCCTTATAAGTCTATTTTTTGTTTATTAATTAACAAGTGCATAAAGACACCTATTAAAAAAAGCCTAAAAAGTTAAAAAAAAAAAATTATTGGTGTCTTATGTTGATGGTAAAAAACAATCATAAAAAATGAATAATACATCAAGTAAAATAATTTGTAGAACTTTTTTTTTCTTTATATATATGCAATAGGATTTGAACCTATAATGTTTTCATGATGATTATTTTTTATCATTAGATCAAGACATTAATTGGTACAGTGTAAAAAATATTCTAACCTACGCCTCTTATATTACGACAAAAGATTTTATGAATTAGACTAAATGGAATCCATTCTTTCATATAACTATTCAATTGTTCGATTGACTATATTAAAAAAAATCTTGATATCATGGTCTGATAGTAAATAACAATCATCATAAAACAAATTATATATGTTCATAAAAAAAGATTGATGATTGTAAAAGACAATTATATTTTTATTATACCCCCCGATCCTTTTGGGTATTGGTCAAT
This sequence comes from Quercus lobata, assembly GCF_001633185.2. Lineage (NCBI taxonomy): Eukaryota > Viridiplantae > Streptophyta > Magnoliopsida > Fagales > Fagaceae > Quercus > Quercus lobata. Next base: position 11,256,678 of record NC_044909.1, on the reverse strand, counting down.
AACACATAGTTTTATATTACGATCATCTCTATTTGAAATTGATCTATTTTATGGTTCAAATTAGATATTTCAAATCTAAAAATATATTCACTGTCACGTCATTTAATTTTTAAACATTATGTCTCTATACAATCTATAATATACTATTAGGTTTGTCTTACTTTTAGTAATTTTTTAACTGAAATCTTCTTTTGTTTTAATGAGAAATTGCCACATCACCCACTAACTAAATAAAATGTGGAGATTAAAATGCACTACTACTTGTCATTGTGTATTTAAAACAAAAAGAGACCTTCAAGCTCCGTTTGAAAATTCATAAGAGAAGATAATGGAATGAAATAGAATGTATCTAAGTATCGGAAAGGAATGGAATGTATTTAAGTAACGGAAAGGAATGGAAAATAATGAAATGTAATGGAATTAAGTAACCTTGATTGGATGTTTTAAAATAAATGAATGGAAATGAATAGAATGTAAGTAATCTTGTTTGGGAGCAACGTGGAGGGAATGAAATTGAATCATTTATGACAATATTACTATTAGACTCCTATTTTAAAATAAAGAATTGAACATACTGGGATATTTTGGGAGTTTTAGTAAAAAAAATCATTAAATTTAATTCCATTCCCTCCCATTCCTCATAATTTTGGAGAGAATGAAAATTTGAGGTTTTAAGGGAATAGAAAGAGGAATAAATGTTCCCTCCTACCCATTTAATTATCTTTTTCTTAAATTCTCAAACAATGGAATAAGCTTTCCATTCCCTCCATTAAAACTCAAAAATAAAGGAAGGGAAGAATATTCTAAAATGATTATTTTCATTCATTTCCATTCATTCCTTCCAAATGAAGCCTCAATTAAAAAAATATTAGAGATAAACCAAACCCAAGAATAATAAGATCTGTGTCACTTAAATTGGGAAAGAAGAAAAGTAGCAAAAACTAATAAAAAGTTGGACTTTCTCACTGCCTAGAAAAAGTGGATCAATTGATTGAAAATTTTATCTTTAACAATTGCTTTTAAGGCACTTGATGATAAGAACAGGATCTATTAACATATCAAGGTATCAAAAAAGTATTTTTTAAAACATTTTCAAAAACATAATCAAACACTACCAAACAAATTATTCTCTTCAAAACATTTTACATTGAAACAAATATAACAAAAACATTCAAAAAGTTTGCCTTGGCTTTAGTTACATTTAGCAAAATTGAAATAACATTGAGATCATTTTTATTTTATTTTTTCATAATTTTTATATGATGAAGTAATAAGAGTCACTTCAAGATAGAAGAAAACTTTGTACAAAGGAAAGAAATGTATCAGTTGCATCAGACTAGTCAGGAAAATAATTAGTACTAGTAGAAAAGTACTTGGGAAAAAAGCATAGTAATCCACTGTAGAAACTAGAAAAACACTAAATTGATTGTATGCAACAATGTGAAACGTATTGAACCCAAAAATGTGGTACCCCCAGTTGACCTAACATAAATGGGAAATTGTGAATTTAGATACTAACATCTCTGACCACAAATGGGAATCTAGCTGCACTGCACCACCAACTAATGCCTTTCCTTGACTCAATTATTAAACCCCCAAACCAAAACCAAAAAAATAAAAATAAAAATTTCTCACTCCCAATCCATGGCGCCCTTTTTTGCTTTTCATTTCAAGAACCCTCGTTTTTTTTTTTTTTTTTTTCATTATTTTGGCGGGTCCCCAATAACCCAAAAAAAAAAAATAGAAAAAACAAAAAAGAAAAAAAAGCTTGAGGTGGCAAGGTCAAAACAGTAATTTCACAAATACAATAGGGCTAGGGTTTCGCGTCCCATTTATATAAGGTGGTCTTTTTTAGATCTGCTGCGGCTGGTTCTTGTGTCGGTCTCTCTCTCTCTCTCTCTCTCTCTCTCTCACACACACACAGTGCCTCAGTCTCTCATTGCATGTCGTTTCTTTTAGATTCCCAAACGTTCCGTTTCAACAACCATAGATTCTCTCATTTCAAACACAAGAATAGCTCCTTTTTATTTATATTCTGTTTTTCCTTCTCTCTCTTTGCATTTCTGATTTTGCTATGGTGTGAGGTGTGTGATCTCTTTGTTGTCTGATTCTTTTGGGGTTTTAAGGATTACTCACTTCCTCTTTTAGCTAAACAAGCAATACCCACTTTGGGTATTGGTTTCTTCTATCTTGGTTTTGTTTGGTTTGGTTCAAATCATTAAAGAAAATGGTGGATCTGAGTGATAAAGTGAGTATTTTTTACCATTTCTTTTTGCTCTCTTACTGTTTGATCTGTGATCTGAAAGATTCGAGCTTGATCAGAATGATTTATTTGTTTTATTGCAGGGATCGGAGTCTGAGACCCACAAGAAGACCTGTGCTGATTGTGGTACCACAAAGACCCCTCTTTGGCGTGGCGGCCCAGCTGGTCCAAAGGTAATAAAATCACAATCTTTATCCAAAACCCAGTTTCTCTATCATTGATTTGTGGTACTAATTGATCAGAAATTGATATTGGGCTTTGATTTTTGCAGTCACTGTGTAATGCTTGCGGGATCAGAAGCAGGAAGAAGAGAAGAGCTAGTTTGGGTTTGAACAAAGAGGACAAGAAGAGCAAGAGAGCTAGTATTAATGGCAGCAATAACAACAACCATAATAATAAGATAAGCAATAGTTTGAAGCAGAGGCTATTGGCTTTGGGAAGAGAGGTTTTGATGCAGAGATCAACAGTTGAGAGGCAACGAAAGAAATTAGGTGAAGAGGAAGAAGCGGCTGTGCTATTGATGGCTCTATCTTATGGCTCTGTTTATGCTTAGGTCTTCTTCAAAGAAATTCTTAAAAAAAAGTGTTAGAATTTTAGGGATGTGGATCCTAACCTTGGAAGTGTAAACCTGCTTCTATAATTATTGTTATATTTATTTTTTTTAGGAGAATTTATATTTTGTCTTTTTTAATTTTTATAGTTATTTTTAGTATTAACTAACTGTTTTTGGGACCTGGAAGAGTATTTTATGAAGTGTAAGAAATGAATATTGATCCTATTTTTGATAATGTTGGTCTAAGATGTTGTCTTGCCCCTTCGAATGTATAAATATATATATATATATATATATATATATATATATATTGCGGCTCTTTTTTGCTTTTTATTTTCTTTGGTTGGTGGTAATGTTTATCTCTTGATTCTTGTTATGGTTGTGATGATTTCATGTTATGTTACATACCCACATACTCAAAAAAATTAATAATAATAATAATAATAATAAAGGATAAGAGGGAAAATTGATGATGTGAGATGAAATCAAGAAATATGGGCTTTTTGTGTACTAGCGTAAAAAACATTTTCCCTCATCATATTTGGTGAGGATCTCCTTTTTATTTTTTTGGGTTTTTCTACTTCAATCATGGGAGTGTTTTGTTGTATTGAGTGTTTTTAGAAATTGGGATCCATTGTGATAAGAAAAGAAGAGGGAATATGAAATTTGTATTTCCCGCTGTCGTGTTTACGAGAGTATTGACAATTGAGAAAGCCAAAGCGTTTGTTTGCATAATTAATTAATTGATTTAACTTTTATACGCAACAAAATGCAAGTAGATTACTAGATTGCACAAATACCTGGGGGCACAGAGTTCTTTATAAAATGGATTATGTTAATGGTGTTTTTAAGAAAGTTATTAATAAATTATTTTTAAAAAATTTTAACACTATTTTTATAGGAAATATAAAAAGTTGTTAAAGTTTTTTTTTTTCCTCATAAAGAGTTTTTAAGAATATTTCTTAAATTAATGCACTAAGTCGTTCATTTAATCTTTCCCTTATAAAATATATTTAAATTGACAGCAATTAGCACATAGGTTCAATTTTAAGTATGTGGCACTCCTTTTCCCATCAAAAAAAAGAAAAAGAAAAAAGTACGTGGCACTCCGAAAAATAGAAAGTATGTGGCACAAATATCTCACAAGACAAGTCATTGAGGCTGTCTACTTCATTTCGTTTAGATGAGTCATTACATGGGAGGAAAATGTTGACAAAAGTTGACTGTGATAACTAAAGATATCAGTTCACCGATTTTGTTTTGAAGTAAAAATTTACTTCATTATATATATATATATATATATATGTATGTATGTATATATATTTTTTAATTTTTTTTTATCATAAGGTTAAGATATCAGCTGCTTTCATTTTGGATTAGATAGCATTTTATCACAATTACTTAGTTGACAACAAGATACTTTCTCAATTAATATGAATATTTCTTTGAAAACATTTAAATAGGACTTTTTGAAAGCAAAAAACTTCTATAATGCTGAAATCTTTAGAAAAATCTACAAAGAACTCAACGGTGTTTGGAAATTTCGTGTTACAAATCACTAGAGGAGTGCAATGAGCATGAATTGTTTGGTGGAAAGACTAGTTGACCAAACATCGAGACTAGAAAAGTTCAAAAAAAATTCTCATTGAAAAAATTGCCAATATATTTTATTTTCTCAAAAATGAAGATTTGAACCCAAAATTTGAAAAAAGAAAAAGAAAAAGAAAAAAAGAATTGTTCTATTTGAAAAAGCAAAAGGCTTACTGCCTCATGACATTTTTGAAGTTCTTCAACAAAAACTCAAAAACCAAGCAATAACGATTTGAAAAATCTTGTGTTAAAGTTATAGATATATTATTCTTCACAAAGGATTACCAAAGCTAACACTTTGCTGATCATAAAGAACTGTAGAAGTGTATAATGTATATTTTTTTGGAGAAAGAAGTGTATAATGTATATTGAATATGTAGAATGGGGGGAAATAATTACCAACCTACTATATAAGTAATGACAATTAAAAGGCTGTTTGTTGCTCAAATACCAATTAACTACACGCCAATTGCAGATTAAGTTAAAAATCAAAATAAAATAAAAATTTGCTAGAAGACATAGTTACCCCCAAAAAAAAAAAAAATCTTAATGTACTGTATGAGTTATTTTTATTGACAAATGACACAGAAGTCTTATGTCATATTAATAATAGCTAGAGTCTTATCTCTTTACCATCACTAGATGATGAAGAATATCATAAACTCATTAATCAAACAGAGAAATAAGAAATACATGCAAAAAGCTTTGTAGAGATTTGCAAATAATAAAGAGACAACGTATTTAAGATGAAAATTTTGTGAATAATCACTTTAGAAAGGTTAGGATAATTTTGCTATTAGTGGATTTTATCAACTTGTAGGCTTGTAGCATTAGAAGATCTTTATTAATCGTCTTCTTGTACTCTACTTTTGCTATATTAAGGAGTGTATGTATATTTGTAAAAGAATAGCAAAATCAATAGCTTTCAGCTCTCATATACTTAGAGCATATTTGACATTAGCTTAAACTTGTAGTTTTTAAATTTTAGTTTTTATGTACAGTTTTTTAAAATTTTATTTATTTTATTTTCATTTTTTAAAAGTAAAAGTATACTTTTTTGTTTTTTAGTTAAAGGTATGAGTATACTTTTTAACACTTTTTTAACAAAAAATTTTCAGTAAAAAGTTAGATAAATTATTCTAAATTTAGTAAGTTTCTTCTACAAATGTACATACATAATCACCTAATAATACTACAGTCTTCAGCATAGAGAATTGACATGATGAGATAAACTTTGTTAATCAATAATTAAAATTATAAAGACCTAATGAGTGCTCTTCATTAAGTAAGACCCATCAACGGAGGAGCCTGTAGCCCCAAGAATCCAGTTTAGATATTGACAAAGAAATTTTGCACATAATTGTGCAATCTGTGACTGAAAGAAATCATTGAAGCAGGGACTTTTTAGAAAGATTATGTGAGGAATTACTGTTGCATGTGTGACTGACTGTGTAAGCATAAATCATAAAGAAAAGTGAGGAAGAGTAAAAAAAGGTCACGTAAGCAAATCAAAATCAAAAGCTAGGAGCGAGGCTCTTTTTTGTTTTTACCAAAAGGGACCAGGTTCAATTAATTTGTAACACAACAGTTGATAGTACTACGGCAATTCTGTTCTGTCTGTTTCATCAAAGCATGAATAATTTGATTCAATTAAAATTCGTATCTAGAAAATATGTGTCAACTTTTTAACACACGTACGGTGAGCCGCCCCTACCTATTACAATAGGGCGAAAGGATGCTCCCTATTTCATAACTTACATTGCAGCGGCAGCAGCACGTGCCTTTAGTCTTTCACTTCAATGGCAAGCTGCACTTCACTGCCCATAAGAGCATTCATAGCAGCTGTTGTAAAAATTATGTCATTTTATCACATCAAAAGTCTACTTTATTATTTTATCACATCATTTTACAATATCTCATTTATCAGATGTTTTATATTTTTACCACTTCATTTAAATATTATTTCTTAATTCTTATTTTAAAACCTGGGACTGTAGCCACAGATGGGGATTGAGGACTGTAGCCACAGATGTCACAAAATTAAAAACTTAGAACATAGGGACTGACCGACTGACAGAGAAAGAGGAATAAAAAAAATAAAAAAATCATATGCCACAGATTTCCGTACCGTGCCAAATATATGATGACACTGTAGTATGTTGTAAAAATTATGAGATTTAAAACATCTGATATTTGGTGTTTTTTGGTGTTTGGTGTGTTAAATGTGCCAAATATTTGGCATTTGGCACATTTAGCACATCTAGTGTGGATGCTCTAAGCCTAATAAATGGTAGTTGGAAATACTTGGAATAAAAGCTAATAATAATTATTCGTTTGGCTCGGCTTAAAAAGTAGAATGGGTTTAGATATCATTTATTTTATTAAAATTGAATTTTTTTATTTATTAAATGTATGATAGATAAAGATAAAAATTAGTTGAAATAGTATAGTGAGGTTCATAAATAATGTCAAAAAGTGCATTGAGATCGATGAATAGTAGCAAAAATAAATTGAATAGTGAAATAATTTATAATTTTAATTAACGTTCAAACACATACTAAGGTAGTGTTTGGATACCGCTTATTTTGCTGAAAACTGAAAATTAAAAATACGGTAACAAAATAATTTTTAAATATGTGAATATTGCTATGAGACCCATTTTTAATGAAAATTTTGTTGAAAAAAAGATTTGTAAGTCCTGTGAACAGTGTATAGGACCCACTGAAAAAGCCACCACAGCCATAGAAATGCACTAAAAAAAATGCAGACGCTCATAATCAGTATCCAAACGGGTACTAGGTGATAGAAAATTAAGAATGAAAGGTTAAGTGGACTTGGATCCATATTCAAGTATTGGGCCTAATCAACTCTCCTGAAAGTTTAAATTTATGGGAGTGATTGAATTTAATTATTTAGCCATTATTCTTATATTTCCTATTAAATTAAGATTTGACTTTTAAATTTTGAATTTTGGACTTCCACTTCATAAATGAAATCAAACGTGTGAAGTTTTTAATTTACTTACGAGGTAAAGTAGGGGAAATTATAAGATCCATATGATAGATAAGTGATGTGGTCCACCATTTCACTAAAAAACTTCTACTTGTTTAAAATTGTTAGTTATAAATTTTTTTTAAGCAGAAATTAATTACTGACTCAGTAATTTTAAACAAATGGAAGTTTTTTAGTAGAATGGTGGATAAGTGACGTGGTTCATCAAAGGACTCTATAATTTCTCGTAAAGTAGGGACGAGGTTCAAATTAGAACCATCTATTTTAGCAATTTTCTGTACATTGGCAAATTACCATTTATTGTAAAAGTTTAAGGTTTTAAGCTACTTAAAAATGTCTACTTTATATATATATATATATATATATAGATATATATATATATATATATATATATATAAAAGACTACTTAATGTGGATTTTAGTTAGCCTAACTGTTAAAATCTCTGATAGTTGTATAACCAAAATCTGATTGATATCTTAGTCTGATGATAAAAAACTATTATCAGGAGCGGACACCATAAGTTAAAACTCTTTCTCGAAAAAAAAAAAGACTACTTAACCATTGCAAGGTCAACCATCAACTAGAAAATTTTGCGATCACCATCCTAATTTGTTGGGATTGATTTACATTCATCATTGAAAATTAGTCAAAATTAAAAAATCAATGGACCATTTGAGTGGTAGAGGGACTAATGTCAAAATTAAAATATTAATTTGTGTATTCACCCTAATCAGCCTACGAATTAGTTAATTTCAAATATGATTTTACGTAGTGGACTAAACATTACAAAGTAATAACGACATATTATGATAGAAATTATCATATAGCATAGGGATTAAGATCCTTAACAGTTTATACGGAACTCTACGTACGTAAGTTTCTTTTAATCAAGACCATTTATTTTAGAATAAATGATTAAGATTATGTCATGATTCCACTAAAATAATAATTTTTTATAAAAAGAATTCAAACACTTATACATGACGTTGTTAACGTGTGAACAATGTTTCAGCCTTTCTTCTAAACCAATGAACCAAGAAAAAAAAACTTTGGAGGTTATTAAAGCTCTTGTTAAACATAATTTTATCACAATCTCCGCACACGCGCACTCTCTTTTATGTGTGCACATATATGAATTTTTAATTAACGATCCAAATTTAATTAAAATAATCAATATTTATAATAGAATGTTGGAAAAATAAAAATTGCAATTAGTACATCAACAAAATACTCACTCCGTCCCAGTTGGTTTGTCATCTATTTCATTTTAGGATGTCCTAAAATATTATACTGTTTCTAAAAATAAGAGTCATTAATTTACTAATATTCCTATTATACTCCTACTTTATTTTCAAAATTATTTGAAAAGAAAACTAACAAATATTTAAAAAAATCTATTGTGGGGGCCGGTTAGTCACTAAAATTATTAAAGTCAAGGTAATTGGGCCTGTAACCCATCCGAGGATGCAAATCTGTCCGAAGAGGCTCATCTTAGGTTGTAGGGGTAACCAAACGAAAAGAATAGTGAATATCACGAAAGTTGAGTTCAGTATTCATCCGAGGACGACCAGAACGCCACCTTGTTACAAACGTACTTTAGAGCTACGTCACCACTAAAAGTGGGATAAGGGACCGGGTGTAAGAAAGAGAAGGCAAACAAATATCTATAACAACAGCTGCCTCCGCATTAATTGCCTCTCAACCAACTCTCTGGCCGCATTAATGTGGAGGTGATGTCTGGACAGTGATGAAGCAGCCTTACAGCTGCTAGTAGGAGGTTCCAGAAGGTGTTAGATGTGACAGAAAGAGATCCCCTGAACCCAACTTACACGTGTGTAGTGAAGATGATATGAAGAGGGCAGTATATAACATGAAAGAAAAGCATGTAGGAAGGGATCAGAACATAAAAAAAAAAAAAACACAAAGAACACTCAGGAAAAAAGCTTAGAAACCAAAGAAAAACTAATTGTTATATCGGTGCTAATCCATCTATAAACGTGAGGTTGAATCATTTTACTTTTAAAAGTTAACCTAGTTCTTGAACATCCACGCTCTACAAATTTTATTATTTGGGCCTTTAACGTATGAACCCAATACCAGTGTGGGATCTACAAATTTTATTATTTGGGCCTTTAACGTATGAACCCAATACCAGTGTGGGATCGTTACAAATTGAGTCCTTACATCTATCTAATTGGGATACCTTTTTAGTTGCCTCATTAAGAATAACTCTTTTATAAAAAAAGCTAATAAATTTATTTAAGAGTAGTTTTGTAAATTTATAAATTTTTATAAGGCAGACAAGACAATAAATGATATTCTCTTAAAAAATTTGACTTTTTAAACAAGACAAACAAATTAGGACAAATGGAATAATAAATACAACCAAGCCATAATTCTAAAACTTTGTGATAAGATATGAATTTAATAGACAAATCAAATCAATCATATAAATTCTTTTTTTGTCATCAATAAAATAATAAATTATAATTATAATTATAATTTTTTATTTAATGTTTAAAAATTCCCACATTGGTTTATAAGTTTATGTAGTGAGTCTTATATTAACACTAACATACCTTTTTTAAAAAAAATTTATGACTCCCTTATGGTTAATATATGAGAAAAATGAAAACAAAAATAAATTACACTTTCTATGACATGGACAAACATCAAGCTTGAGCCAAGGCCTAACCATCATCCACTATCATGGACCTAATAACTCAGCCATGGCAGCAAAGGCAGAACCAGAGGGGGAATTGTCCCTCCAAAAAGTGCTTAACCAAGATGTTTACTTTATATATTTCATATTCTAATCTGATTGTTTTCCCCTTTGGATACTTTTATGTGTTTCGTTTGTATCTTAATGGGTAATTACCTTCTTCAAATATCAAAATTCATTAAAAATATATAATGGAAATATTTTTTATTTTATTAATGCTTTTAAGTTTTTAAGCTTATAAAAGGAAAATACTATTAAAAAAAAAAAAAAAACAGCAAGGTTTTTGATCAATTAGAAAAAAAAAAATATTATTATTATTACCATCCAAAACAGATTGAAAAGAAATCAAGTTCTTTACGTAATAATATGTATAAAATTTGTTTGCAATAATTAAAATCATAAAATAATTACATAATAAACACTAGAGGGTGCAAACCCTTTTCCTCACATCGTAATTCTCATGGTTCTTTCTAATTCTGGTGTTAAATCTTCCATGATCCAAATTCTTCTGGATCTTGCGGTTCATCTTTTTTTTTTTTCTTTTTTTTTTTTTCTTAATCACTTTCGATTTCACTCTCACAGTCTCACTTACCAAGTTGGCAGTGTATGAGGAATTTAAAGATTGATTATCTTCATCATCTAAATCAAACATGGTTGTTTCATAGTGTAAATTCATTAAAATATTTTCATATTCAAAACAAGTGTTTCTTATTTGTTAACGATTTCAGTTCTTTCTTGAAAAGAAAGTTGTGGATCTTTGTATAAATATCTCCAATAGGCAATAGTAGAAGATCTCTTTTATGTTTCATACATATTCGGTGTAATTATAGTCAACATCTTCTTGAATGACCATATAAAAAAAAAAAACTCCCCCACCCCATTTTTTTTACCAGAAAGAAAAGTTGTGCGAGAAAATGACTAAATCTATCATGGTCCTTAATCCTTACAGCCCCCTTTACAAAATCTCCAATCCCAACATGTTGAAATGATTAACATGAGGGTGGATCGGCCCAAGTTATAGGTTTGGGTCTACCTTTACGAATGAGAAGGGAGAAAAGTTAAGAACATTGCTCTTAAAAAGTTTTTGTCCTCCAAAAAGCCTGTTTCGAATATCATTTTTTACTTTCTCGTGTTACATATCAGCCCAAATACTAGGTCATTTTATTCAGCCATAAAAAAATAAAAAATAAAAAATAAAAGGTTACTAGGTCATGTTGAGGTGCTCTGGACATTTCTGATTGGGTTATTTCTAAAAAAAATTATTTATTATTTTTCTTTTCTTGGATTGATAATCTCTGGGACCTGCACGACCCAGCATTTGCAAAATAGCGGGCTGTCCACAAGTTATTACTATAATTTATAGAAAATTCTTAGGTATTCTCGAAGAATGGAAAATTTTTGTTTTCTCTTCTCACATTCATGGTGGGTCCTATTATAAATTTAATAAATAAACTCTATCATGAATGTGAGAAAATGAAGCATCATTCTCCATATCCTAGAAGTATTTAAGAATTACTTATAATTTATGGAAAGACTGCAATGAAAAGTAACAACCAAAGTAGCCCTTTTACTTGATTTGGTCCATGATCAATGATAACAATAATGCTAGCATGACTGCATCAGTGTACTACATGAACTATTGCAGAGACATGAGAATAGAGAAATTGTGGTTGAGGTATGAGTCACTTTAGCAAGGTGGACCTGACCCCCTAATGACCATGTGGCCCATTCCTCGGCCTACAGAAAATAAAAATCCACTTAGGTTTGTCTTTGCAACCTGTATGTAGGCCCATCAAGCCCAACTCTTTGATCGATTTCACTAATTACTCTTTCTCCCTGGGTCCTACAGTGAATGATAATTTTTCATCTTTTAAGTAGTATGAAACTTTGTGAGAGACTGAGAGTTTGATTTTCTATATTATCCTAATTCAGAAAAATAAAACAAAATCATTGTGAAAGACCTTTCACCTCCCAAATGTAAGAAGAATATTTTAAAATTTTGCAAATTCCACGTTACAATTCATGGGTCAAAGAAGATTGTAAATCATGGGAAGAAAGTTAGGTCATGTTATGCAAAAGTGTCTAAGGAGGCAAATTGAAGAATAGAAGTTCTCTGTCAAACGAAAACATGTAGGCAAATCATTAAAGTGGACAGAGATTTCGCTCGACGCTCACTCGATTCTAAGTTTCTAACTCGAGCAAGATTATGAAAATCAGGTTCTGAATTTTGTTACTAATATGATTTCTATCAAACCTTAAACTCACTTGTATAAACCCTCTTAGAGCATCCACAATAGTGGAGCTAAAAATTTAGCTTTTTAGCTCCACCAAAAGTTACTTTATCTACTATACCTACACACATGCTGTAGCAGTAGATCTATTTTAGCAATCACGCAATAAAATAATATAAATATCATAGTAAAATAATATATCCCCTACAATAAAATAATATATCACCTACAATAAAACAATATTTCCTACTACCAAAAAAAACAACCCAGCACCATCCACAATCACCTCTACCATCAGCCACAACCACAACCACCACTACCACCACCACTAGCCACAACCAAACCCACAAACAAAATAAAAAATCAAACCACCATCATAGTCACCAATCCACCACCACAGCCACCAAACCCACAGGAAAAAAAAAAAATCAAACACCGTACCACCAAACCATAGCCATAACAACCACCATCGCCACCATCATAGCCATCAAATCCACAGAAGAAAAAAAAAAATCAAACATCATTCCACCAACACAACCAAAATCCACAAACCCACTATCAAAATCATCCACCACCACTACTATAGCCAAAATCAACCACCACCACCACCATAGCCACCAAACCCATATGAAAATACATTAAAAAAAAAACTCAATCACAGCAAAGAGAAAGGCACGGACTGGGCGATGGGGCTTGGGGAAATCGGCAAGTTGGGTTGGCGATGGGGCTTGGGGTGGGTCGGTGAGCTGAGAGAGAGAGAGAGAGGTGAGAGTGACTGAGAGAGAGAGAGAGAGAGAGGCACGGACTGGGCGATGGGGCTTGGGGAGATCGGCGATGGGGCTTGGGGTGGGTCGGCAAGCTGGGTCGGCGTAACATATCAGCGATGAGGGAGTTGGCCGGCGAGCTGAGGGATAAGGCGGCAGTGGGTCGAGCTTCGACTTGGACGGCATCGGCCAGCTTGAGAGATGGTGAGATGGTGAGAGTGAATTGGATAATTTCAGAGAGGTGAGATGGAGAGATGGGAGCTTGAGAGTGATGAGAGAGAGGACAGTGAGATGAAGAATAAAAGAATGAAAAAAAATAAACAACCAAGTATTATTTTAATCAGGAGTGCTGAATAAAATTTTTTTTAGATGATTGCTACAGTGCACATCTATCTATAGATGTGCACTGTAGCAGTTCAGCTAAAAATTATTGCTATGCCTCCATTGCTTCGTGGCCCTTTTTGCTATTTTGGTGGAGCTAAAATAGCATTATAGCTATTTAGCTCCATTGCTACAAATGCTCTTATGCACGATTTCAAGGAAGAGAAGGCAGTTATACCAAGAGCATTTCTCATCATTCCAAGTCCCTCACAAGCTTAATTTGCATGATTTTTTTTCACCTTTAAGCTTAAACTATAGATTTCTTAAAACCATGAAATTAGTTTTTCAATTATGGGATGTTGTTGATTTTCGGAATTTTGGTATTGCAGATGGGATATCGATTTGTTCATGTAGAATCATTCTAGCATAGTTGTCAAAATCGCGATTCGGATTGTAAAATCGCACGATTTTACGATACCACCTCACCAAAAAGTTTAAAATCGTAGTAGGATCGCAAAAATGATAAGATCGTATGTAGGATCATGTAGGATCGTAGGGGATCCTACCGATCCTACTGATCCTACCATTTGGCTTGAATTTTTTTTTTTTTTTTTTTTTTTTAAATGGGATTCATTTGGGTAAGATAATCCACCTAAACCCACAAGCCTAACAGGTTATCAGAAGCCCAATAATGAATTGAAGTCTCAAATTCACCCCTATGTCAACATAAAATTTCAAAAAAACCTATAGTACTTAAGTTTAACGTTTTCAAAAACAAAACCTAAAATATTTAGATGATGAAATAGGATATGACAATGACAGTGATTAGATTAGAAGAACCTTAGAATGAGAATTCTCTTTTGGATTTCATAGTTGTAATTAGCTAGTTTACCTTAGATTGAGAATTCTCTTTTGGATTACATATTGTAAATTTGTAGTTAGCTAGTTTTTATATGCTAACTAGCTTAACTTATTTTGGATTTGAAACTTAGAATTTGGAAAACATTTTCCATATGTGTGTAGATAATATTTTGGTACTTAGTTGCTAATTAAACATGTACTGAACTTTTTAGATATATTATGTCAAAAATTAAATATATTTTGTTTCGTTAAAATGGCATAAGAACGATGTAATGCGTGCAAATTACATTTTATATGCAATTTTTTTTTTAATGGATGGATTTATATTTTCAGTGATTATATAACATACAAAGTCATTATCAATAGATTTTTTGCTTAAAATCTAAAAATAGGTAGGATCTTATGATGTATGATCCAATCCTACGATCCACGATCCTACCTATTTCCTACGATCCTACGTAGGATCTCGATTTTGACAACCTTGCATTCTAGAGTTCTGTGGTCATTGTTTGAGACGATTTTTTAAGGTTACATACAGATTATAGAGTTTAGGTTTAAAGGTTTTGTTAGTAGGCTATTTTAACTATTTCTTTTATAGTGGATTTTCTGTGGAGTTGAATTCTTGATTTTTCCTTTTAAAAGATTCTTCATTAATTTTCCACTTTGTTAACAAATATTTGCTACTTTTATTGCTGTAATTATTATTCCTTTTGGATTTGGTGATTGATAATTATGGTTAATACTTGCTCATGCTATCTATGTGTATCATGATTGTTAAAATCCCGATCTGGATCCTATGATCTTATGTGTAGATAATATTTTGGTACTTAGTTGTTAATTAAACATGTACTGAACTTTTTAGATACATTTTGTCAAAAATTAAATATATTTTGTTTTGTTAGAATGACATAAGAACGATGTAATGCGTGCAAATTACATTTTATGATGCAATTTTTTTTTAATGGATGGATTCATATTTTAAGTGATTATAAAGTCATTATCAATAGATTTTTTGCTTAAAATCTAAAAATAGGTAGGATCTTATGATGTATGATCTGATCCTACGATCCACGATCCTACCTATCTCCCACGATTTTACGTAGAATCCCGATTTTGACAACCTTACATTCTAGAGTTTTGTGGTCACTGTTTGAAACGTTTTTTAAGGTTACATACAAATTATAGAGTTTAGGTTAAAAGGCTTTGTTAGTAGGCTATTGTAACTATTTCTTTTATAGTGGATTTTCTGCAAAGTTGAATTCTTGATTTTTCCTTTTAAAAGATTCTTTATTAATTTTCCACTTTGTTAACAAATATTTGCCACTTTTATTGTTGTAATTATTATTGCTTTTGGATTTGGTGATTGATAATTATGGTTAATACTTGCTCATGCTATCTATGTGTATCATGATTGTTAAAATCCCGATCTGGATCCTATGATCTTATGATCCCACCTACCTAAAACAATCAAGATCTTTCAAGGATCTTTGGTAGGATCACTACGATCGTTTAGGATTGGTAGGATCGTACGATCCCAAACAATCCTAGTTTTTTATAATCTTCTTTAACTTGACAAAAAGCTTAGTTGGACTTAAATGAAAAATAATATCCCAATAGGTTTTGAGGTAGATCTTTATTCTTCCTATCCATTAATGATTCATAGTTCATAGTTAGAGAGTCTGAGTTGGAATGAAGGAGAGAGAAAATAGTAGAAGAAGGAGATAAAGGAAAGTAAAGTAACATTGGAGAAAAAGGAGAACGAATGATGGGGGTAGTTGGGAATGAGAATATGGGTGGAGAGTAGAGTGCCACATTTTGAGGTTTTTGGCCTTTTTAAATAATGCTTACAAATGAATGTAGTGATATATGGTAATTATATCAAATGGATGCAAATTTTTGGTTTTTTTATTTATGAATGAATGTATAATTAATGTAATTATTTAACATACCAATGTGTTTTTTTTTTCTTCAAATAATGTAGGATCTTACAATCCACGATCCGATTCTATGATCCACAATCCCACCTACCTCCCACAATGCTACGCAGGATTCCGATTTTGATATGTATAACTAATGATCAATCAACTCCTTTTTTCCACTAATAATAATAATATAACATATGGGGAGATAGGAGATGAGGATGGACTCATAAAAATATAACATAAAGGGTCCATTAGTCTATCTATATAAGGATGAGGGGATTATTAGTTGTGGTAATTTTATTTAGGCATGACCATAGTGCTCCCTATATTAAAAAGTGCCAATAATTAAGAGATATATAATCAGGTGCATAAGGTGTGAGATTTAAGTGGAAGATTCACATAATTTCACTATAATGGGTTGAGTTAAAGTTTGACGGTTTGATTTTAACCTTAGTTTGACAGTTTGATTTCTACCATTGTTTTCAATAACTCATTAGTTACGCCATACTTGGGGTGTGCGTGTGTTGGGTTGGAGAGTTTTTTTTTTTTTTTTTTTTTTTTTTTTTTTTTTTTTTTTTTTTCAATCTAACATGATGTTTTCAAATTGAGAAATTCCCAACCTAATCCCTATGGGTTAGGTTGGAATAGATTGGATCAATGAGTTATATTTACATAAATTTTAATAAACTATTTGAGCATTTTTTTTTAAAATAAATTGTTACAATTACATAATATGCCTAAATCATATTTGTAGGGGTATTGGGCCTATGAGCTCGTTATCTATGTATATATTGGGTTTGGAGCCCAATCCGAGGACGTAAAGTCGTCTAAGGAAGAGTAAACATTGTTAGGGGAGTCCATGTTGGTAAATGAAGAAGTTAGTTTTGGTTATAAGAGCCCATGAGGGTGGTACGAGGATGAATGCTTTCTCGGCTAACCAAAGTCGAGATCTGAAGGGGTGGTTCGCCGTCCAAGGGAAAGTTCCAAGAAATTCTGTTGATATGGATAAGCATTACAGAAACATAGGACAGGGGGAAGTCCTAAAATATCTAAGAAGAAAGCTGCTACCATCGCATTGAATGCTCTATAGCTAACTCTCTGACCGCATTAATGTGGAAATGATACCTGAACAGTGGTTTTCAGCCTTAGAGCTGCTACATAAAGACTTTAGGAAGGGGCTGATGAGACAAATATCAATACCAACCATCTGGTTTGCACATGGAGGGTAGAGATGTAAGGGGAAGATAGTATAAAAGAAGGAGGAGGCAATGAGACAGAGAGAGATCGAGAAAAGAAGGGAAAAACACTATAGCAATCAAGAATTGTATTTGTAATCAAACTTGAGATAAATATATAAGAATTGATCTCCTCGGATTGTGCCGAAGAAGATTTTCCTTAGTTTAAACTTGTTTATCTTCATTCTCTTGTCATCTGATATCCACTTTAATGGTTATCTGATTCAGCCTTAGAGCTGCTACATAAAGACTTTAGGAAGGGGCTGATGAGACAAATATCAATACCAACCATCTGGTTTGCACATGGAGGGTAGAGATGTAAGGGGAAGATAGTATAAAAGAAGGAGGAGGCAATGAGACAGAGAGAGATCGAGAAAAGAAGGGAAAAACACTATAGCAATCAAGAATTGTATTTGTAATCAAACTTGAGAGAAATATATAAGAATTGATCTCCTCGGACTGTGCCGAAGAAGATTTTCATTAGTTTAAACTTGTTTATCTTCATTCTCTTGTCATCTGATATCCACTTTAGTGGTTATCTGATTCATTAAAGCCCAATTTTTCAATTCACTCTCTACAAATTCATTATTTTGGGCTTTTTGGGCCTAAGTCCATCCATCTTTTGGGCTAGGAACTCAAATCTGGTCCTTACAATATTCTATATTCATTAAAACTAATTCTTAAAATACCAAAATAAATCAAATTAAAAATTAAAAATAAGAATTGGGTAAGAAGGGTTGAAAAAAAATTATGAATTGAATCCGACCCAACTCTAGGCTCAAAATAAAATTCCACCTCAACCCACGAAAACTAACTCAAGGCATCAATAGGTTGCAATGGATTGATTTCATTAAGTTTGTGGGTTTGATATACACCCATAACATATAAATATCTTAATTGCTAACCACTAGACCATATTTTCAAGTCTTAGTAATTGCTAACCCCAAGGGCTTGGTTTAGTAATCTTCAATACTCATATGATCCGTGAATTTTGTGTTTCAAGTACGTTATCCAACAGCTTGAGACTATTTACAGGAATCCATTTCTTTAATTACCCAATGTATTTGGAATTGAGGGACTAGATTAATCAATTGGTTTAAGAGTCCTTGACACTGAACTGCACATTTTCTCTTGGTATGTAGCATATCTATCTCATTTTAACAGTTAACATAAAATATTATTCTATTTAATATATGTTTTACAATGATAGATGAATGGTTAATATTAGATAAATGTGGTATATAAAAATTTATGTACCATAATGATTATATATAAACAACTTTTTTCACAATTATTGAAGTAGTCAATTATGAGTGGTTGGAAAAAAGTTGTGAGTTCATGAGTATTAGTTTTGTTTACCACTCATGGTCAATTAATTCAACAATTGTAAATTTTTTTTTTGGATAGTTTGATAATTGGGAGATGAGATTTAAATTCTAGACTTTTCAGTTGAAAACTGTAAAAGGTTTCAGTTAAAAAAATTATTTGTACTTTGTAGTGTTATTATTGACAAATGACTAGTTTTTTCGAGCAAAAAGGGCATC
This sequence comes from Quercus lobata, assembly GCF_001633185.2. NCBI lineage: Eukaryota > Viridiplantae > Streptophyta > Magnoliopsida > Fagales > Fagaceae > Quercus > Quercus lobata. The sequence continues at coordinate 11,237,659 of NC_044909.1, read as the reverse complement.
ATCAATAGTTTATGAGTGGTGTGCAATAGTGATATTAGCAATAATCCCATGTGAAAGTAATACTATTACAAATAAGTGATTACAAATAGTGAAAAAAAAAGTAAAATTATGAAATTTGTTTTAAGAAAGTTTAAAAATAGAAGTTTTGATCAAAATAATTAGCATTTGCTGATGTGACAAATTATTAGTTATGAGTAAAAAAAAAAAAAATGATGTTAGTAGATAGTGGTGAACAACAACATATAAAACGGGTAAAAACTTAGCAATTCAACCGATGTGAAAAAAACTTGGCAATTCAACTTAAGGATGATAATTTTGCACTATCCCGCTTAACTTGCCCTGCAAAGGTGGTGAGGCGGGAATGGGGTAAGATTTAAGCCCCGCACCATGGGGTGGGGTGGGAATGAATTTAGACATTTTAGACCCACCCCACCCCGCCCCTGGCCTGCCTCGTGTTGCTAAAGATTATAATTATAAATTTTTCATACCATAAAAACTTACTATTTAAACAAACATATCAATATTAGCTTATTTTATTCTATCCAGTGTGGTTCTCTGCTTTTATTTTGTTATGTGTTATACTATGAATTTTTTTTTTTGGTGATTATCTTGTTAAACGCTTGGATATATTATTCAAATTTTTTTTTTCTAAAAATTGATTTGATTTAATGAGATAAATTTAGTTGTAATTTCAAGTATATTTTTATTAATAAAATAGATTTCATTAAAAAAATTGTACTATTTATAAGACAAATTAATAAAAAGTACAATTTTATGAGGTGAGACAAAGTTTCGCGAGCCCCAAAGGATGGAAATAGGGTTAGAAAGTTTTCCCATCCTTCCTTACGTCTCACCTCATTGCCCTCACTAAATTTCAACCGACGTGGAAAAAAAAACAAGGGGTTGTTTTACACGTGGCATTTCTGTTTTTTTTGGAGTGTGTACTGCCTATGTCGGATACCATGCCAACGTGACTGGACCCCGCCACCACGCACTCATCAATCATCAAGGTATGTGACATCCAGCTAATTGCCCCCACAACTTGTCCAACTCCTTTGCTCTCATCCACATTTTTATTTCTCTCTTTTTTTTTTTTTCAATTTATTTTCTCAAAAGAAATTGAAAAAAAGAGAAAAATAAAAATGTGGCTCACATTCCAAAACTCACATTCTTTTCTTTTTTTTTAATGGGAAAATACTGCAGCATACATTAAAAATCAAAGACAATCTGCTACAAAAATCAATGTGCCATTTCTGATTTCCCAATTTCAGCGCATAGTCCAGATATCAAACGGTGTACACACAATCAATTTGATTTTAAAATTTATACCACTAAATTTTTTTTTAAAAAGGTCTTTGTGTTTTTCTTTTTTTCTCCCTCTTTTTACCTAAAAGTAAAGTATATTCCACTTTTATGCACATGGATGATGGACTTATGGAAAAGGTCAAACTTTTTGGTACACCACTTTCGTGAAAGCACAGTGCAAAGAGAGAGCACAAAGTGCTACTCAGAAAACTCAAGTGCATCACAGTTAAATTGATGGGCCACATCTCACAAATTTCGAGATTTATGTTTTATACAGTATTTCAAGTGGTCGATTGCTCATAATTTTTGGTTAGTTATATATACTAGTATAATCCTCCAAAATCCCGTGTCAGGAACTAGGACCTTCCAGATCCTCCGTGTAAACCTGACTGCTTTTGGAATTTTTTTTTTTTTTGGTAAACAAAAATTTAGGTGAAAAGAGGCTATCTATACTAAGGTCAGGGCAAATCAGTATGGATCACCCCACTAAAGAGAATTGCCGGCAGCGAAGCTCAAACCTAGCAATTTTGAACGAAGCTTTCAAGCCTTATCAACTAAATCAACTATATATATGGTAGAATGTGCCTATCTAATCTCATCATACACCAAGAAAGTAAAAAGAAAATGCATTGCTTTTGCTTTTTAGTTAGTTAAAAGTTAGCTTAATCACCTATTTTGAGGTTAGATCAAAGATCAGCATCGGATTGCTTCTGCTTTGACAAAATGCTAGTTTGTTATGCCTACCTAGTATTACATCAAGTACAAATTTAAAAAGTAAAATAAATATTGATATACGGTGTTTGATTCAAAAGGGAGAGCGTCTTTTGATGGTGACATTTTTATTACATGGCTCTCATGGGGTCTACGATTGAAAACCTTTTTAAAATGCAAAACCTTAATAAAGAACTCTAGCTGAACTGGGTCGGTGAAATAAGATTCATCCAAAATCTTTGAAACTACATCACCCACACTACCATTAAGCTCATTAAATGATACACAATGACTCCACCAACATTCCAATAAAATACTGGAAAGAAAATCTGCAATGCAATTATATGCAAGAGTGGTCCTACCATTATTGGTCAAATATTAAATGAAAACACCAACCCATACTAATTTTAGCATACAATTAGTATTACCGATCACCTCTTGTACCGCAAAAAAATGGAAGCTTATACATTGAATAAGACTATTATTTACCCCTTTAAGGAGGGTTGCCTTGTTTGGGTCAAAATATTATAGAATTCAACTAATTTTATCATAAGATCCTTAAAATTTTGAATAGAATTAATTAAAATTGAAAATGTGATCAACATGTTAATTTTGATTATGTGATCAACAAGAGATAAGAATTTTAAACAATCTTAATCCGCTCCTTAATAAGACAACAGAGGAAAAACCAGCAGACAGCAAAATTGGCCCGGACAGTGACTCCCATAGTCCCATTAACATCACCGAGCGATTGAACATTGACAATAACAAGCCTAAACTACAAACTGTCTAAAATAAAACTCAACCAAATGATTAAGAAGAAACAATTAGTAACATGTATGCTTTCATGGTACCCACTGAGGAACCAAAATTGTAGACATAAATGACTGCTTTGTTACTTTATTTTCCATAATTATAACTAATTTGTAATTAACAGAAACAAAATAGGTACAAATTGTAAACAAATTACAGATCAATACAGCACAAGAAAGAGAGAGAGAGAGGGATTGGGATTACTTGACAATGAGTCAGAATTCCTTGTTAGGTCCCACTGCACAGAAACCTTGGTTCATCTTCTTGGGATGCAAAAGTGAAAGATGGGATCTTTAATATTAAATACAAAACCAAGCTCCCAATTAGTTTCAATTCCCAACTCTCATTTTTCTTGCTTCTTCTTTGAAGAATGAAGATCAAAGTTCCTTTCTTTCTTTCCTCTCACCTTCAAGTTCCTAGAGATCTGCCAACCTGCCACATTATTCCACCTTTTTTTGTTTACTCTTACTTGTTTACCATCAAAGAAAGCAAAGAAACACGGAAAAGGCAATAGAAATAGTATAAAATAAAGAGAACCCAATCGAGTTTGCAATAGATGCTGGAGGAGGGTTATAATAGTAGAATGGAAAGTATGGTACAATTGGGTTTGGTGGTGGGGGAATTGGGTGGTTTTTATAATTTGGTGGAGGATAATAATTGCCTCCAACTACACCATTAGGTGGTGGTGGTGAGGAATAAGTGTATGAGGGCTGAGATGGTGGGGGTGGTGCGTAATAGACTGAGCCTCCTGAGCTTGGAGTTGGTGGTGGTGGACAATTGGAAGAGGATGATGATTGTGTTGGTGGAGGTTGTGATGGTGATGGTGGTGGTGGTGAGGGTGATGGTGGTGGTGGTGATGGTGGTGGGGGTGAAGGAACTGGGTTATTACAAGGGTTGTTACATGCTGAGCACATTGTGCATGCGATCTGGTACTTGGAAGTGGCTGTTATTGTTGTTGCTGTTGCGGCTGTGGCTGGGCTTGACATCTTGAGAGACATGAAAAGGAACATAAGAGAGATTTTTAGTATGTGGAGGGTGCTCATTTTGAAAAGATTGGCAACAGAGATGAGAGAGATCTTCAAGAATCGCTTATAAGTGTACAAGATGAAGATCAAGTTTTTGGGCCAAAAGAGTGAGAGAGAGTGGTGGCTATAAGTGAGAGTGTCAAAGAGTAGCAGTGTGTAGCTCTTCTTATCTTCGAAGCAACTACCAATACATGTACCTTTTATATTGGACTAAAAAAAAAAAAGTTAAAGATACGCTGAAAACTGTGGTTTGAAACTCTATGGTCTATACCAAACAGTCTCTAAAATACAAAAAGATGACACCGACGCGTTTTACTTTCACAGAAAGCAGCCACATTTGAATACAGAAGAGCAAGGACACGGAATTGAAGCCTAGTTCTGACCCATCTAGTAAAAATGGAAGGGTATGGACCGTATGGTATAGGAATCTAGTTACTTGAAGTTTTGTGATTAACTCCTTGGTTATGTGATAAACTCCTTTATTATTAGTGATCTATATGTCAAAAAGATGGAGGACAATAATTACAACTACATTTTTTTTACTCTACAAGAGTAAAGTAAAACATTTTAATGTGAATGATTTAAGGGATATTACAAACAGTCATAGTAGTTGGGCTTGACTTTCTACATAGATGTTCACACGTGGAAGGTTCGAACTGGATGGATCTTGTAGTGACGTGGAACGCAGACGTTAAGAAGACTCAGGCAACATGTGGGTGACTTCTCGAGTGCTGTTTCAGCAAGCAAGGCAGTAAATACTAAATACCATTAGCAGTTATAAGATTTTTTTTTTTTTTTTTTTTTTCCGGTCATAGCTCTGTTCCCACAACTTTTGTCAATGATTTATTGAGGTCGTTGATTTTGAGTGACGAATAATTACTTTCAAAGTTATGATATATTGGTATGTTTGATATTATGTAGGTTTTGGTAGTTAATTTGTTAAATATGAGATACAAATTATAGTTTTCAGTAGTTTTTATGCTAAAAGTATGACCCAAAAAAAGAAATTATCTTTCTTTCAAAAAATTAGTTAATTTTATTATTAAAAAAATGAGACAATGATCAAAATATAAAAAACTTTTTTTTTTCCAAACGAATAGACTTTCTCTTTCTCAAATTATCTTTCTTGAAGCAACCGCATCAGTCAGTGTAAAATTGTACAAAATACAAAAAGTAGTTAATTTTACACATTTTAACCAAAAAACGCCTACATCAGTGCTTACAAAATTATGCATATATACAAAAGTGCTACAGTAATCATGCATATATGCATGATTACTGTAGCTTTGCATATTAATATTTTATTAATTTCACATTTCGTTCCTTTTTTTTATCTCTCTTCTCCATCTGCAAAACCAACGCATCTTCTCTCCCTCATCATCTTCTTCTTCCTCTGATACACACACACACTCCCACAGACACAAAATAAAAAATCAACCACAAAATCAAACACACCCAAACACGTACGCACCAACAGAGACAGAGAGAGTGAATTGGCGCTTGTAGATCGGTGCTTGTGGCGGATTGGTGCTTGTAGATCGGCGAGTTTCAACCATGGTGGATCAATGCTTGCGGCATATCGATGCTTGTGAATCAGCAAGTTTCAACCATGGTGGATCGATGCTTGGATCGACAATTGATCGTGAATGGAGATAATTAAGATTTTCACATGGAGAATGGAGAGAGTTTGAGATAATTGTGAATGGAGAGAGAGAGAGAGAGAGAGTTTGAGATAAATAATAATAAAAAAAGTGAGGAAAATTATTATTTAAATAAAATAGATAGTAGAATGGACAAACTGATGTGTGTGTGTGTTGTAAAAATGGGTGTGTAAAATAGAAAAAGTAAGTTTTTTTTTTTTTTTTTTTTTTTGCAAAATAGATAGGAATTTTGCATAGACTGATGTGGTTGCTCTTAGGACTGTACTAATTGGAGAACAAAATCCCTGAAAAACTGAAATCAATGTAGCTCTACTAATACTAATAGCATGAACAAGAATTAAATTGTGCTATAAATGTCTAAGAGCATTAGCATTGGTGGTACAAAATATTTTAGCTTTTGACACCATAAAAAGTTATTTTATCGCATTACTTTATAAAGCACCCAATATCAAAGGCTTTATTTTAGCATTTAATACATTAAAATAATATAAACAATACAATAAAATAATATATCCATTACAATAAACAACAACCACAATCAAAAAGAAATAATCATTATAATAATAAAAGGACAAATAAATTTTTTTTTAAGTGTAATATCTTAGCTACAGTGCACAACCACTGTAGCTCAAAAGCCAAAAATAATACATTTAGCTCCACCGATGTAGCCCTATTTTTCTTATATTGGTTGTTAAATTTGGCAATATGACAATTTGACACCATCAATGTTAATGCTTAGAGCATTAGTATTGGTGGTGTTAAAAAGCTATATTGCTATTTTTAGCACTAATAAATACAAATTTATTGCTATATCGGTAGGGCCAAAGTTAAATAATTTGGTTCCACAGCAACAGTATACAGTCAAAAGTGGCTGTGCACTATAGCTCATAGGTTAAAAAAAAAAAAAAAAAAAAATTGCGTATTCACCTTGCTTTATATTAAATATGTTATTTTATTCATGTGTTCACAATGCTTTGTAGTGAATATATTATTTTATTGTATTGTTTATATTATTTTGTTGTATTAAAAGCTAAAATAAAACCACTAATGTTGAGTATTTTGTAAAGTGAGAAAATAAGATAGATAAAGTAACTTTTTTATAGAATCAAATTGCTAAATTTATGGCTCCACCAATGTGAATGCTCTTATATGTGTGAAAGAAATGCTTTGAATGAAATATTTCATTGGTGGTATTTTTATAAGCCCAACTGTTAACCTAAATACATTGTCTCAAAATATTAGCTTAAATAACATATTTAATAATAAAATTAATTTTAAAATATTTTTCATACTGTACAGGTTGAAACACCCTAAATATCTTTAGTATAGTTAGTACAACTTAGTATTTTATCCTGTACATTTTAGAGAAATACCGGTACTAGTTTTATGGCTGGTATATATGCTAATATGCAGCGTCGGTACCAATATGATATCGACTTCTTTTTTTCGATGGAATGATACCGACTTCCTTGATTGAACATATCTTTGCTAAAACTAGAGCTATCCTTGGCTCTTTTGTTGGTTGATCTGCTTCCCATTCTTTTTTAGAGAATGATTTTGTTCCCATGACGTAGCTAAATGGACTCTTTTACGTAACTTAAAGTTAATGGTCTCTTTCTCCTCTATTCCTTACTTTTGTTTTTTTCCTCTCGAGCGAGATGGAGATGATTCTCTTACGTTTCTCTTTAATTACTATCAATAGGTGTATTAATCCAAAAAAAAGAAGAAGAGGTGTGTGGGGGTGTTGGATTTACGTGAATAGTAAAGCTGACATAAGGATATCTTCTGGAGTGAGTGAGTGAGTTTCTTCCTATTTTGGGCAACTTTAACATCAATGTTAATTTTAAGAATACTGTTGACAGTGTTGAGCAAGCTAATTTCTTCTGAGTGAGAAAAACAACAAAAACTAATTCCCATTTTCCTTAACATAGCCAAAAATAAATTTAAAAAATCCATTTTTCTTTCAATTAATATCTTTATGATATCAGTGATCTGTATTATGATATGTTCAATTTCTAATTAAGCAACACACATTTTTCAAATGGACCAAGGAGAAGGAAGAGAAAATTCATTCATGAAAGATTCAGAGTATTAGGCAGTAGTACATAGAACATTCTGAGTCAGAATGAATTTTCTGACTTCATTTCATGAGATCCCATAGCTGATAGAACTTTCTACTTTCCATATAATCACTTATAGACATAATGGTTATACCATCTATTTCACTTTACCCCAAATGACAAATTATTGAACTAATAATTTCTATTTTTCCACAATGACCTTTTTTTAAAGCTTCTTCAAAATCGTTTGCATGTGTCATTACCTGAAACAAGATGGTGCCGCTGCCATCCATTTGTCAAGGAAGGAACCAAACACTTCCTAAGAAACTAAGGCTGCCCAATTTTCGTCGTTACACAACAAAAGTTGACCGTATATCTTGTCTGTATGCATGTGTGAACTAGCATGTGTTATAAGCAAATGTTAAACGAAAATCTTGTTTGAATTGTGATGAAATTGGCATGGCTAGATCCACATGTTAGGTAGGGATAAAAACGAGGTGAAGCAGGTTAGAACCATGGGGTCTTGTCTTGTTCCGTTCCATTCATTTTTTTTATGGGAAAAACCCGTTGGGACAATAGTGTTAGAACTTTAGAAATATATGGTTAAATGATTAAATTTATCATATTCTAATAACTTAAACTTATGAGAGTATCAGTAATTTAACATGATACTAGAACAAGATATCATATTTGGGATAGAATCGAGATGAGATGATACATAGGATGGGCAAAATTCATCTCCATCTCATCTCCTCTATCTTATGAGAAAAAAGAAATCCCACATAGGATAGAATGTAATATTTTTGCCATCTCTAGTAGGCCTTATTTGTGTGTGAACTGAGTGGCTATAGGCTTACGAAATCGGGAGCAAGATCCAAGAGCTTTTACATGTTTGACTTGTAATTGTGTGAGGGCTAGGGCATGTATGTAAGGAAGGTATGCATTTCGGTGGCTTATTATTTTCATTGGCAATGGTGACAAAGCCATATACCACAGCAAAGCACCGTCCATAGGGACTTTCCAGGCTGTTTAGGTTATACCATTATACATGGTAGCATAAAGTACCAATTTAGGCCTCAAATGTGGGTTCCATTCTCAAATGACAATAATTCATTCTCCATTGTCAATATATTGCTCTTTCTAAGTCATGTCTAAAAAGTAAAAAGAGCTTTAAAAGTTGTTAGCCCTTTACCTCTCAATTTTCTCATCAATATCAAATGAAAATCACAAAACTTAACTTGTTATGGATACAATTTTTAACTTATAATGCTTAATACAATATTGACACTACATTAAAAAAATTAAAAATTGGGTGAAGTGTCATTTCTTTTTTACATTTGTTAATTGATATCAAAATTTTGAAATTTTGGTCTTTTATTTCTTCTTAATTTTTCAGGGTAGAAAAGAATTGCAGTTTGAGTTTCTTTTTCACATTTTTCTACTCTTTCCGGATCTCTAGAAAGTAATATTGAAAAGTTTAAAGCTGTCCAGTGTCCACTTACAACATTACAATATAACAATACAATAAAATTTAATGGATCCAATATCGCCAAAGCTTAACTAATTTGCATAATTTAACTTCAAAACGGTGATATATATTCTAAAGATTCAAATTAAAATAATTTAAAGAATCTTAAACTTTATTCACTCTTTTCCTTGCTTTCTCTTTTTGATTGTTTAAGGGGCTTCTACACCTCTAGAATGCCTTTTCAAAGTTCTTCTCCAACATGATTACTTAGTTGGAGGTGCCCAAAGTGTAAACAAGATTGTGGCAAGAAAGAGGCAAAAAGATAAAGAAGAAAATTTGTAACAATAATCAAAAGCAAACAAAATCCTTTTAGTACATTTTGATTAGCTTTTTTCCTCTAACTTTCAACAAAGAAATAAATAAACTTTTCTAAAATTTGGAAACGCCCACTCTTATTTTGTTGTTAGTTTATTTGCTTAAAGCCTATAGCCAAAAATGTACACTTAATAATCATTAGAAAAAACTATGATATACTCAATGATGGAATCTATCAACTCAAGCCTTACAACCTTGTAGAATGATAAATCTAGCTTCTTACTAATTAATTAGTTTTAAAATACATGTTTACAATGGGCGAAAAGGTTCATTAATGTCATCAATAAATGTATCCAAATTATTGGAACTTAATTTTTTTATCTTTGCATGCTTAGTGAAACTCTTTTATGGGTGGGATCGGTTTAATTAGGCTTGTTTAAATCTGAATTCAGCCAACAACTTTAACTACCAAACTAAATTGTTAAGTTTGAATTTCTTTATGAGTTTGTCATTGTGGTTGATGAATTGGAAGATTGTGATTGAGGGTGACTGGGTCTTAACTAGTCACAGACTTTAATTTTGTTCCAATGAAATTGACACGCAATTGAAAATGGCTTTAATTTGGACCCCTCTACTAAGTAGCTTATAGACTGTGACATTGCTTATGTATGATAATATTCATATAGGTGACTCACTTGGCACTACTACCAAACAAAATTTTGGGGACCCTGATCTATGAACCAGACAAGGTCCTTGTTTGGTTGGCAATGCACACTTTGCCTATATTAGCGGCCCCCTCATGATTCTGTGAATAGAATTTTCTAGTTCACTTTATTCCCATTCCACATGCCATTTGTTAACTATTAACCCCAAATTTAAATTTGTTGAATGATTATATAAGCTTATTATCATGTGGTATTATATGCTTTGCATTTGATTTTTTTTATGTCATAGGGGGACATGGGATCATCGGACTGAATGCAATAAAATAAAAAAGAAAAAGAAAAATTGCCATCAATGGTGGGATATAGAAGAGAGGTTGAATTGTTTATAAACCAGTGCCATAAAAAAATAAATGAGAGAGAAGATTTCAATTTAGAACTATTAACCTATAACCAAAATGGTAATCGTAAGGTGGACTTATATTTAAGAGTAGAGTATAGCTGCACTTGGGTTTCTTAATCAGACAATTTATGGCAATGTCTCAGTCCTATTTCTTTGACCACCGAGAGACCTTGATGGCTGCTACTGATCGATGACTATCACAATAATTTTTGTTGTCTTAAGTCCACGCAGTATGACCTATTTTAGTTTTTAGTTAGACAAGGCCACTAATATGAAAACTATAATGGTCTATTTAGTTAGTCACAGCCACTAAGACACTAAGATCAGCGTACATAAGCAATGGAATTTTTTTTTTTAAACATGCTCGCACACTTGAACTTGATCATAAGAAAATCTTAAACACTTTGAACCCTTTTTTTTTTTTTTAATAGAGAAGTTAAACACTTAGATCTATGTCAATTTTACAATTAAAAAAAATATTATAAATAGATATGAATATGATAATGAATATGATTATAATAATTTCAATTATATAATTAATGAATGTTAAAATTACTTTTTTATGATTAATAATTTTATTTAGAAATAGTTTCAATTTATGACGTTTGTTCCTGGTAATTATTCTTTATTATCATACTAAGAGATCAAATTTTTTGTGTAAACAGAGATCAAACGCTAAATCGTTTATTCGATTACAAAAAACTTTACTAGTTGAGTTAACTGGAACCTACGTATGATTGATCATTGATGATATATCAATGCATGAGTTATTAACATGTGTGTTTCATTTTTTTTAAAATATCTATTACAATTCATAATTGAGCATTTTATTAATATTTAACATGTGTTTTTAGGGCATTTATTGACATAACCAATCAAAATATTTAATAGCACTAACGTCACTATTGGCCATATGCGATTGTTTCATGAAAAATGTGAGAAGTGAGAACAAGTCAATGCTATTGCCGACTAGCACCCAAATGACCCAATTATCAGAAGCAAAGCATCATATAACTGGCGGAAATGGTATATTGATTCTCTTTAACTTCACAAATCACCAAGTGCTAGGCTCTAAATCCTGAATTGTTTATGCCCTATGGTGAAGGTTTTGTATCTTTATAATTGTAAGCTGCTCCACCTTTGATATGTGTACAATATCATTGCCCCTTAAAGGTTAGGTGGCAATGCCAGGATACAATGTTGCTGGTCATTGTAGGCAGATAGGTGGCTCCTTAAATCAGGTGTAATTCATTGGATCAGTTACATTGGAAATGCATTCTTGAGTCGTCATCAGTACGTTGTGTCTCTTTGCTTTGGCATTATCGTTATTCATATACCAATTATGCATATACAAACAAGTGCTGTATCTACCTTTATTTGAAGAAAAACTAAACAATGTCGTGTGGAATTGGAATCCTAAAATGTTTGGTGCTTTAGTTTTTCACATACATTCATATACTATTTCACTAACTTGTTAAGGTGTTAAAGTATTGATTAAACGATTGATGTGTGAAAATTTTGTTTCATTGATGTACTCATGAAAATTTGATATTTTACTAACGATAAAACTTAGATTCAATATTGAATTGAATTACCATTGCGCACCCTTAGCGCGATGATTACTCTACAAGTATAAGTACTTGTGGCGTGTGGGGGGTAAGGGTCAGGGTTCAAGTCTTTGGAAAAGAGTTTTACATACACACATATACATTTAAATTAGATTAGGGTAGAATTTTTATCTTATATAAAAAAAAAAAAAAATACAATATTGAATTTAAATATTTGATTGTTTTGAATTTAGTTATTCTTGAAAAATTAAATTATTATCTTATTGCTCAATGTAGCCAAGTGTTTAAATTCAATTAGGAAACCTAGGTACATAAGTATTTCCCTCAGTACGTGGGGGCCATGACCCCCCTCCAAAAAAAGTTTTACTTACTCTAATAGCTATATCAATTAAGGTTTTACTAACATAAACCATTTTAGGGAAGTTTTATTAGGAATTGAAAAAATTGTCAAACTTTTTGTAGGTGATTCCCTTATTGTTTATTGGGCTCTTAGGGGATTATCTCCTCCGGCAGCTATGGTTATCATCTCTATTAATTACTCAATTAGTCATAAAAAAAAAATGAATATCATTTATCATAGCTCAACACCAACTTGCTTGGAGCACTCACATTCAAGTTTGCATAAAAACTGATATTTTACTATCTAAAAAGTTATTTTATTGTTATATCATTTTACTTTACAACACACTCAACATCCCAATTTTTATTTTAACATTTAACACATTAAAATAAGAGAGATGCTACGTCTACAACATTTTTATAACAAATCACAGGTGGTTGATTATTATTGGTTCAAATTTCAAACTAACGTTAAGATTACTTTTTTGTCTCAACAATAACAACTAGTAACAACTTGCCACTTAGGATTTGTTGTAAAAATATTGTAGACGTATCATTTCTCTTAAAATAATATAACTATACAATAAAATAGTAGAAAGAAAGAGGAGAGAGAAGAAAAGTCATTAAATAAAGAAAGAGAGAGAGGGTGGAGAGAGACAATAAGATAATATATATTGTTCACAATTGCTAAAAAGTTTTAGCAATAACAACCTAAGCAAAGTGTAATTTGGGTAGACATGGCAAAACGGGCGGGTCGAGTTTGAGTCAAGTTAATTGGGTTGCAGGTCAAAACGGGTCATTTTAAGCGGGTTAAAAACGAGTTCGAGTCAATCGAGTTTTGAGTTGGGTTGGGTTGGCTCGAGTTGACCCGTATTTTTCTCATGAATTTTTTTTTTAAAGAAAACAACATGTATTTGCCATTTAGAAAGTCATGTAACAAATTACTTGATATAAAATGCATTACTTTGAATTCACCACTTATATCAAGAATGAATTACATTTATTAATACTTATTGAATAATTTTAAAATTATACAAATTCTAACATTGCTATCTAAAACAAAATAATACAAAGATAAGTAAAACAAATACACAAATTTTATTTCTATACAATATCAACATCCCAAAATATAAAACAAAATTACAAATGACTTATTGGATAATTCAATTAACAAAGAATAAAAACATATAAGAAATTGACAATCTTGAAAATTAATTTTATAATCTATTGTCAATTGTGGTTGGCACTCTATTTTAATTTGAGATATATATTAAAGTTTGATTGTTTACATACTTATATATGGTCTTTTTTTTATGAATATCATATCATTATTAAGCAAAACACACTCTAGGAAATATCATAATTTATTTTGAAAAGCTGTTTATTTTGGACATAAATTGTTAAAAAATAGGTCTAAACATTCATAATTTATGTTAATTTGATACTTTGACTTTACGATTTTCACACTTGTTAATGTTTCTCACACATGTTTACAATTTTAAATCTATGTTTTTAACTATACCATAACCAGATTATCTTAGCATGTACTTTGCTATTTGATATCTAAAAATCTTTACTCATTACAGAATACTCTATCATTCATCTTTCAATTAATTTGCATATAGTTATGTAAATGTCTCAATTGTTTCCTTAAAACTCACAACAAACAATTAAACCAATATTGTTTTAATTTTATTTTTTTTACCAACAAAAAAGTTTTAAAAAATGGTTCGGATTCGGGTCAGGTCGCAGGTCAGGTCGAGTTGACCCAAGAAAACCAAAAAAAGAAAAAGAAAAACAAACAAACACAGGTCGGGTCACGGGTCAACCTATTTTTGTTTCGGGTAAAAAAAAAATCGTGTTCGGATCAGGTATTTTTCGGGTCGGGTCAGAAAAATTCTGACCCATTTTACCATGTCTAAATTTGGGCATGTTTGGAATTTTTGAATGTTAAATAGCAATTTGAGTGGGTTTACACCCCAATGCTAAGAGCATTAGCATTGGAAAATGCTAATGCTATTCTATTTTACAATTCTAAAACCCACTTTATCATTTATACCATCTTATTTTACAATACCTCCACATCCCAAACTTCTATTTGTATTAAAATATTATTTTTTTAAACTTACTTTATTATTTCTTTCAACTGTCAAATTTTTTTTTTTTCAGATTTTGGTGATTCCAACGGTCACTTTCTTTCCAACTGCCAATTTCTTTCCAGGGCTTTCCAAGTTCCAACAGCCAATTTTTTTCAACAGTACAATTCTGAGATTTCCAACAATCACATTTCTTTCTTGGCCTTTAAATAACCAAGTGCTCAAGAAGAGATGCATTACTGTTAATACTCTCCTCTTTCAATAATAAAGAAGAAGCCTCTCCCTCGTCTATCAAAAATTGCAAATTCTTGCAATCATTTATCACTAGACTTTTCAAAGTTGGAGGTAGCTGGCGTTTTGAAATGAACATCAAAGAACTACAACTCTCAATAGTTGCATATTCCAGGCATGTACAATTGGACATTGGTAGGGATTTTAAAGCACCACAACCATTTATATAATTTCTTTCCAGCAAACCATTTTTTTTTTTTTGGGTCAAATTCAACGTCTATTCCAAAGAACATATCAAATATCTTTCCCTGGCCTTCATCATTTCTTTCCAGCAAACGTTTTTTTTTTTTTTTTTTTGTCAAATTCAACAACTATTCAAACAAGCTGCCAAATACATGCACACACATAGAACCTGCCAATTTTTCTGATCCACACACACATATAGAACCTATCAAATACATACACACACATATAGAACCTGCCAATTTTTCTGATCCACACACAC
The DNA here is from genome assembly GCF_001633185.2 of Quercus lobata. NCBI lineage: Eukaryota > Viridiplantae > Streptophyta > Magnoliopsida > Fagales > Fagaceae > Quercus > Quercus lobata. The sequence goes on along the minus strand of NC_044909.1, from coordinate 11,222,497 downwards.
ATATAGAACCTGTCAAATTCAACCTACCAAATACATACACACACATATAGAACCTGCCAATTTTTCTGATCCACACACACACATATAGAACCTACCAATTTTTCTTATAGAAAGAATTTGCCAAATATCAATATACTCAACCTAAATTCACATACATATATATACATGCAACTTGCCAAAAATCCACATACATATATATAGATACAATCCACATACATAACTACCAATGTTGTCTTTAGAAGATTCATACATATATCAAATTACAATAAAACACCACACGCATAACTCACACACTTACTAAATTCCTACAACTCCCCTTGTAATTGCCATAAATGCTCAATGAGGTCTGATTGGAGTTGAAAATGATTTTTATGGTCTTGAATACATTGATGGGTTTCAATGAACTCCGTAAATGTATTTGTGTTCTCTCGTGACAGTTGTATAGTAGGATTGTCATTAACTTGCTCATAATCTAATTCCACCGCTTCATTTACATCTCGTTCATCCTCAACGATCATGTTATGAAGAATTACACACTATAGTGTGGTTCCGTAAGTATTGTTCACGCAAAAAAATTCCCAAATTTTTGTCCAAAATTTGTCACTCTTTTGGTCAGTACCATGCACAGCATCCATGCCAACGTTAAGCCATGCAGCGATGAGGAGGAGGTCCTCATCTACACTGAAGTTGGCACCATGTTTAGAGGTGACAATTTCAACTTCCGGTAAAGACTGGATGGGCATTGAAGGATTTTGAGACCCACTTAAAAATAGTTCCACAAAATCAGAATCAGCTTGTAAGAAATCACCATATTGGTCATAGTCTTCTTGCCTAACCATCCCTTTTAAATAGGGAACTTAAAATAGTTAGTATATGAAGTCAATTCTTATTTGTGTCTTTACAATTAGTATAAGCTAATCATAATATTTTGGTGACAACTTCTCACATATAGCAATATCCTACAATATATGTTGACAACTCCTAATCAAAACAATATATATTGACAGCTCCTAATCAACATATTTCAAGTATACTACAGTGATATCCTGTGACAGAAATACTAGCCCTGTACACAGCCAAATATTAATGCTTAACTTTTTGCTGGACTTGCTTGGCATGTCATGAATAAAATCGGACCTAATAGAAATACAGCCACATGCTTTGCCTTGTATATGCTATTTGAGGAACATAAAATTGATTAGTTTAGAAGAATATTTGGACCACAATGTTTAGTAGTTTTCCTGTTGACTATTCCCATGATTATATTAATTAAGTACCTAGTAAGCATTGGTTATGTTCTCCTGCTAATGCATTATCACAACAACTATGCAGGTGTTGGCAAGCAAAACCAAGATTTACATGGTTTTAGAATATGTGACAGAAGGGGAACTGTTTGACAAAATTGTAAGCATATTTAGCCATGCTCTGTATTGAAAGTTTATCTTTGGGCAAAACATCACTTTGGGTCCTTCAAATTTGCTCCATTTTCTAATTTAGTTATTGGATTTTCAAATATAGCAATCATATAAAAAGTTTAGACGATACAATTTGGTCCACATGTTAATTTCGACACTAAGTGTTGTGTGATGTAGGGAGCATTAAAACCAAATAATCTCAAATGAATTTGGTTTTGATGCTCCCAGCATCATTGTGATTATGTATGTTTATAATAATAAATTTGGTTTTGATGCTCCCAGCAAAATTTTGGTTTAATATTACTAAACTAGTCATGTATTACACAGGAGGAAAAAAAAAGGGCTTATCAAAGAACGGTTTTACAGAGGGCTACAGAAACAAAGAGAAAAGAGAGAAGTGAGAGAAATAGATAGAGAGAGATACTTACTAGTAATTGAAGATGAACCGAGCAAACTTTCTGAAGATGAACTCGAGCTTACGGTCTCAAAGATGCTAAATCAACAACAAAAACTCTGCAAACATCAACAACAATTCTTTTATCAAAACCCAAACACAAACACAAGCTAAATCCCTCTTTTTCTTGCAGAGAGAGAAAAGAAACACAAACACAAAAACTCTACATTAATCAAAACCCACCTTACAGTCAGCACCAACACCGACGAAGCTGAATCCCCCAACACCGACGGAGCTTCATTTTTACAAAATCTGAACCCAAACCTAAAAACCCTTGAGAATGGGTGAGGGTGAATCGGTTAAGATGGGTGAGGGTGAGGGTGAATCGGTGAGGTGAGGGTGAATGGGTGAGGGCGAATCGGTGAATGGGTGAGGTTAGGGTGAGGGTGAATCGGTGACCGGGTGAGGTGAGGGTGAGGGTGAATCGGTGAGGGTGAATCGGTGAATGGGTGAGGGTCAGCGATGGAGATGGGTGAGGGTGAATCGGGTGAGAAATTTCGGAGATAGAGATGGAGATGGGTCCAGAAATTTCGGAGATGGTCACAGAGACACTTCGGAGATGAAGCTTCAGAGATGAGGAGAGAGCAGATGTGAGAAACAGAGAATGAATAGAGAGAGAGGAGAGCCCGCGCAGAATGAATTCATAAGAGAGAAGTTTTAGGGGGAAACACATAAAATATATTATTTTTGATACAATACTTGCTACAGTACAATTCTAAACATAGAATTGCACTGTAGCACTATTGCAAAAAAATTTGCAATAGTGCTGTTTGCCATTCCCTGATGCAGGTTGTTTTGAAGTTGAAAATGTTAAATTCCCTTTAGATTTGGCATTAGCATTTCCCAATGCTAATGCTCTAATGTTTAGATGCCAAAAGGTAAATAATAATTACAACGAAAAACCACATCTACAGTTTATTTAATCAAGCACTATCCTAAACTATCGAATTCTAAAAAAAAAGATATTGTAAATAAATAAATCAAGCAATATCATATTGGGGTTCCGCAGATAAGAAGGTCCAAGCTCCAACCTACAATTGAACTGAAAATCGGCTGAAGAACCACGTCATGGGCCGTACTTAGAATTTGGATTTATCAAATCAGAAACCACAAACGCCTTTCCACAGCCCACAGTGAGTTCAATATTACACAAGTTTAAAGTTAAGCCCATTTGAAATCCAATGAGCAGCTGTGAGCACGTGAATAAACTCAGGAGCCCAAGTAAGTGGCTAGCTAGCAGCCTAGCACAGAAGTAGAATTTGGTTCCTTGGATCTGTGGTCTCTTGCCACAGTCCAGACTTCATTAGATCATCCGATCCCATCAATCAATCAATCTCACAATAATTTTTTAGGCGAAAATACAACTTTGATTCATATATTTTGATAGAAATCAATTTAATAATTGTTATTTTAAACTTAAAGTTACTCTACTGTTAACTTATTAATAAAAAATGCGAACGTGGCAAATGGTATGTACTATTGACGTGTTTTATCAGTTATTCTGACATGACTATAAAATAATAATAAGAAATTTATTTGACATTTAAAAAATGTCATATTAGCATTTTTAAAGAATTAAAAAAATACACAAGAAAAATAAAATAAAATAAAATCTTTTTTATTACCTTTATTTTTTTAAAACTTAGGGCATGTTTTGTAAACTGTAATAGACACTATAATGTAATTGTTATTCCTATGATTTAACTATTCAATAGTTTGATTATATTTTTATTACAAGGAATAATTATTCTTAATGAATAGCTATTCTTTAAAATGAGGAATAACTATTCTCCTTTTAGAATATCAGCATCAACACCAGCTCATCTAAAATTTTCTGTCTATTTTACACGTAAGAGCTTACTTGTTATATTTTGCACTATCATTTTACAAAACACTCATATCAGACGATTTAGACCATCTATTATACACTCTATTTTATTTAAATAATATTTTTTATTCTTTTGTTTACTATTATTTTCTTAACATTACCCCATCTCTCTTTCTTACATTCTCTCCATCTCCTTCCTCAACTCTCTCCCTCTCATATCCCAAACCCACACACTCACACATGGAGGTGAGGAGATCTGACGAAAACGACGGCAAAGATTACGGCTGTGGATCTGACAATAATGACAAAAACTTTGAGGCAGATCGACGGCAACTCCGATGGTTTGGTTTTGATTTGTTTTGGGTTTTTCTAATGGGTTTTTCGGCGGTTTGGTTTTGATTTGTTTTGTGTTTTTCTAATGGGTTTTCCAATGGTTTGGTTTTGATTTGATTTTGGTTTGGATTGATTTTGAGTTGAGTTTGAGATTGATTTCCGATGGTTGTGTTTGGATTTTCAACCGTTGAAGTGGGTTGTGGTGGTGGAGGTTGGTAGTGCTGGATTGCGGTGGTACTGGTGGTTGTTGGTGATTGGCCCAACTCTGGCGAAAGCTCTGGGTCCGGTGAGAGCAGAGGTGAGAGACTGGGGAAAGGGAGAGAGAGATTGATAAGAGCAGAGATGAGAGAAAAAATTAATAAAATAAGAATATACATAGCTATATTAATCGTGCATATTTGCACGGTTACTGTAGCAAATGTACATATTTACACAATAATAGAAGGACTGATACAGAGTAAATTTAAGAGATATTGTGTAAATTTTGCATATTTTTCTATTTTGCACGTCTTTACATTCACTAATGTGAATGCTCTAAAAGGGTTATAATAGTTTTTCTTAGTAGATGTAATAATTTTTAACATTAATATATTTCCAAATAAGTAAACTTTCTATATCTACCTAACAATTATAGACATAAAAAATCATTAAAAAATAACTCATCTCTCTAAAATTTAAATATATTATTTTCTAGAAAATATAATTGTATGAATAAGGTATTTCCTAAAATAGATCATAAGTTTTTACTTGTGGAGTATATAGTAGAGTAGGAAGAATGTGACAGAAGATTTAGACTCACAAATGAATAGGTTTAATTATTCCATTACAACACATTTTATTCACAGGAATAAGGATTACCATTCTTTTTATAATCCACATTTAGTGTACTAAACATACTCGTAAAAAAACACTAGATTTAAAGTTTGAAAACTCCAATTTTCAAAGTGTTGATGCCCATTTTTGCAAATCTATATCCAAAAGCCCATGAGGAAGAAAGCCCAATGAAAAAGTAAGGCCCAAAGGCCCACCAAGAAGACCAAAGAGCAAGAGAGGTCCAAAGAAAGAAATGCAAGGGAAAGCAATCTATAGCAAAACGTAAATCTGTCGTAGAATACAGATGTGCTGCAGAATACAGATTTGCCGCATAATACAGTTCCCTTGCAGAATGGCTTCGGCAGACAAAGACAAATTGGGCCCAAGACCCTTTTGATCCAGTTAACATTATCTGGCCCACAAAGACCCAAATTCTTTTGTATAAAATGATAAGCGTGAAAACTGATATGAAGAAGCACGATGAAAAGAAACAAGGAATGGCAGGAAGTGTCAGTAGCAGGAATCACATGAAGGAAAGAAAAGCCAAACCAAAGGAAAATGACAAACGTAGCAGGAAATGCGTGAAGAAATAAGACAAAACACGCAGCAGACCAAAACAAAGCTAATTTGCTACGGCAGAAACGGCGTGGGAGGCAAACACAGAGGATAGCAGAGTAAGCACAGAAGGGCTAGGGCACCACCAACCTGTACCCAACCAATACAATAGAGGTGGGCCCACGGTCAAAGGGATTTAGAAGGCGTGGTTTGGTGGTGGGGGGAAAAGGGGGTCTATATTTGGTTTCCTGTCGTGACTTCTTTTGGGGAATATATCTTGTTGGGATGGTATCTTACCCAAAAGAAGTAATAAATGGTTGGGACCATCTGATGCATACCATAGAGCTAGGTAGTGAGGCAGAGGTATACAGCAGGAACAAACAAAAGGGAATTTTGTCGTGAAATGGGTAGTGGTACAACAGACATGAACTGAACAATGGCAGTGGTCTAGGCAACCAATGGGCCAGTGGGTAATCTTGAAATGATGCCCACAACAAACCAAAAACAGTTGGTGAAGCCCTAGGGGTAAAAGGGAAAAATCCCATTGAATCAATTTGCTATAAAAGGAAGGTAACCAGGTAGAAAAAAGGAAGGGAATGGAGGAGGAAAAACAGAGGAAGAAAAGGAAAAACAGGGGAAGAGAGAAAAACACCAAAAGAGAGAGAGATCCAATGGAGGGAGGCACTTAAGGGAGGAAAACCCATGGTAAGAGAGTAGTAAGCACCCAGAGAGAGAGACCCAAGAAAATGAAAGATCACAAATGGGGAACAACGCACGGCATGAGAGTAATAAAAAACTAAGAGTAAAGAAAGAACGGAGAGAAAGAAAGAAAGTGGTAAAACAAAGAGAGAAAATACGGCAGGAATAGGGGCATGCATCAATAGACCATCTTTTCCCTCTCTCTTAGCAAACCCACTCTTTGATGTCCCCAAAAGTAATAGCTAGTAGTCATTTAGGCTTATTCTCCAAAATGCACAACTTTGATGGCAAAAGCCTATAACAAGGTTGTTTAAGTTGGGGTTTGGGTTCTTTCTTGGTTTACTTATCCTATGGGAAGATTCAATACTTGATTTTGATTGCAAATATATTTTATTTCTCTCATTATAAATTATATCTGTTGTATTTAGTCATCCTGCTGTAGCACGTTTTTATCACGTCTGCTGCATCAATTGTTCTGTTGTGGTATCTTTACTTTTTGTACTAGTTATTCTGCTGTAGCACATTTTCATTATATGTACCGTGTTAGTTATGATACTAGCTAAACCTTTTCTGCGGAAACTTTCTTCTTTATTTGTTATTACGTGTTTCACTGTTGACACAAACTAACCATTATCCTGCTATAAGTATATATATACATATATCTTGTTTCTCATGTTCTGCAAAATATATTTTATATATGTATATGTGAATACATATAAGTATATACACTCATACATGTATATATATATTTGAGAATATGCTAACCTATTTAAACTAATATTTGTTTGATGGGTATTTTCTTTGGGTTTTAGATTTGTTTATGTGCAGGAAGTAGAAAAGTATTTCTACAGTAAAAACAAAGAGTAGTCATTCACATTGCAAAAGGTTTTACTGCACGGTAGAAGGCTTTAAAGCACAGCAGACATTTTTATTGCATAGCAGAAGGCTTTACGGCAGAAAACTTTAATGCACAGCAGAAAGCTTTACTGTACAGCAGGAAGCTTTATCGCACAGCAGGAAGCTTTATCGCATAGTCGGAAGTTTTGTTACATAGCAAAAAAGTCAGTCTTGCGACAGAAACTGGAGAAAAGTTTCTTTTGAAGCAGAAACTGGAAAAAAGTTCCTTTTGCGGCAGAAACTGGGGAAAAGTTACTTCTGCGGCAGAAATTGAGGATAAGCACCACGTTCTGCCTGCCATAAGCGTGCTCCTGGCAGACGAGATATAGTTTGCGCACAAGCCGGACCAAATTGAGTTGCAATTGGACCGGTCTCAACTCCCTTACTCAAAATACTTGGGCCCAATACTGCAGGAGGCAGCCCAGCCCACTTTAACCACAAAAAGGCCTACCACACAAAGAACTAGTGTCATGAGAGGTGACAGATCAAGCAATGAAGAATTTTTCTTAGGGTTTGGTGATGCCGTAGTTCAATTCACCATCTCCACCAAACCTGAATTACCAACAACCCAACGGTCCAACACCATCACTCAGACCCAACCCCATTGAACATACAAACAAACCTAGATCCATTACTATGTCTGAAAGCAAATTCCTCACCGCTCTACTATATTTGCAAGTATCATCCCAACCCCGCTTGCATTGCATACAGATTGTTGCGTTTTCTGAGCTCACCACCATGAACATATTCAAGAACCACTAGATCTGAAACAAATTCAATTAAACCAAAAAAAAAAAAAAAAAAGTTAAAAAGAATCCAAAGTATTAAACTATTCTTAACAATTTTATTAAACTGAAACGTAGACAACAAATTGATTGAATGAAGAAAAAAGAAAAGAAGATCGAGCACTAATGAGAGATCTGTCCTTGGATGAGTGAAATTGATACTTGGAATGAACATATCGTGAAAAAAAACAAATGGAGTTTGAAGGATTTCTTTCCAAACTAGTTTAATGATAAACTTTGTCCAAATATTTACTATTTTTTTTTTTTTTTTTTTTTTACAATGGATACAATAGGAGATGAAAAATTTGAATTCTGAATATTTTTATTGAAAAATCATGAAGTATCATTGAAATACAAAATCGTTGACACATCCATAACTGCTTGAGAAGGAAGTTTCATTGTTGATAACTTCTTAAAACCCAGCTCTGACATTGGTTAGTAGGACACACATCATCCCAACATTTTTCATGTGTGGGCCATCTAAAATCATATCATTAAAACATCTATTAGCCAATGCTGATCAGCATCACAAACTTCGTATTTGAATTTTGGGCCCATTACTGAATCTACCCTAGTCCAATTGTTTTACATAGGGTGTTCGTGATGCGGTGCTGTTTTGAGCTATTTTTAGTATGGTACTTTATGATGCGGTTTAGTTAAAATTATAATTGCACATTATTTTTGCGGTTACATGTGCGATACGGTGCAGTTTAGAGTTTAGCGAAAACCATAACCGCATTGTATCTCATTTTTGTGGTCACATGTGCAGTGTGATGTATAAGATGCGGCTGTCAATATATTTTTCAAATTTTGGGTTTTTCCTACCTAGCTCAAAACTAATTTTTTCCCTTTGTTTTTGGCCAAATTTTAAACTATTGAGCTAGTTTTTCTTTATTTTGGGCTGGCTTTTCTAGTCAACACTTGATAGGATTATCAAACTATTTTTTTATTTTTTTGAAAACTAGGGTTATTAAACTATTAATAATATATCTAATATTAAAAATAAATAAATATATTAATATATAGAGAGGGTGCAGTGCGGTTATGCCATTTTGCGGGCGGTTTTGGTGCGATTTTTGTGGGTTTGGTGAATACCCCCTTTTACAATAGTTAAGAGTAAGTGTGCATTTGAATGTGGATTAAAATTAGAAATTATTTTACTATTCAGTTTATTTATGAGTTTCACTGTACTTTTTGACACTATTTATAAGCCTCACTGTACTTTTTTTTTTTTTTTGAGAATCCAATAAGTGAATTTTATTAAACTAAATCAAGATTGAATACATCATCCAAATCCAAGGGTAGTTCTTCCACCCATACATCAGTATCTGCAGATACAACTGCTCGTCTAGCTAAGGCGTGTGCCAAATTGTTGCCCTCTCTTCTTACATGTTGGAAGCTACACATCCTTAAAGAGGAACTCAAACTCCATATTTCCTCAATGATATGACCAAACAGAGTATGACAAGGCTTCTTTGTGTTAATAGCTTTTATTATCCGTAAACAGTCACCTTCAAATATTACTTCGAATAAACATTGTTCCTTCGCAAAAGCCACAGCCCGAGATGCCGCCAGTGCCTCTGCAAGTTCTATTGATTGAGGCAAAGCTATTTTTTGACTCAGAGCACCAATAACGCTTCCATTATAGTCTCTAATCACCACTCCAATACCTGCCATGTTACTGCTATCAAAGAGAGCTGCATCGAAATTGGCTTTGTAAACATCCTGTGGAGGCTTTATCCATCGCACCTGGGGACGTTGCACCACTGGCCTAGGGGGTTGTTTGTGAATGTCGAAGAACTCTATCACTAATTCCTTCGCTTTTTTGCTAATTTCATGTAAAGGCCATGATTGTTGTCGTACCCGAATCTTATTCCGCCACTGCCATAAACTCCAGGCTATGGTTGAAAACAGAGCAACTGTGAAAGCTGATTCGTAAACAAGCACCGCCTCAAGTAGATCAAAAAAAGTCCGATACCCAGTCTGGTACAACCTGGAGAAGCTAGGGACGGACATCCATACAGCCTTGGCTTGGTCGCACAGCCACAACACGTGCATGACCGATTCTTGCTGCTCCTCGCACAGTGAACACGTTTCGTCCAAAACGATTTTTCGTCGAGCTAGATTTTGTTTTGAAGGTAGAGAGTCCCTTGCTGCTCTCCACATGAAGTGTCTGACTCTTGGAGGTGCTTTGATCTTCCAAATACTCCTCCACACCTTCGACTTCTCCCCATTCGACGATGATGGCGCTTCGTTGATCACCTCTGTTGCAAGCATTTGATATGCGGACTTAACTGAGTAACATCCATCTGCTGTTTTGGGCCACACAAGGCAGTCAGTGTTGCACCTTTCGCTGACATAAATGGTCCTTATTGCTTCAGCTTCCCACGGGTAGAATGAGTTCTGTAGCACCTCCCAATTCCATATTTTTGTATTAGGATAAAATAGATCACACACCCGGTTCAGCCCTTCATCAATTTTTGGCGACACTACTCTGCTCATACCAGGTTCAGGCAGCCAATTATGACCCCAGATGTCTATATTCCGCCCATCCCCTACTCTCCAAACAGCTCCTTTCTGTATCACCCTCCTGGATTGTAAGATGCTCTTCCAAGCATAAGAGCAATTAGTGGGCATTGGTGCATCTAGGATATTACCTCCCGGAAAATACTTAGCACTAAATACCTTGTACAGCAGGGTGTGTTTTTGATGGAAGAGTCTCCAAATCTGCTTTGCAAGCATAGCCTCATTGAAATTTTTTATATCTCGGAACCCCATACCTCCGATCGATTTTGAGGAGCAAAGTGTACTCCATTTTACCCAATGAATCTTTTTTCCTTCACCACTTCCCCACCAAAATTTCCTGATCATTGCCTCAATATCCTTACATAGACTTACCGGCAACTTAAAAACATTCATAGAGTAGGCCGGTATTGATTGGATCACTGCTTTTATCATGACTTCTTTGCCCGCTTGAGATAGCAACTTCTCTTTCCATCCTTGCATCTTGGACCAAATCCTTTCCTTGATGTGAGTAAAGCAAGCCTTCTTGCTCCTACCAACAAAGGAGGGTAATCCCAAGTACTTCTCATAATGTTGGATAGCCGGGAGACCAAGGGAGACTTTGATTGCTTCTTGGGTAGCCTTATTTGTGTTTCTGCTAAAGAATAGAGTAGTCTTGTCCTTATTCACCATTTGACCGGAAGCAGCCTCATAAATGTTCAATATATTTTTTATTTTCTCGCATTCTGCCAAGGTTGCCCTGCAAAACAAAAGGCAATCATCTGCAAAAAGAGGTGAGTAATCTTCGGCCCCCTTCTACAAAGTGAGAAACCATTGATTTCCCCATCATTAGCTGCCCTTCGAAGGATAGCATCCAGGCCCTCCGCACAAAAAAGAAAAAGATAAGGAGACAGTGGATCCCCCTGTCTAAGTCCCCTAGTTGGGGTAATCATACCTTGTGGCTCCCCATTAACCATTATAGAATATGTCACCGTAGTGATGCACTCCATAATCAAAGAAACCCAAGAATTTTGGAAACCCAACTTCAAGAGAATTTTCTCCAGAAAAAGCCACTCCACCCTGTCATACGCCTTACTCATATCTAATTTTAAAGCCATATACCCAGAGTTTCCTGCATAGCTAGTCTTCATGTGATGCAAGGATTCAAATGCAATCAGAATATTGTCAGCGATCAATCTACCCGCCGTGAAGGCACTTTGTGTTTCTGAGATAATATTATTTAGAAAAGGTTTAAGCCTATTAGCTATAACCTTACTGACAATTTTATAGATTACATTGCATAGACTTATTGGTCTAAATTCAGATACTCTTTCCGGGTTTTTTACTTTTGGGATTAAAGTAATAAAAGTATGATTGATGGACTTTAAAAGAGAACCTGAATTTAGACAAGAAAGTACAGCTTGAGAAATATCCATACCCACATCGGTCCAATAAGTCTGATAAAAAAGTGGTGGCAATCCGTCTGGGCCCGGTGCTTTAAGAGGTGCCATCTCCTTAATTGCCAACTCCACCTCTTCTACTGTGTACATGGCTGTAAGCTTTGCATTCATCTCCTCTGTGACCACTTCCTGCACTCCTTCCATAATGCTATCAAGGTTGTGAGGATTGGATGTTGTGAACACAAAGTAAATTTTACTAAATTTTACTTTTATCTATAATACTTTGAGTAATAAGTTTTCCGTTTTAGCAAAATAAGTGGTATCCAAATAGACCCTAAAGTAAGATATTAAAAAAAAAAAAAAAATTCTACTTGTACAAAATTCCTAGATTTTACTCTTATTTATTTATTTATTTTTCTTTTTTTTAAGGTGAAATAAATAGGTTTTACTTATTAATTACATTTATCTAATGTAAGAGGCATTTTTTCATATAACTGGTTAGGACAAAGACGTGCCCGCAGGCCGCAACACAAGCCGTGATTTTGTGCGTTTCATATGGAAGTATATTATGGCACAAGATTAGCTCTCCAATTAAACCACACCATGTTGTCACCTACCATCTCAGCTTCAAATGATTGCCTGATTTTTTATTTGTTGTGTGTGTGTGTGTGAAAATGCCCGAATTGTCCACATGGGATTACGTTATTGGTAAACCATATGAACCAAAGAAACATGTCTTTGACTGTATTTAAAAAAAGCACCTCCGGAAGCTCATATCAATATCATAGAGTATAGGAGTTGTTGCTACAAATTCAAATTAAAGAACATTCGCAGAACCTTTCTAAGAATCATTCTTCACAATACCTTTTCTTTCTAAGAAACAACGGAAACATTCATGACATTGACAACACCTTTTCACATTTAAACTCTCCCTTTTTTTTTTTTTTTATAATTTATTTTCCATGGGTGGATTTGATTATTTATTGTTTATATAAAGGTACATTTTTTTTTTGGTATAAGAAAAAAAAGATACTATCAATAATTTATTGGAAAAATTGCATTGACCTTCTCTGGATTTCTGTTATTGCAATTACCTCTCATTTAATTTAGAATAAGACACTTAACTTCCCTAAAATACAAACTATTTACACTAACTTTCCTTCAATAGCTAAAAATACCTTGAATTTCCTATTGGAGGGGGCGTGGACATCAATATAAAATTTCTGAAATATTTTTTTAGTCATCCAAGGAAGGTTAAGGTAAATAATTTTCAATTTAGAGGATGTGGTTGTCTTATTCCATACTTGATTAACTTATTCTTTTCTCATACGTAGTAAACATTACAACTAAAATTTTTTATGTGTTCACATATTTATGCTAATACTAAATAATAACTAAATTATAGTTGAAACTATATTTTTTGAGTTAATCAAATAAAATGATTTTATTTATGAACTTATAAAATTTCAAATTATGTTGTTAAACTATATAGTTCTTTATTACAAAATGGACTATTTAAACTATTAATAAATTTCAAATATTATAATTTAATAATTTACAAACTTATATATATATATGTATGTATATATATTAATGTTGTGAGGGATGAGATTCTTTTGACAAGAGAAGACCACTAGATGTGGAATGAATTTGGGTGATGAATCTTGCACAAGCACTAATGAAGCTCTTTGTAAGATCATCTCTTCCCCATGGGGCTTATTCTTAGAATAACAATATTGATTTTTGGGTTAGGTTTTTCTTACATTCTTTGATATTATGCCTTTATTTATATTTGCTCATGGTGGCCTCTTTCATGTTAGAAAGCATTCCCAAAACCCTGACTTCTCAATTGACTTGATGTTTGTCATTCTAGCTTGTAGGCTTGTAGGGTACAATTGGATGGCTCTTTGGTTTGCCCTCAAAGGAGATAAATTGTATGGAATCAAATGCAATGTGAAGTAATTAGGGTTCAATAAATACAGAAGCAATTATCTTTCTGAATAACAAATGTCTAATAAAAATGGTTTTGGTTCAGTTTACTTATGTGGGCTGTGTTTTAATAAAATATAATATTATATATATAATTAAATCAAGTTTTATATCCACCGAATTGTTCATAAAGAATATTAATATTATGTTTGAACTCGACTGGTCTAATAATCAAACATAAACTTAAGCTAATCAAAACAATACAAGCCATCCTTTTCCAAATCCAAATCCGCAGTTAAAAGACCAAATCCTTCTTTGGAGTTGAACAACTCCAAGATGGCAAACCGAAGAAATAATATAATAAAAATATAAAAAAAAACAAAAATATATATATTTCAAAGCAAAGCACAGCTCCCTCTAAGCTGTACACACACTACACACACAAAACTCAACGCGTTTCTCTCTCTAAAGCCCACACTTTATAAACTAAGCTCTACTCATTACTTTCTCTCTCTTTTATTACAAAATTCAAACTTTCAAAACTCTCTCTCACAGACCAGAGCCATGGCCTCCAATCTCCGCCGCCACTTCTACGTCGCCGTTTTGCTCTTATTCACGATCTTACCCTCCGCACTCTCTCAACAAGCAACCGGACCCAACTCCTGCAACGGCATATACGTCTCCTACGCGTACGTCACCGGGTCCCAACTAAAACCCAACCTTACAGGATCCGACCCGACCCACCAGCCCTACCGCTTCGAATCCGTACTCACAGTTCAGAACAACGACCAAGTGGAGCTACAGGCATGGAAAGTGTTCGTTGGGTTTCAACACGACGAGATCTTGGTTTCGGCCACTAACGCCGTGATTGGCAACGGGGGGACTGGCTTGCCGGCGAGTGTGGGAAACGGCACCGTTTTGGTCGGGTACCCGATGACGGATCTGAAGACGGCGATCGAGACAGCCGGGGACTTGACCCAGATGAGTGTCCAGGTCAGCATGGTCGGGACTCAGTTCGGTGTGGCTCCACCTGCTATTCCTATGCCTTCTAACATTTCGCTTGTCAACGATGGTTGGTCTTGTCCTAAGTCCACTTCAACAGGTACCACTTTTTTCTTTTTTTAATTTTTATTTTAATTTTTAAATGGGTATATCGGCATTTGGGTTGTGTTGGATTTTATGTTTGTTGCATTTTTTTCGGCTTGAAGTGGCTTTTTTTTGATAAGATAGAATGACGGAAAAGAATACATATGACTAATTATGAGTAGTTGAGGATCCATAGCCGGTGTAAAAAAATTTGGCCGTAAAGCTTGGTTGTTGTTATAGGATGGTGGGATAGACTAGATCAATGAAAATATGTCTTGAATCTTCTTGGTATTTGTTTTTATTATTATTATTTTTTTTTCCAAGGAGAATTGGATGAAGATTATTTCAACATTGCCTCCTATAATGTAGTTGACCATATCAACTTGTGTGAGATCATGTATAATTCATAAACTAGACCTTTTTTATTTTGGACTTGTCTCACTAGTAAGGAAAGTCTTGTTGATCTTGTTGAGTGAGTCATGATAACCATAGGAGAATTTGTCATAATTATGATAAAAGAATGAAAATGATTTTTTAGCTTCTTTGTTGATTTGGGTGTTTCAACTTGAATAGAGAACATGTTAATGAGAATGGATGCTTGATGATTTTTCAGGGAAGAATAATGTGACGGAAATCTGTTGCGTGCAAGACCCGAATGCTAAAACAAACATCACTGCAAGTGATGGGTTCTTGGCTCGTGGGAGTGGTGACCTTACAATTATGTATGATGTTACCCAAACATATGAGTCGAATTACTGGGCACAGGTCACAATCTCAAACCATAACCCTCTTGGCCGTCTTGATTATTGGAAATTGAGCTGGGAGTGGATGAATGATGAATTCATATTTGCAATGAATGGGGCGTATCCATCTGTTGTAGATTCTTCAGAATGTATCTTTGGATCACAAGGTACTTATTACCAGAGTTTGGACTTCTCCACTGTATTGAATTGTCAAAGAAGGCCAACCATAATTGATCTGCCTCTAACAATGTACAATGACACGAAACTTGGGTTTAAACCTTATTGTTGCCGAAATGGTACAATCTTGCCAACAGAGATGGATCCAAGCAAGTCAATTTCATCATTCCAGATGCAGGTGTTTAAAATGCCACCAGATCTCAACCGTTCCCAGCTCTCACCACCACTAAACTGGGCGATCAATGGTACACTTAACCCTAATTATCAATGCAGCCAACCAGTGCAGGTGAGTCCTAGCCAATTTCCAGCTTCAAGCGGTGTACCAGTGAATTCAACTGCAGTTGCAAGCTGGCAGGTGGTGTGCAATGTCACGCGTCCCAAGAGTGCAAGTCCCAAATGCTGTGTCTCATTTTCTGCCTACTATAATGACTCTGTCATTCCGTGCAAAACTTGTGCATGTGGCTGCCCTAGCAACACTCCTCGTACTTGTAGCACAACAGCTCCAGCTATGCTTCTTCCATCAAATGCACTTCTTGTTCCATTTGATAATCGGACTGCCTTGTCTACTGCGTGGGCTCAACTTAAACACGAACCAGTGCCAAATCCGTTGCCCTGTGGAGATAACTGTGGGGTCAGTATTAACTGGCACTTGTATACAGATTACAGTAATGGATGGAGTGCAAGAATCACACTTTTCAATTGGGGGGATACTTCATTTGCTGATTGGTTTGCTGCAGTAGAATTGGACAAGGCAGCTGCTGGTTTCCAAAAAATGTACTCGTTCAACGGAAGTACCTTGGCCTTGAATGGTGTCAATGATACCATATTCATGCAGGGTAATCAAGGATTGAACTATCTCGTGGCGGAAGACCAACAGCAGAATCCTTGGGTGCCTGGGAAACAACAGTCTGTGATCTCTTTTACTAAGAAATTGACTCCTGGAATAAATGTGGCTAAAGGAGATGGCTTTCCCACTAAGGTATACTTCAATGGCGAGGAGTGCTCACTTCCTTCAACAATTCCAAGCAGTGGTAGTAGAAAGGGCCCGACTGCTATATTTTCAGTCCTCTCAGTTGTAGTGTTTATGTTGATGTGGCAATAGCTGGGGGATTGGGTTTTGTAGCTACTGCTGATTTTTTTATTCGTTTAGTGATTGATATATACTTTAACTAGGAGGTGTTTGGCACATTCTTCATTACCGGAAGACGTGTACACTGATTGTTACATATATATATATACATGATGCTATTGTGCTCCTACTGTGGCTTTTTAATCTTGCTGATGATCTGCATATAGTTAACAGAAGATGAATATAATGATACATGACAGCAAGTATATAAAGTGATGTAGAATTTTGTATTGCGTAAACATCATTGAAGCCAATTGGATAGTATAATTCTGCATCATGTCTGCTGCTCATCCCTTGTTGGATGTGATCATCATTTCGTGTTGAGTAGATCATGTTCTATCCTGTGAGACTTTGGCACAAGACATTTAGACTTCATTTGGACACTGATATTTTTATCCTGATCTTTGAGTGTCTCTTTTCTTTTTTGTTTTTCATTTTTAAAGGCAAATTATATCTTATTGAATTTTTAGTAGTTCATTATCGTCATGGCAATTCTTGCTTCTGGATAAAATATTGCTCGACAATCCATCTGCGTTGTTCAGTAGACTTTTCAGTGAATGATAATAAATTATTGCCCTGAACTAGTTATGGAAAGAGTCAAAATTTTCACTTCTCAGGTTAGCCAGTCAATTGTTGTGTCGTGTACTTCTTAAATGCAGAACAAGTCCATACCGAGTGTCGGTTGTACATTCTTGTTTGCCTGGTTTACTTGTTCATAGTAACTTAGTAAGGTATTAAAAAGTAATTGATGTGGAAAGTGCAAAGAAATATTTATTTTATTTTGAAAGTAAATTATATTTTTATTGATATCTTATTTAATTTCTTAGATTGAAGTTTATTTGTATAATTCCAATAATTTAATAATTTAGACTTCCTAGGGTGAGAGTATAATTCAATTTATTGGTATCTTATTTAATTTCCTAGGGTGAAGGTTATTTGTATAATTTAATAATTTAGACTCCCTAAAGGCCTAAATCAATTAGAATTTGGATTTCTTTAATCAGTTAGAATTGGGGTTACACATAAACATAGTATTCTACCTCTACGGAGAGTTTATAGTTTGCTTGATTAATAAAAATCTCTCTTGAAAAGACTCCAGCCAATATAAAGTGTTGATTCCAAAGTTTTCAACCTCCCTTGGTGTAGACTACAAGCAACCCCTATTCGCCGCCTCTTAAGTGATTCTAATTGTTTCTATTCTTTACTTTTCATGTTACATCAAATGTTGTTTTGTACTGCCACAATGTCTCAACCTATGTCCTTTCAAGTCTTCACTCTTCACTCTTCACTATGTTCTAGCGCTATAGTCCAGGATTTTTTTTTTTTGGTAGAATCAAGTCCAGGTATATACTCCTTGATGTGCCAAACTGATTCTCATATCATCAGCATTTGGTACCTCTGTTTTCTCATAGAAGAAATGGAACTTGTACCACTAACATGACAAGCTCAAAATCTCTTTTTTCAAATACTACAGCCACGTCTAGCGCGCAGAATAGATTTCATTTCTACGAAATGAACTGTCCAAGAGTGAAGTCCAAAGACCACGCTTTGGATGCACATAACATTGATGCATATGATCTGTGTGGTGATAAACAGAAAGTGAAGAATTACTACAAACCCCCTTGCTGACTAGTCCATCTAAAACATTCTGTAACTCAAGCATGGGGAAAATTTTAAGGGTTTTTTTCCCCAGCTCTACCTTGACATTTATGTTGCTTGTTGTTCAACGTGACAATTTCCAATCTAATAAAAAATTTAACAAGATTCAAGAAACAAGATCTTACACAAAGAGCTGAAAGCAGAATGGAAGTTACATAATGAACAGGTTGTCAACAAAAGCTTCTTATAAAGCATAGATGAGAGCATCCTCAAATTTTGGTACAAGAAAAGAACCAGGAAAGAAAGCCCAGACTTGTGTCTTGAGCAATGAAATGGTATATTTACATCATAGTCAATTTCTGAATAAGAGTAAAAAATAAAATAAAATGAAAAAGGACAAAAAGAGAGAAAAACATTGCAAACTTGATGTGTTATTAGAGTTAGAAAAGCTCCTACAAATCTGCAGATGTATCAAAACCTTAGTCTCCACAATTCAAAGACATGCGCACAAAAACCAACGGACAACTTCACAAGCACCCTAAAATTAGTAGCTTCTTGCTGTAGTTTGCTGCTAACAGCAGTCAAAACTTGCATGTAGCCATGTGCATCTTTGCATATAATGCAGTGGTGTATCTTACCTGCTTGATCCATCTGAATCTTCCACTGTTCAAATCATCATGCATCCAAGTTAAACTAGCATAGCAGGTTATTCACAAAGGAAGATGCATATAAATGAAATAATGCAGCCACCTTTGTTCAGGACCTTGAGGTAGAAAATTGAATCTTTTTTGTGATTGCAGGTTAAAATTCCATCAATGGTTGCAAGTATGTACAACAGAAACTGCAATCATAGAAAGAGCTGAAGCATGGAGCATTTTTCTACACAGGAATATTATCCATGGAATAACCATCTAAGTCGAAGTCTGTTTCAGCCGTCCCAATGCCTCCTTGCTGCTGGAAAACAGAAGAATTTTCTACTTTAGTGATTGAAAACATTGATTAGATAAAACCCAATGCAAACATCCAAACCACAAACCTGTTTTAGGAGTGCACTCATGAGATCGTCCTGTCCAAAGTGTTCAGTAAAGAGAGTTGTCTGACAATTTGTGTCAGGAATTGTTTCAGCCTTCACCCTTACGGAATTGTCAACAAGAAGGTTATTAAGGTGTGGACTAAAATTTTGCATATTCCCTTGCTCAACACATTCGACCCCTGAAAACATAGCCCTGCCTACAGCTGATGCATTCCTGTTCTGTCCACTCCTTTGGCTAGAAGAATACCCCTGATGAACTAAAACTGATGGTGAGACATCAAGATTGCCTTGTATTGGGTTTGCATTTTGAGAGGCATCAAAGTGCAAGCCTACATTCTGTAATTCCCAATCATGTGATTTGTGCTGGTGCTGGTGCTGGTGCAAGTCATTGAATATATCATAACTTTGCACAAATCCTGCTGATCCTTTCATTTCAGAGTTACCCTCTTCTTGAAATGATCCTTTAGATGTGACATTGGATATCCCAGGAGTACTTCCAAGAGGGAAACTGTTGCCAGCCAATTCTGTGGTGTGGTTCATGGGAAAACTCAACATTGAAGAGCTTGGCGGAACTTGATTGTACCCAGTCCCTCTGCTATTATCACCAATCCCATTTCTTCCTATAACCCCACCAGCAATGCCATTAGTCATAATAGGCTGCCCTATGGATGAGGGAAGCCTAGGAACATGACTGCTAGTAGATTCATTTAGTATCTGCCCTCTTGATTGCGGTTGAGCCATCTGCATCAACAAAGAGCTACCCTGTCCTCCATGGGTATTCACTTGCATATTCATGCTCCCAATTGATTGTGCAGATTGGTGCAAACTGGCAAGTTGCTTTGGCTCCATAGTTGTTGGGATTCCATGAAGTAAATTCATTGGTTTGTTACTACTCATTTGTTGCTGTTGCCCCTCTCCAAACCGTAATTTTGGATTTTCAAAGCTAAAAAGGTTCCTTTGATCAACTAGCGGCATGGGAATGCCGGATTTTGTGGTTGACCTACCGAGTCCTGCTGCTTGAAGTGTGGCAAGACTTTGTGCTGGGAGTTGACCAGTGACACTGAGAGTTTGAAGGTCAAGCCCATTGAGTGATGACATTGCCCCAAAAGTTGCATCTTGAGGACTCATGAAAGAATTATTCATACCCTGGTGCTGCGAAACCCCACTTAATCTTCTAAGATACAGGCGATATTTCTGTACCATAAGGATGAATAGTCAGTTCTATCAATGAATGAAAAAATATGGCCATTACATGAAATAGTCAAGTCAAGTAGAAGTAAATACATATATAATTACAATCTAAGTGCAATTGTACTATACCTGAAGGTGACTAGCAACATTTTCTCTAGTGAGCCCAGGGACGTTCATCAACTCCAGGATTTTCTTGGGAACTGCTTCTGTAATTGCATATCAAAGGTGATAACGTAAGGGGTGAAAGAGCTTCTCAAAAATGGGAAATCAATATAAACATTCAATAATAATCGTTCAACATGTAACATGATGAAGGGTACCAAAAGATACCAGATGCGTGGTTCATATTAATCTTAAAAAGTGTCATTTCAAAATGAATCAAACTCACAACAGAAGCCACCACAACATCAATCCAACCAAAAGCATGGTCTTTTTGCAAAAAGGAAAAATGAAAAAACGTTGATTATGGGTCACATACCCTAAGCCCCCAAGTCTGAGATGTACACTTTTTCTCTTTAGTCTTAGCATGAAACTCACAAAAAATTGGTTGTTAACAAATTGAGAGATACAGGAGAAGAATACGTACTGTCAATGCCCAGTTGATTAACAGCTGCTACAAACTGTTGATGGAGCTCAACTGACCAAACTACACGTGGCTTCTTCAATGTAGATGTATCGTCCCTATCCTCAGTTTCTTCTTCTTCATCCTTCCTCTTCTTTGAGTTTTTCCAATTCCCTTCATTAGCTGAGGATGAATAATCCACATCTTCAGATAGTTTTTGCTGCCGATCTCCTTCTTCCACACTACCGGATTGCTCCAAATCCTTCCACTCATTCTTTTTCTTGCGAACCACATGCTGCCATATGTTCTTCAATGCCTCAATCCTGACTGGTTTGATTAGATAGTCACAAGCACCATGAGTCACACCCTTCATGACAACTTGTTTCCCATCATCCGCTGACATCACTGTTCAATTACATAAATCCAGATATCAGGCACTAACTTAATATAGACTATGGATTCATGGCCAGCTAAAACCAATTTACACCTACAACAAGAAGGAACTTACTGATTACAGGCAGGTCCATCTCCAGACCAATGTGCTCTAGGAGTTTGAATCCATCCATGTCTGGCATGTGAACATCGCTAATAACAATATCAAACCCATTTTTGTTCTCTCGAAGCATTGACAATGCAACTTCTGCTCGATTGCATTTGGTAACTAAGATCACATAAACAAACAACATCAATCATTCAACAATTTAAACAATCAAACCCAAGGAACAAAGACACACACACACACACCAAAAAAAAAAAAGATGCTCTAGATGCACAAATTTGAAACTCAAACTGATCTCTAAAACAAGACAAACAACCCAAAAAGTACAAGAAATTTGTACAATATAAGCCATGTTGAACCAAATCACAATCTTTAACATGTACAATAACAATAATCCAAGAGTCCATTTCATTCCCCTTTCTACCAATATTCCCAATTCCATGCCAAAAGGGAAAAAAATGATAACACAACAATTGAAACCATTAAAGAATATATATATCTATATATATGTATATACACATTAAATTAGCCAAAAGGACAAGAAAATCAAATTCTTAAACAAAACAAACTGAGAGAACCTATGAAGAAAAGCAAAAAGAGAGGTAGAGAGAGAGAGAACTATAATTAAAGAATAAAAAGCAAAAAGAAACTAAAGAAGAAATACCTTCATAAAGACAAGTCCTAAGCATCTTCTCCAAGATCACAAGGCAGGTGGGGTCATCATCGACGACCAGGACACGTAGTCCCGCCGGAAACTGGTCCGGAACGACGTCGTTGGCCTTCCAGTTAGTACTTGAACTAGCCGTTGACATCGATCCCTTACAGTTACTCTGATTCATTTATCACAAAACCAAAAAAAGACCCAAATCCCAGAACCAAAAAACAGAGAGAAATTTCACACACACATACACAAAAAGAAAGGAATTGAATTCACGTAGTTGAACTCGGCCATCAAAAAGCTCGATACCCAGCTCGAATTCAAAGAACCCCAGTTCAGCTACGCAAGAATCTGAAAGAAAAAGATAGAGAATTTGAGTTTCAAAATACAAAAAGATGAGATTTTTATGTGTATATATATATATATATTTTTGTGTGAGATTGTTAATAATAGAAGTTGAAGACTTGTGGGCTTTTTGGATAGTTGCCTCTGCTTCAATTCAAGCTCACAATTTCTGGGTTTATTTTGGTTTTATTTTCTTCAATTAATTCTGTCTCTGTGTGTATGTGTGTGTGTGTGTGTGTTTTTTTATTATTTAATATATTATAATTAAAGGTGGGACAGACATAGAAGAGTGGATCCAGCTCACACATACTACGATTAACTAACCCAACAACAGAGCATCCTAAATCTACTCTAGCAGAGAAACAGTAACAGAAATCCAACGTTAACAAATCCAAGATTTTACTGCTTCTACTGTTTTCTTAAAGTACCTCTTTCCGTTTATATTTTTATTTTATTTTCTTCTTTTAATTTTTTTTATTTTTTCGCTTACCAAAGTAAAACAACACTGTCCTCGCTTACTAAAAAGTCAACTCGAATGTTGTTATTGTCACAATTTCCTTTAATTAAATTTTTTTTACAATTATTGGAATAATATATTATAATTTCGGTATAATAGAACTAGCGTATCAAAATAAACTAATATTGTACTAATTACAATTCATAATTAATCGTCTTAATAAATTGTAAAAAAATTATGTAATTAACATTCTTTTTCTTTTTTTGTTGAGCTGTCATGTGGTATTGTACAATAAAAATAATGACATTAATCTGTTTGTTTGAAAATTGAAAGTAATATTGTCAGTTTGTTCTAGTAAAATTTTTTATATTTTGAATAAGAGATTGTTTTCTAAATGTCAAATATAGTTTGGATTTTTTTTTTTTTTGAGGAAATTCTCAGCCTGACTAACTGAGTTTTGAAGTTGGCAACTGCATTCAAATTAGCTCCGAAAATGGAGTGTCAGATGAAAAGTAGTTTCAAGTTTTTTTTTTGTTTTTTTTTTTTTGAGGAAATTCTCAGCTTGACTAACTGAGTTTTAAAGTTGGCAACTGCATTCAAATTGCAGCTCCGAAAATGGAGTGTCAGATGAAAAGTAGTTTCAAGTTTTTTTTTTTTTTGTTTTGAGGAAATTCTCAGCTTGACTAACTGAGTTTTAAACTTGGCAACTGCATTCAAATTGCAGCTCCGAAAATGGAGTGTCAGATGAAAAGTAGTTTCAAGTTTTACCTAATTATCGTATGTTGAGGTTATTTTATTTTATTACCGCACATTCTTGGTGCGATGATCATTCTACAAGTATAAGTATTTGTGAAGTGTGAGAGCAAGGGCCGGGGTTCAAGTCTTCAAGAAGGAGCTTTACACACATATACACTTAGATTAGACTAAAATAGAATTCTATCTTATAATAAAAAATAAAAAAAAAGGTTATTTTATTTTTCTTTTAAACTTTTTTTCAACCAAACTAATGAAAAAGGATTAATCAGCGTTTAACTAAACCTCATAAATTACCTTTCCCCTTCAAATTGGTGAATACCCAGGGAAATGAATACTCTCATTCAAAAATTTAAGACTAGTATTAAATTAGTCCACTCGTTATCCAAATGACTTTATAAGGAATAGAATCTTTGACACGCGAAAATGCTAATTAATACATTAATGCCAATAAACAAAATATGAGAAAAATGTACGAGCAAATAAATAGATTGTTAATTTTGTGAATTAAATGGCTTTTAATTAAGGGCAAGGATCTGAACTGATTCAAATTGTCAAAAAAAAAAAAAAATTCAATCATTGGCTTAAAATGATTTTAAAATGGAAAAACGTGCAATTCGATTACTTTGCTTAATTTAGCAATTTTTCATTAGCGTCCTTCACTAAAATTCCCTTTGGTCTTTGAACCCTTTTTTTTTTTTTTTTTTTAATTTTCTTTGTCTTTTTCACTTGTTTATCATTGTCCACTGTACTCAAACTGACCAATTGACCTACACAATTAAAGAAAAACTGATGGGGCATCACATTCTTAAATACAGCAATGCCCATGTTTCTATGATTATTCTGCAATTTAATTAAAGTAACACCATAAGAATAGAGAAGGTGGGGGGGGGGGGGGGACCTTTGAATGTGGAAATCTCTTCTAGTCCAAAGGAACCCATATAACTATTTTTGCAACACATATTTTAAGACCAAAATGCCTTGACATAGTGTTATTATCTATATAAACAAAGTACATAAACAAAATGTAAAGCATTTGAAACTAGTTATACAAATTGACCAAAAAATTGACCCTTAATAACCAATTAAGAAAGCATGGACTAATAGTACCAACTCTTTATTTTTTTTTTGAGTTTTGAGTAGAAGGGTTGGCATAGAATTACAAACTTGTTCCATAATCAATGTGGTTGTTTTGGTTTCCTCATTCCAAGTACTATTATTATTTTCCTTGAGAAAAAAGCTTTGTGTAGCTTCAACAACTTGCCATTGTTTATTGGTCAGAAAAGGTAAAAAAAAGTTAATAAACAAAACAAAACCCAACAGGCTTTACGCATTCCCCGTGAAGCCCAAAACAAGGTGAGACTGATAGAGTAATAAAGGGGCATATGATATAGTAATAGTCTGAAACTCTAAGATCTTTTTCAAGCTCTTCTTTTTAAGCAGTGGTTGATGCTAACTGTTCATCAAGTTTTTAGTTTTTACCTCCGTCAAGTTCTTCTCTACTCTCTGACCCAGCTTTTAATTTGTCATTCCACCACTTGTCCCACTTCCCCCAACCGACACGTGTCATTTTCCATGGCACAATGAGACAAGGTCCCCCCACTTTGGTGTGTAATGCTTTTCTTTGATGTTCATAAAAGGTTAGCAATTTATAAACCATGATATGGGTATGTTTACAATACCAACTCATCAAAAAACCCTAATTAAACAAGATTGCAAATACAAAGGAAGCAACTTATCACAAACAAGTCTTCTACAAAGTCTTAGGACTAATGGATTGCCTAAGAACTATTTATGAGGATCTCTTATGAATCTAAATATAAATGATCTTAGAAGTTCTGGTGTGCTCTTAATTGTGCGGGGTATTATTTTTATTATTATAAAATAAGCCTCTATTTGTACTTGAGGCTTTGACGGTTATGCTTGGCTTCTCCTTCCATGGGTTGCTTATAAATTAATTTCCTCTTCCAAATGTCTTGTGACTAACAAGGCTTGGTAATCTCTCTTTGTCGCTCTGAGGCAACTGTCCCCTTGCTATTTATGGCTGCTTGGCAGGTCTCTTTATGTCTGATTGTTCTTTGTAATCGCTAAAGATAACTAGTCGTTAATTCAACGAGGTAATTGCCATGATAATCAACATATTAATGCCAATTGTTGATTCCTAACTCTTGATTTACGATATTAAACTATTTATTTATTGAATTGATGATTTCTAATATAATTACATACTGCATTTTAATGATAAACAATGATCTTAGGTATGATGCTCTTGTAAAACTATTACTAAATTCAATACTACTTGTGGCATTTATAATACTAGCCTAATGAGAGCCATCCTATTTTTTTACATGTGTTGAAATCTCTTCGAGTGTCACCATATGAATGCCACTTGTCATTCCTTTAGGCTGTTAAACTATATTTTTATTGAATTTATTATTTCTAATATAATTACATAAGGCATTTTGATGATGCTCTTGTAAAACTATTCCCAAATTCAACATTATTGGTGGCATTTATAATTCTAGCCTAATGAGAGCCATACATTTTTTTTAATACACATATCGAGATCTCTTTGAGCATCACCATATTAATGCCACTTGTCATTCCCTTAGGTTATTAAGCTATTTATTTATTGAATTTATTATTTTTAATATAATTACATAATGCATTTTGATGATAAATGATGTTCTTAGGTATGATCCTCTTGTAAAACTGCTCTCACATTCAATACTACTTGTAGCATTTAGAATATCAACTGAATGAGAGCCATAAATTTTTTTTAACATGTGTGTCCAAATCTTTTCAAGCACTCGTCAATTTTATTGGTTGTCTATAATAGTTCTCTTGTCACTCACACAACATGATAATTACCAAAAATAATTCCTTAAGGGTGGCTCCAAAATGGTAGTTAGGATTTTTAAGTAATATTATTCCGTTAAAATTAAGTAATACCTCTAACATTATTCATGTAACTTCTTTAAAAATTATTGTGCAAGGGGGGGGGGGTGAATTTGATTCCGAGCCGAGGCCTAAAAGCTAGAAGGTCATACTTGAAGCAATGGGCCAGGCCCATAAATGTGGATATAAGCTAGGGCATCTAAAGAGTGATGGGTAACTCACTAGAGCAATTCTTGTGGAGATCCGAGTTGGCCACCAATACCAAAACTCTTATCCGAGGTAATGAGTATGGTTGGCCCTTTGGCAGAAAAGAGTGGGACCGCGGGCAACTGGTTCCCTTTTTAATCTGAGATGTCACTTCCACCAAATTCGCCTCGGGAAACACCCTGAAAGGATAAGGATTATAGAGACAGTCACCTCTGCATTAATGAGAGGTTCTCTACCTAATCTCTTCCATGTCACCCCCAAAAGTCTTATTTCATAATGAAAAGGGGGTAAAACTAAGGGGTGATGTGACTAATATCCCAAATAATCCAGTTGGAAGCAGGCTAGCTGACGAGATAAGGGAAGAGAAAATGCCTATAAAAGGGGAGAAGGCTATAATTGAGAAGGGGTTGAGAAATATTAAGAGAAAACCCTAGAGAAGAACAATAGAGAGGAAACTGGAGAAGTTAAGTAGAGCCACATTGTACTTTTGCTCTCTTGCTTACTCCCTATACCTCAGGAAAGCAGTTTATGTATATTATAATAGTTCACCTTCACTCTTGCTTTCTTAATCAATTGTTCGGCCTCCAATTGTTGAATTTCTACCTTATGTTTATGATAAATAAATTGTGAAAAGTTAGTTACATAGACATTTTAACTCGTTAAGGTGTGTTTGAGTTTCTTACCCCCCACAATTATTATTCATGTAAATAATACAAAATCTAGGGACATATATAATAGTTTACAAGTCATATTGTAATTGGTGTATAATAAAAGTAGTGTTACCATGTTGAGAAGTGTTACATCCACAATATTTTCACAACAATTTTAGTTTTTTTAGTACCACAAAAAGTCATTTTATATATTTTACATTTTCACATAATACAATAAAATAATATTTCATTCAATCACCAAAACATAACCACAACCAAAAGTAGTGTGAATGCAAGGTGGACATTGGGAGAGACACTAGTGAGGAGAGAGACAAAAGCAGTATGAACGCAAAATAATCTTTGTTTTTTACCTTTCAGCTACCGTGCATAGTCAAAAGTGGTTGTGCACTGTAGCTATGGATCCAAAAAATATAGCTTTGCCTCTACTATTGCAGAGTACATTTTGATATATAATAGTACCAAAAATAGTTATATAGCTATTTGGCACCACTATTATTTAGTGCTCTAACAACCTATTACATAAAATTTATTGTGAAAATATTGTGAGTATAATATTTCTACCTAAAAAGTTTGAAAAAACTGCTTGTGAATATTTTGTGCTCATGGAATAAACGATTATGGGGATATGGGTGTGTGGTACAACTGGCAGTAATTTGGAATTATTGTTTACCCAAAGAAAAAAAGTAATTTGGAATTACAACAACAAATCATTTCAATTTTTTTGAGGTGCAATAACATATCATTCTTGTTTCTTGATATTACCTTAAACTTCCTTTTCTTTTTTTTTCCTCAAGAAACACAAGTACCATCATCAATTATTAGCCGAAAAAAGAAACAACGTACAACAAATGGTAGGTCTAATCCCTTTTTTTTTTTTTTTTGGATAGATAGGTCTAATCCAATAAGCAATTCTTTTGTTTTTTTTTTTTGAACTGTAATCCAATAAGCAATTCACACATTACCTTTTTCGGGAAAAAAATAATGTAAAATACCACCTAGCATGCTGCTTTTTCACTGCAACAAAAGCAGTGAAACTTCTTTAAAGTGGCATTACTGAAATCGTATATTCCCTGTAAAACCTTTTCTCCCTTACGATGAATATATATTCATTGAAAGAAGTCTCTCTCTTTCACTGTCATAATCTGTGTTTTGAGGTTCTATTCTAAGCTCTCTCTCTCTCTCACTCACTCTCACTCTCACTCTCTAGCACATTCAAACACACATAAACACACACTGTGACACAGAGTCACACACACATAGCCATAGCTACAAAGCCCAATAAAAATCAGTAAACGTCTAAGCTGCAAATGCGTATAGCTTTATTGGTTGGGTTCTCAAATAGATTTAAATCTTTAAAGTTGATGATGATCCTAATTGCAATTGTATATTTCTTTTTGATGAATTGCAATTGTTTATTGGTTTTTGGATTTAGCTTTTTATGGGGTTAGGGATGCTTTTAAGGGAAATCGAATATTATGTGTGTAACCGCGAGCATGATTTCACGCGCGAATTAAAATAAGCTAAAACTATATACTATAAAATTATATAAAACTGTATACTATATTAGCAATTTGTGGTGGGGTGGGTTCCAGGTGATTGGAGATGTGCCACGTGGCACCTCATGGGAGTTGGAGAAAAGTCCAAAGCTACTTTTCCCAACTCTCCCTATCTTGTATTCCCGCCCCCCTCTCCCTGTGCAACATGAGTCATGAGTGCCATCCCAAGCAACACCTCACCTTTCTTCTTTTTTTTTTTTTCTTTTTTTTTTCGTTATTAAATATTGACATTTTTTAATTAAAAAAATTTATTATTTTACCTTTTTATTGATATTTGATAAATACATTTTTATATTATGAATGGTTATAGATTAAATCTTATAAAAGATTGTATTGTGTATAATATAACTTGCCCTACCCTTTCTTAAAAATTATCATAGATTTTGAGTAGAGTTTGTGATGTACTTTTGTGTTAAGGACATAACTTGTGTCCTATGTATTAGTACACTGGACACATTAAAATACAGATACATGTCTAAAATTTCCTTCATTCAATGTCAATTCACAACAGAATTTTGGAATTCAATAAGGTTTCATTTTTCTCCACGTTGAGTTTGTCAAACTTTTACAACCTATCTAATCATTGCTCCAACTTCTTACCATGAGTCACGTTTTGGTGTTAATTACCATTTAATTGTCACATTCAGATGCTAGTTCTTTCATCTTTGCGACTCCATTATCTCTTCCATTCCATGATGTTCTTATCACATGGTGATTTTTTCTTTTATAAAAAAAGAAACACTTGCTTGGCACCAAGTCACAAGTCACAAGTCACAACCACTAGCAAAAAAGGCACTAGAAATGATATACCTCGTACCAATCCTATCCAACACCATACAAAACTCAAGCTACTACTATTTATGCAATATTCACAAACCCAGTACAGTTTTGGACGTTGAATTGGTATGAATTTGGATACCACTTAATTTGCTAAAATTGAAAATTTATTATTGAAAGTACGGTAGATAAAGGTAAAAGTTAGTTGAAATAGTACAGTGAGATTCATGAATAGTACTAAAAAGTGTAGTGGAACCCATGAATAGTATAAAAAATGAAAAATTATTGTGTACTTTCGGAGTACCATAAATACATACTCTCCCCTCTCACATGAACGGTGTGTCTTACTAATTAAATTCATGATGGGTCCCATCATTCATGAGAGATGAGGGACTATCCATTTATGGTACTCCGAAAGTACTTAATAATTTTTCATAAAAAATAAACTGAATAGTGAAATAATTTATAATTTTTATTGCTTTCCAAACACACACTATATCTGGATTAGGTGGTCCACTCCATGTTAGTATAAAAAAAATTATATAATGGAAAACAATCAGTCTATCTTTGAACTCAATAACCCAATTGGCCAATAAACTCAGCTTGAGGGAACTACTCAAACTGAAAGAACATATATAATGTCAAAAAGTTCATGCATGTCTCTTTCATATAAAATTCAAATGCCTGATTTAAAATTGAGTTCTTAAGTCTTAACATAGAATTTAGTTTTGGTCCAATAGTTTATTTTCCAAGAGCCAAGCTATATATGTTTTAATATTTATGTTTCGTGTTAAATTATGTTTTATATAAATTCAAGGCTCAACGAATTGGCTAATTGACAATGATTGATCAAGTTGATCTATTATGTTCATTTAACTTTGTTACTATTATGAGATCAATTCCCAAATGCTAATGATATTTTAACACTTTTGTCATCTTTGAATAATAATAATAAATAATTCTTTAAAATTACTGAAAAGTATTACTTTTGCAACCTCTTCTCTCACATGATGAGATCATCAGACTTGTAACTTGTTATATAAAGGAAATGGACAGTGTTAACATCACCACTAATACCTAATTCCATCTACCTTCCACTATCATTGTGATAAACTAATTAAGGTTTTAGAAATTGAGAAATTACATTTTATACCTTATAAGTTTAGAGTAATTCAAACTGATGTGATTGTGACATTGAACTGCATATCTCTTAATATTTATACTTTGCAAGTTAATGATTTATGAGAAATTATTATGTACTCTTGAAGTACTATAAATACGTACTTCCTCTTCTCATATGAATGATAGATTCTACTAATTAAATTCATGGTAGGACCTACTATTTATATAAGAAGGAGAACTATGCATTTATGGTACTTTAGGAATACCTAATAATTTTCCATAATTTATTAGCGATTACACGATATACTTAGAGATTAAGATGATCTACTTACATATACAAAGGAAGATCAAATGACTCAAGTAATGTTGATATGATGCTAATCTAAATTTTTTTAAGTACTTGGGGTATCTTTTGACAATAAGGGTAGTTTTGTGGTGTTTCTCTTATTCCTTTAAAGCATTAGACGAATTCATCCTTATTATAAGTTACTGTTTATAACACAGTAAACATTATCATAAAATATACAGCCAAACAAATGTCCTATCCATATGATTCTTGCTTTACTTTTGTGTTTCATAGTGCAAACAAAGGTTAATGGGATTCAGTTGCATCATTAAACATATCTTAATCTTAATTATCTTTTTAATTCCCCAAAATACACATTAGACACACACAAGGAGGAAGGAGGATCCAGCTATATTACAGCCAACTAGCTGAGATGACTTTGAAAAAAAGTAGGACCTACGAGACCCCATTTTTTCAAGCTGTCCACATCAGCAGACGTGACGTGTTGGATGATATTGAACTTAAGAATAGGAAAGGACACGTGGTGATGTCCTTAGTGCGAAAGTGTGGGTCCGACACCAAGGCTGTAACAAAAGGCCAGTGTGTGTGTGTGTGTGTGTGTGTTACGGAGTAAATAAAAGTGGACCTACGCGGAACGGTGTTTTGGGCTTTGGGCCCCCATCAACACTTTCATATGTGAAATTAAAAATTATTAAAAAAAAATGGGCCCACATTTGTAAGGTACGTGTGCCTTGCTTCTCTCTCATGCATTGTCTCTTCTATTATAGGGGACTAAATAAGGGCTATACCTATTAAGAGTTTGGTTTCTTGTGTGTGATTGGAAAGAATGTATCTATGTAGGTGAAGCATTTCTGTGATTGAAGTCCTACACTTCTATAGTCTATATGCTCATAGGTTTTTTTTTTTTTTTTTTTTTTTTTTTTTTTAACTTTTAGTTCCTTTTGAGATCTATAACATGTTAGCAGATACAATGTATACATGGTAATAATGTGGGAATTGGGATTTTTTATTTCTTCTATCAAAGTTAAAAAAAAAAATAAAAGAGAAAATCGAAAGAAAAATGAACCGTCATATAAATGATATAATCATTACTTACGACTTTTGTTCATAATACGTGGTGGATACACATCCATTTATGGAAGTCCTAAGAGTAGGTTTTGGCATAACTAGTGCAAGGCGACGTAAAGGTTTGGAATTTGGAGCTTGGAGTAAGGTTAAGGAATGCTATTACTTTTTTGGGTCAAACAAAGAGAGTTAAAAGAAAAGAGAGGAAAAGAAAAGGGGGGAAAATATAAAAAAAAGAAGAAGGAATCTCCCTATTATTATTAATGTGCTGTAATCCAAATGTCCAACGTTGTTTTCTCTCTTTTCGATTGATTGAAAAGAATCAAATCAGCAACTTATTAGCATTTCTTAATGCCATATCAAATCCATTGGGTTACAGATTGCTACCAACAACTATGCTGAATTAGTCCATTGTTGACAAATGTTGCTTTGCAAGAGGAGTAGGAAGGAGGATTAACGACAATAAGGTATCCTATGTCTCGAAAGTACATGTATATTTTATTTTATTAATTATCATTTCATACATCAAATATATGTATTATTTTTTATATTACATGGATTCCATAATCGTATAGGAGACGCACATTATAAGAAGAATGACACGCATCCAATGCATAAGAAAATGATTGATTAGGAACTAAGCTATATAGTACTAGAATTTGGACACAAAGAAAGTCACAAAATTGGATAGGGGGTATGAATATGATTCTGAATGGGTCATATATACAGATGGGTTGCTTTCCCATCTGTTGAAGCCATTTATGGAATAGCATTTGGGGATTAGAATTTAGATAAAAAAAGATACATATCTGTGAATCAGAGGGTGTGGATGATTGAGCACGTGGCAGAGGAAAATTGTGCTTCCCCACATCCGACTATTCAACACGATCAAAAATTTGTGAATCAGAGAAAGAATTATTGAATTGAAAAACTTGGGAAGTTGGAACTACCTGTCAAGAGAAAAAGCGAAAATGGGGTTCATGGCCATGGGGGTACCCCCCAATGGTACTGCTAGTTGGACGTGTAGATTCACAAATCTTCCTAATTAGTACAACTTTTCCAGGCTTGCAAGCAAGTGGGTCCATTTGATTTTGACAGTCCTAAATGGATTTTTCACAGAAGGTACAGAGCAAGGTAGAAAGTTCATAACTTTACAGCTTCAGATTTACCATGGTGTGTGTCTATAAGATTACTGGTACTATTTCTACCGGTGCTGTGTGTGGTCCATCAAGGTTTTCATTGAGTTTTTTCTTTTGTATCTTGCAAGAGACAGAAATTATCTCTTGCCTTTTGTTTGTACAAGAGCTATTGAGGGAGCTCTCTCACTCACATAATCACATTACATATGGATATGGTTCCAATATTCTAATGTACTTGTAAAAACTCACTCTTTGTGAAAGAGATTTGTTCCATAAAACAAACGCGACAGATACTAGTCTGTCTCACATCAAGATAAAGAGAGAAGGTGTATTATATTAGACATAGGTAGATTTTTTTCCACAGGTTGTGATACCTACTCTAAGGATGATGAATATATTATATGATATTTGAGATAGCTATGGTTTATATGAGATGTTGAGACTAATTTATATATATTTTATTATTATTTTGAAGCCACTTGGCGATTTCTTTTCCGTCCAAATATGCACGTTTGTGTAATTGTTTAAAGATGTCTAAGATTTAAATCCTTACTCCCCTTTCGTAATTATCAAATTATCAAAAACATAAATCCAACTTATAGCATTTCGTTTACTTAATTTTTGGCATTCTAATTGTCCGTTTGGGATTCGTTTACTTTGCTAAAATTGAAATTTTTTTGCTGAAAACACTATAGATAAAGGTAAAAGTTAGTTGAAATAGTACAGTGAGACCTATGAATAATATCAAAAAATGCAGTGAGACCCATGAATAACAATAAAAATAAGTTGAATAGTAAAATAAGTTGGCAAAAATAATCCAGGCTAAAAATGCACACTAAATTTTTTTCAAGTACAAACTTTGTGCTAGTGATGTAGTAGTTTGGATAATGGGAAACCCCTTTTAATTCAATATGAAATTTAGTTGGAAAATTTTATATTATTTATTGAAAATTGATAAAAATATAATTGTAGTGTGAGAAGTGAAATTTTAAAAAGTTGCACATATACAAATAAGCAAGTAAATAACAAGTTAACGAGAAAACAACTTATCCAAATGACTCATTGTAGTCAGTAACCACATATCTTCTCTTTAACACATGAGAGAGTAAAATTTTCTCAAGTTGGCAACTAGGAAACCCTTTTTTTTTGGTTGCTTGAAACTTGGAACCATGTGAGTTATAGAATCCATGTTAATCTCAGGTGCTAGTGCCAGGTCCATTACAAATGGATGGTAGAAAATTTAAATTTTCACATGACATTGTCCATAACAATACTGACCATGGGATATTAATTTATTATTACGCGGGAATGTTTCCTCTCAATATTTTGTTGCTTAGGCACATCAAGAAGTAATATGTGGTCTAGGGCATACTTCAAACCTTTTTTGACTAGTGCTTTGCAAGAAAATTTTTTGTTTAAAATCAAATGACATTTTTGTGGTGTTGATAGTTATGAATTGTGTGTATATGTATAGTTGTGAATTGTGAATTATGGATAAGATAATAAATAAAGATGAAGAAGTAGTAAAACTTGATGGTTAATAGATACTAAAGGGTGAATGTTTTAGATATCTTATACCAATAATTCACAAGGATGATGAGATAAAAAATAATAATAATAGTCATTGGATCATAGTAGGGTTGATGAAATGAAGAAGTGCATTAGGAGTATTGTATAATCATATAATACATAATTAGTTAATAAAAGAATATTATAAGACCAACTATGCTATATGGCATTGAATGTTAGGTTGAAAATAAATTAACAATATATTCCTAAAATGAGTGAAATGAGAATATTAAATTGGATAAGTGGAAATAAAAGAAAATTTAGGATTCAAAAATGAAGAAATTCAATTAAAGACATTAGACTCTTATTGATGAAAAGATTAGTGAGAGTTGCTTGAAATGATTTGGTTATGTGTAAAAGAGAGTGGTTAATGCACCAGTAAGTAAAAATGACTTGATTTAAGTTAAGAAAATGAAACAAAGGTTGAGGAATACCTAAATAACACTAGTCGAAGCAGTAACAAATAACATGTTAGTTAAATAGGTTGTAGAGAGAATGATTTTAGATGGGATAATATGATGGAGAAAAATACATGTGAACATTAATCCAATTAGTCTTTTAAAGACTCATAAGACCTATTGTAATTGTAGCAGTACTAGTGACTTTCAAATTTATTTTATTTTGTTTACAATTTTAGGAATTGGTATGTGTAATTCATTTGCATCTATCAAGATGCTTGTTTTTTCAAAAGTTCATTCTTCTTGTTTCCATAAGTTTATATATGCATAACAAATTTCAAAACATTTTTTACAACTGCTCTTAAGACCTATTGTAATTGTAGCAGCAGTAGTGACTTTTAAAATGATTTTATTTTGTTTACAATTTATGAATTGGAATGTGTAATCCACTAGGCATCATCAACAGGCATGTAGTTTTTTCCAAAGTGCATTCTTGTTTCCATAAGTTTATATATATATGCACAACAAATTTCCAAAACATTTTTTTACGATTACCGAGGTGGCAATTCATATTTATTAATTTTATGTAAAAATGACATTGCATTAATTACAATATGTCGCTTAAAATGTAAAAAAATTGTGAATCTTATCGTGTCTATAACATTATTATTCTCATTAATGAGTTATCGTAATTTGGCAGCCATCACATGATTCACATTCCATGTGGGTATCTAGATTCTAGAATCAGTGCAAGTTGTGCATTTTCTTGGATCTAAGATAGGCATACATTTGGAACGAAGCCCTTTGAGCATTATTTTTGTGCAATATGCAATCTAGATTGAGTCAGCATTGGAAAGAAAGCAGCATTTCTTTTTTCTGAAGAATCATAAAATAAAGCAAAGCAACACACTACAGACAATAGCTTCATATAAGACATTAATTGCACATGGTAACATGAGCAAACACCTGCCTGATTTTGAGCCCTTACTTTCCAAGATGGAATGGGGGGGATTTGAATGTGATATGAGATCAAATCATGCATTCTTTCACCTTTATTTTCTTTTTTATTGGACTAAATAGTCTATTCGTATCTCAACCTCATGCCAACACTCAAGCATTATTTTTGGCTTGATTGTTAGGTCAAAATCCATCATTGGATAGTCTTGAGCTCTAGTTAATCGTGAAGGGAAATTCTGGTTTTGTGCGCTAAAAATTTCGTGATGTGAATGATTTAGTTGGCGTGGACCAAATCCAAGCCCAATCAAGAACACCCTATCAAGAGGAGGAGCTCAATCATTACATTCAGCCGCTAGGCACGTTCAACAAATAAAGGGCCTTCAAAATTAAGCACTTTTTGGTTGGGGTGAGGTTGGACTGGACTTGACCCACTTGAGTGATTAGTGGCATAGTCATTTGTTAAAAATATGAAGGTCCAATCTTAATTTAGGCTCAAGTCTATTATTTAACTTTTAATTCGGATTCAATGAGTATAAACAAAATAATCTTATTCCTAATTATAGTTCAAAGTATTATTATTAGTACAGGATTTAAACTATTATATTACAATCATCAATGGATTCATTGTAATAGAATGAGAGAGAAAGATATCAAATTCACTAAACTCTGTAAGGATTATAACACTCATTGTGAGAGCTTCATTTTATATTTAATATGTGGGAATACCATTTAATTCGAAAACATAAACTTATATGTTTTGGCCCAACATGTTATATTAACAGTTTATTCTCATGATTATCAAATGTGAGAGTGAGACGGGATTATTATTACACACATTCGGGGGAATAGTCGAAGAAATTTGAATACCCTCTTGAGCCAAAATTTAATTAAAAAAAAAAAAATACTACTTAACTAACACCACACATGAATATTTAAGAGGAAGGTTTAAAAAACAATAAACCCATGCCGTTTATTCTGTAGTCTACAAGCCTTATTGGATACCAAATAGACAAGTGGAAAATTGATTTTTTTTTTCCCCTTTTAACCTTATCGTCTAGGAAATACAAGATTACAATGCCAAGAGAAGTTTGTTCATAGTCAAAGATGCTACTTCCTCTTCTTCTTTTTTCCCACTAAAGTGGTTGATTCAATGGGCCAGGGCTAAATCCAAGCCGCGATAAGCACATGTGAAAGCCGTTTAAAGCCTATCTATAACAAATCACCAAAAGGCCCATCAATTTTTAGGCCTTGATCCGTTTCTCTCCATCTAGGAAACTTTCTTATAGATCGATTTGAGGAAAATTTGTGTTTGGGCTCAAGGCTGCATATCGTTCCAAATAGAGGATAAAAAGTCTGGGCAATAAGATCTTTTGCATTAGTGGCCATTGAGGTTCAGCTAAAGCTTTCTACCCTTTTCATCCATGAACCTGTCTAGGTTCCAATGAACCTTCATACACAGAATGACAGAATGATTATGTCTGTGCTGAGTGCACAAGATTAACTTGAAGAATAAAAAAGAAGACCAGCTATATAGCATATCCTGTTTTGATTGTTTTAGTAGAATTACATATATTATAGGTATTGTGATTTTGTGCCAACTTTTGATTCGAAAACTATATGATATATCTCCATTGTGTTGAGATTTATAGGGATTTTTTTTTTTTTTTTTTTTGAGAAAGTTATAGGTTTTTTTTATCTATTGGCAATTATGGTTGCAATCAACCATGTCCATGGGCATAAAATATTAACCTAATGTTTTTATTGTGTTACTAAAGCCTTCATGAAATGATGGGGTTTTTTTTTGGTAAATAAGAGAATGACATTAAAAACTAACCAAGAAAACCAACAGTTTGAGGATGAATCCCCTCATAGCACGGAGATTCTAGCCTTTTGCCCTTAATTTTTTAAAAATTTAGCAATATGCCCCTATTTCGAAACTATATAGGAATATGCCCCTGTTTCGATACTCGATTACCTTAAAATTGAGTTTCAATGAAATACTCGATTCGTAGAAAATCGGGTTATGCCAAATAAACTAAAAAAAAAAAAAAAAAAAGGCATGGAACTCGATTTTAGGGAAGTCGAGTTCCAAAATGCCGCTATAGGGCTTTAAAACATCACTATAGGGTTTAAAAACGCCACTTTAGGGCCCCTTAACCTGGTATGGTGACGTATAAAAATTTTTTGCAGGAAAACACCACTATAGGGCTCTAAAACGTCACTATAGGGCTTAAAAACGCCACTATAGGGCTCCCAAACAGGGCGATCACACTTATAATTTTTTTTTTTTTTTTTTGCAGGAAAACGCCACTATAGGGTTTTAAAAC
Organism: Quercus lobata; assembly: GCF_001633185.2. Lineage (NCBI taxonomy): Eukaryota > Viridiplantae > Streptophyta > Magnoliopsida > Fagales > Fagaceae > Quercus > Quercus lobata. The sequence continues at coordinate 11,183,662 of NC_044909.1, read as the reverse complement.
GTCACTATAGGGCTTAAAAATGCCACTATAGGGCATCCTGAATATGGGCCAATAACACTTATAAAAAATTTGCAGGAAAACGCCGCTATAGGGATTTAAAACGTCACTATAGGGCTTAAAAGCACCACTATAGGGATCCTTGAATATGGGGCGATCACACTTATAACATTTTTTTTGCATGGAACTCAATTTCCTGAAACTCGAGTTCCATGCAATTTTTTTTATTTATTAAGTTTGATCAGGCATAACTCGATTTTCTACAAATCGAGTATTTAATTGAACTCGATTTTAGGATAATCGAGTATTGGGCTTTAAAGCGTCACTATAGGGCTTAAAAACGCCATTTTAGGGCCCCTTAACTTGGTATGGTGATGTATAAAATTTTTTTGCAGGGAAACACCGCTATAGGGCTCTAAAACGTCACTATAGGGCTTAAAAACGCCACTATAGGGCTCCCAGAACAAGGCGATCACACTTATAAATTTTTTTTTTTGGCAGGAAAACGCCACTATAGAGTTTTAAAACGTCACTATAGGGCTTAAAAATGCCACTATAGGGCATCCTGAATATGGGCCAATAACACTTATAAAAAATTTGTAGGAAAACGCCGCTATATGGATTTAAAACGTCACTATAGGGCTTAAAAACGCCACTATAAGGCTCCCTGAATATGGGACGATCACACTTATAACATTTGTTTTGCATGGAACTCGATTTCCTGAAACTCGAGTTCCATGCAATTTTTTTTTTTTTTTTTTGTTAAGTTTGAGCAGGCATAACTCGATTTTCTACAAATCGAGTATATAATTGAACTCGATTTTAGGATAATCGAGTATCGAAATAGGAGCACGCTCCTATATAGTTTGCAAACAGGAGCATATTACCAATTTTTTTAAAAATTAAGGGTAAAATGCCAGAATCTCTCTCATAGCACATGCCAATTTGATCATAATACAAAAACATAGAAATGTCCACAGGCGGACTTTCAAACACAACAAAATCTTGCTGAAGACTTAGCCCTTTACGATGAAATGATGGGTTACTGAGTAAATAGGATAGGAATAGGATGGGTACCCACTTGTTGATTTTTGGAATGAAATTAGTACAAAGTTAGTACAAAGATAGAAAACGTGTGGTCAGACATTATAGATTAAATGGCAAGATCAGATGGGCCTTTATTAAGGCAGGCTGTGAAAGAAGCAGCAAGTTTTGCAGTACAACGAGGAATTCCAAATATGTCATTTTTTATACAGATACGAGTGTAATGGATTAGTCAAGACTCAGTGTCTTTTAATGTCTTCCAGCTCATGTTTAACAAGTCAATTAAAGCAGGGTTTGAAAAGAACAGTAAAAAAATAGAAAATTTATTAAATACGTAGTGCTCTCGTTGAGAGTCGAACTCAAGACCTCCCGCTTACTAAACGGGTGCTCTAACCAACTGAGCTACGAGAGCTTCTTGGTGCTTAAAACATGTTTTAATTATATATACTTGAATATTTTCTTATCATTCCACATCACTCAACCAACCAAACCTGAAACCTCAACTTCAGAACTTTTCTTTACAGGCGTGTAAAAACCAAACAAAAAACACACCACCCCCACTAAAATCCAAAAAATATATAAAAGAAAACATTACATAAAAAACACACGTGGCCCAATGAAAACCCCGAGGGTGACGCACCTAAAATAAACCACGCATTTGACGCAATCACCTCCCCCCTTTTGTCTCACAATTCGTCCAAGGCGGCTACTACCACTACTACGGCCTTTTAGCACAAGTAGTAAGTTTCCATTCAATTCAATTCAATGGCATTCCCGTAATTCCCATTTTGCCTTCTACCACAAGTAGTAGTAGTAGTTTGCAATGGCATTCCCGTAATTCCACCCCAAATCCCCGGTCAATTTCCTACCACCCCAAACTCCCACACTCTCTCTCTCTCTCTCTCTCTATACATTTCCTTGCTCTTTCCTTTCTTTCACACTCCATTTACCCTCTTAATTCAACCACCACCCAGACTCACAGACTCTCACAAACACTCTCTCTTTTCTTTTTCTCTGACTATTTAATAAACACCCCCCATCAATACTCAGCAAAACTACGAGAATACCACACCCACCGCCCACCACAGCCAAAAACCAAAGAAAATGGACTCCGATTCATGGAACACTCGTCGCCGTTTCCAGTCTCGATCGGGTTCTTCTTCTTCTTCTTCTTCTTCTTCTTCTCTCTCATTTTCCCCATAATGCCCCTCCCTCTTTCCGTTTGTTTCCCGAGAAAATAAATTTTTTTTACATGATATAAATTTTGTGACTTTATTATGCAGATCTGTTCCTTGCGCACGAAGAGATGGAAGGAGACGAGGAATCGAAGGCGGAGTTTCTGTGCCCCTTTTGCGCTGAGGATTACGACGTCGTTGGACTTTGTTGTCACATCGATGAGGAACACCCTGTTGAAGTCAAAAATGGGGTATTCTTTTTTTAATTTTTATTTTTTCAAAATTTTTAAATTTATTAGTAAAAAAAAAATTATTTATGTGTTTGTGTATGGCTTGTGTTAGAAGTTAGGTCTTTTTAAGTTTAAGGGGGATTAGTAGCTTGTGTGACTGTATTTGTTTGTTTTGGTACTAGTACCAGTCATGGGCTACTTTTAATTATTATAGAGTTTAGAACTGATTGATATTGTAAAATCATAATGGGTGCTTAAATTTGAGTTTTTTTTTTTGGTCTTGGATTAGTGTGAAATGGGTTTTGATTTTGGGATTGAGATTCAGGGAGTAATGTAAAATCCTAACCATTTATGTTTAAATGAATAGTTTAGATTTTATTAGGTCGTTGATTGACTTTTAAACAGGCATTTACTAGCATTATTTAGGTTTCCATTTAAGAATCTTGTAGACATGGCAAAATCTATGCTATTCATTAACTATAAATGTTTAGGATTTTTGAAAACACTGCAGTGGAGTTTAAATATGATGGTTTTCCAGTTGCTTTATCGTGAAAGATGCTAGACATATTTCAAGAGATTTTTGAGGTTGTGGGTTCAAAACTGACTGGGGGCAAGTGTAACTTACCAATAAAAAAGTGCTCTTTTTTTTTTTTTTTTTTTGGGTGTATTAATTTTAAGGGGGTATGGTTTTTTTGTTAATTTTTTATCGTAAAATCGTAATTAGTGTAAGTGGGTATTTTGCGAGGGATTATTATTTGTTTCGGCTTTTTTACAGGTCTGCTGACAATGTTATTGCTTGTATTTTCAGGTGTGTCCAATTTGTGCGAAGAGGGTTGGAATGGATATCGTTAGCCATATTACGATGCAACATGGGAGTTTTTTAAAGATATCCTTTATTGGAAGTTGAGTCTATATTGTTGCCATGCTTCAGTTTTGAATTGTGTTGTTGTTTTGGTTTTGATCTAGTAACTGCTTATGGTGTGTGCAATGTCTGGTTGTAGAATGCTGGATTCTATATCTTGTGGTTTAAATGTTGATGTGGTAAATAACAGATCTGGTTTAATTGACAAAGTTGGATTCTTTTGTCTTGTAGGATTATTTTGATGGTATTGCTTGTTTATCATTATATAAAGATACATTTATTTATGTAATTCTTAATTAGGTTTTTTTATTTTAGCTTTAGCTCAAATGAAACTTCCATGTCCCATGCATATGGGCGGAAGGTAAGATCATGAGTTACTGTGTAACTTTACTAGTGTTGAGCCAGTAAAGTTACACAATAACTTTACTGGTTCTAAGATCACGAGAGAGATTCCCAGTAGAGTAGAACCTCTCTTTTAACTCCACCGTATATCACCTTCTTCTAGGATCCTCCTTAGTCTTCATCCATTGTTTTTTTTTTTTTTTTTTTTTAAAGCTAACACTTCTAATGAGTAATGACCCATTTGTAAGAAAATTTTAAAATTCAATTCTCTTTGATACCAGTGTAAAAGAGAAGTTGACTGTTGAAACTTGCCTTTTTGTTCCAGTTTCTCAAGAATCTATTTATATGTTTGCTCATGGGGTACAAATCATCTTTACCACCTATTTACCATTATCACTACAAATTTGCTCCTTATCTGCATTTGGGTGATATATTACTTCCTGAATCTGTAGTTTACTTAAAAAGCTACTCTATTTTGTGCACCCTTGTTTCTTTCTTTTTATTAAGTTAATCTCTTCCACCAATGCTCTAGGAATTTTGTATCATGTTTCTGATTGCTTAGCCATATCTTTTTTTTTACCACAAATGAAGAGCTCGTGCTCTTCCTTAACTTTAGATCACGTTCAGCGCAAGCGGAGATTCCGTAGAGGTGGTTCTAATTCTACATTGTCTTTATTGAGGAGAGAGTTAAGAGAAGGAAATTTGCAATCCCTTTTTGGAGGATCCACTTGCATTGTTTCCTCAAATACAGAACCTGATCCTTTGTTGTCATCATTTATATATAATGCACCTATAGTTGATGAACCTGTGAGTGTTAAGCCTCATTCTTTGGTGGAAACAAGCGTGGTAAAGGAGAGTTCAAAGGAGGATTTCTTGGAAAGGTATGTGCCCTGGGTTTATTTCATTAATTTTGCTTAGGTTTCTCTATATAGTCTCTAAGAAATGAATGAGAATCCACATAGCTGAATCTGTAGAAATTGTTTTAACATCTGGTGTTTATGACTGTGTTGATTGGATTTGTTTAAATAAGGGCATTTTGTGGGTTCTAATTAGCTCAACCAATAAAGTCTCTTGTTGTCGAACAAGAGATTTATGTTCGAATCTTGCTTGCACCAAAAAGAAATCCATTGGCATTTTGACCTAATAGTAAAGAACAATCATTATAGAATGGATGCCACGTGTTTCAACTCCTATTATATCTATAAAAGATAGAAAGGGCATCATTTTTTTTGGTGGCAAAAAGGGATTATATTAGAAATAAAGATGGGCATAGGTTTTTAATTTTTTTAGACTACAGATTTCTATGCTTCTTTCTTCTTAATGAAGCATGCTTCAGTGGTCAGTAGTTAGAGGTCAACTTTTCTCTCTTGTGAAAGTAAGACCACGACCAAGTGAATTAACTGAGGGAATTGAGTAGATCTTTTTTACTATATGACATACACTTGTCCCACAAGTGAATACCAAGCTGTAATTTAGACATCTCTTTCCCCTTCTTATGTTCTGTCTGTGATTGAGAGCCTCCTTTTTCTTCCTTCTGTGCTGTGTGTGAGTTTGTGTGTGTGTGTGTGTGTGTCCGCGAGAGAGAGAGAGAGAGAGAGAGAGAGAGGTGCAATTGAATGGTGCTGTATTAGATAAACGAATTTGATTTTAAAAATAAAAAAATAAATAAAAAGCTAACTGTAGTTTACCATGACAGGAATTTCCAACAGTTGGTGTTATCAGACAAGGACCAAGAGGAGAAGACTCGGAAGTCTGAGTTTGTCCAAGGACTTTTGCTGTCCACTATTCTCGATGATGGCTTGTGAGTTCAAAGGGCATGCATAGATGAAATGGCATTGTAGTCAGACTGGGAGCCCCAAAGATAAAGATCGAAGAGGCTAATGAATATTATGGTACTAGTTGTAATAGTTAGGTCGGGAAAATTATGTATGTATCTATTGTAATTACAGTTTTGTGCATAAATGGAAATATGGAAGAACTTATTCCTACTTTGCCACCTGCTTTCCTCAATTTTCATCTAAATTGAAAGTTCCTCTCGAGTTGGGAAAACATATTTTGAAGTCCAAAATAAGTCATAAAAGAATGGAAGGCTTGTATAAAAACCAAACTGCATGATCCTCTTGGTTTAAAAATTCATTTACATATCTCATCCTTTGAACTCTACTTTCTGCCAAAGCTATGGGCCCCACCCACTAACATTACAGAGTAGTAAAACTGTTTTCTACCGCGTGAACATACTTCTCTTATTTATTTATTTTATTTCCTCTCCCTCATTTTATCCCATCAGAAAACCACCTTCTTCTTCCCTCGCCTCCCACACCAACACACAAGCACAGCAGAACGGGTCCCCTTCTTTTTGATCTTCCTTTAGTTTCTTACCCACAATACCCATTTAACACACCTGCTGAACTGCGATCATGGTCAGGGGCATGCCATTCTTTCCTCGCCTCTCACATCAACGCATACGCACAAAAGGTTCTCTTCTTCTGTTTGATCTTCTTTCTTTTTTCAATTTCAATTTTAGTTTCAGTTTCGTACCCTCAATTTTCTTTGTATCTCCCCTCTTCAATCTGTATTTGATTTTTTTTTTTTCTCTCTTCTCTGTTTCTTTCTCGGCTATTTTTGGTTGGTTTGAATCGGTGGTTATTAGATTTAAAGTGGTGGGTTGTTTCAGTGGTTGCTAGGTTCAGATTGGTGATGGTGGGTTTCGGTGGTGGTCATTTGGGTGTTAGCTGGGTTTCACGATGGAGATCTAGTTTAAGTCACGATGGAGATCGGGTTATGGGTCACGATGGAGATCGGGTTTTTGGGTCACGGTGGTGGAGGCATGGCTTGAATCGGTTGGGGTTGGTTTTATGTTTCGGTGGTGTGGATCGACGGTTGGTTTTGTGGGTTGATTTTGGTGTTTTGACGGTAGTTAAGTTTCAATTTCACGGTGGTTGTTGGCGGCACTGGGTTTGTTGTGGTGGTGCTTGCAACGGTAATACCAAACAGGCTCCGAATTAACATGACAACACAAGCTATGGACCCCACAGAGTTTGAATATTTACATTGGTGCCACTGAGTTTCCTATCTTAGTTTTTGAAAACACCTATTTCTTGTTTCCTATTTCCATCACTCTAACTCAAATTTTTGAGTTTTGAGTGATGGAAACAAGGGTTGAAAACCAAGCCAAACAAAATTTTTTTTGTTGGACTCACGTGTTTTGAAAACTCAGTTATGGAAACTGAGTGATATAATCCAAAAGCACCCTCATCCAAACAGGCTCTTAGTAACTTCACGATCCAAAAAACCAAATAATGTTCAAGCTTAAAATTATACATGCCAAAACATTTATGTTCATAAAGTTAGCTCAAATTATGGAGTTCAATTTTGTACAAATAAAAATGTAGCGAGGCCTATATACAGAGATAACTAAGGGGCCGTTTGGATTGAGTTTTTTGATAACTCAATTCTCAGTTTCCATAACTCATAACTCAAAAATGGTGGGACCCATAACAAAAAGGTTGTTTGGCCAAACGATAACTCTGTTTCCATAACTCTGTTTCCATCACTCAATTCTCTGATTTTTGAGTTATGAGTTATGGAAACTGGAAACAACAAAAGGCTGTTTTCAGTTTCCATAACTCATAACTCAATGGCATTTTCGTAAATAAACACACATGAGGGACCCACAGCCGCAACTTTTTTTTTTTTTTTTTTTTTCTCTGGGTTGGCGTTGGCTGTTTTTTTTCTTTTTCTTTTCTGGGTTGGCGTTGGCTTTTTTTTTCTCACCAAACTTAGTAAAAAAAAAAAAAAAAAACCCAGACCGAACAGCCAACCCAGGAGGGAAAAAAAAAAAAAAAAAAGAAGCTGCTAGTGAAAAAAAAAAAAAAAAACACTGTACTGTGACAGGTGTGGGCCCTCCAAATAGTGTGAAAAATAGTGAGTGATAAAAACTGAGTGATGAAGGCAAACGGATGTGAAAAATTGAGTGATGAGTGATGAGTGATGAATTATGAGTGATAAGTGATGCAAATTGAGTGATGGAAATTGAGTGACGAAAATTCCTTACCCAAACATGCCCTAAACCTTTTATAATTGGCAACTCTCATTTTCGTACAATTAGCATCCAAAACCAACTCCCCACAACACAAAACTACTCAAATATGGGTTATCAGCAGAATACCATAAGATCCATCATAAAACACACTTCTTGCATAGAACAGCAGAATAGTCATTTCTTAAGAATCAGATAATCATCCTCGTCCACTCCGCCTACCAAACCCTCCACAAATCCCATAGTCAAATTATTGTATGGCACTTCTTTGACAAGACGGATGAAGCAGAGCCAAATTTAATGTGATACCAGGATCTCAATACAATCCATATCCAAAAGAACAACTTGAAACTCTGGCTTGCATTCCTTTCCATGATTGGAGGTTATGCATGTTCAGATTAGAGATGAGCTATTCCATGATTCTTATCACCTCCGTTGTGAGTTGTGGGACAGAAAAAACCTATAATCTGGATGGTTGACTTGCAGTAATCGGAGCCAGTTGTCAGCAGCTCGCAACAGTGAATTTACTTTCTGACATTCATAAACTCCATTGGGATTCCAAACAGAAACTTTGAACTTGTAGGAAGCAAGCCCGAAGATGGGCAATGATAGCTTGATGGACAAATCAGCACTACGAACTTCTTTTAGTCTTGAACTACGGAAATGCTGCCCATCAGTGCTTGTAACTGCCCCAAAGAACATGAACTACATTAAAACAAACACAATGCAGGCAAAAAAGGATAGACACACATAATTCCCGTGGCACACAAATACATGAAGGCACACACATGTACTCCAATCTAATAGGGGAAAAGAGAATACAAATGCAGGCCAAAAATGAAATCACACAAGCAATCAAGTGTGCAGGTGAACATGCATCCACACATAAAGCGAGAGAGAGAGATACTTTGAAACGGTGTCGACAAAGAATGAAAGGTTAAGAAGCAGGCATCCAGGTTCTGCAGTGTCGGCCCTGTGGGTATCCTATATATTGGATACCTACATTAAAAAAAGATCAGAAAATAATAATTAATAAAAATGACAGTCGCATTAAACTAGCATTACAAGTTACATCATAAAGCCAGAAAAGACGAGAAAAACACACCATGCCACAGAAATCCAACTTGAAGGTGATAGATCACAGCTCCTGTATGTCCTCAATTTTGGAAACCGAGATGCAAGAACTTGAATCTGTTGGATGCAAGATGATTAATGTATGTTACAATAAAGAAAAGCCATTGCAAGCTAAAATGTTAAATGGTAATGAACTTGCCTTATCAGCCAAAGGTTCACGACTAAATGGTGGATCATGTTCAAAGTATTCGAACACAAGCTGACCCGGAGGACTGCAATTCTCACTTTCATCACTTGATGAACCTGCAAAGGTTTTATTTCTCAGTGAAATTCTTTTCAAACCCTGGATATTTGCATCAATGTTTGGCTGATTCCAAGACCCATTAACCACATTACTAGCTTGTCTTTCTGCTCCGTAGTCACTGCTGCTGTCACTACTTGACTCTCTGGATGACATAGAATCACTCTCCTCACCAGGCCTCCTGTCACAAGATGAAAACAACCATAAGGTGAAATTTAATAGTGTAAGCCAATGAATAGATCTGTAGGTGTGAACTGAAACACTGAATACCCAAACAAAGACATGAGTTGTGGTCACTAGAAGAATACAAACTAGGAGTATTTTAACTCAGCAGACCAGGCCAAGAGCCTTGTAAATCAACTAGTTGGCACCTCCTGGTGTTTCCAATAGACATAGAGTTCAAATCCCCCCTCCCTCAATTATCGAATTATCAAAAAAAAAAAAAAAACTCAGTGCACCAGAAACATAGGCTGGCAAAGCATTGCTGCTGTTGCAAATGATTTCAATATGTATAAAAAGATCTATTGATAATTTGTTTTTGTTTTTGTTATTATTTTTTGGGATTGGTAACTTATGCATGCAACCAATGGGTCTTGAACTTACGACCTCACCCTCCCCTGGCACTTACAAGGGGAGAAGGTGCTGATTGAGCTAGAGCTCATTGGCCTATTGAGTATAATAACACAGAAAATGAAGATGCAAGATGGGAATAAAATTTAATAAATCTAAAGGTACTTCTGAATAATGTTAATTCTGAAAGTTAAACGAGTCTCAGTCAAGAAATATCCAGCTGTGAAGTTGAGTCTTTATTGTCTTTGGTTAAAGAAGTCTTTGATGTTCTAAGAGACTATAAATATGCATCTTTGTGTGCTTCACAGTTTCTGATGTTCAATCTGAAAACTTTTAAGGCTAACAAACTCTTCCTTTATATAAAACCATAGAGAAAAATCTACTGATTTATGCAAATATCATATAGGCTTTAACAACTTGATCTATAGTTCAGCTTGATAGAATATTAATAATAAAAGATGCTGAAAATTGGAAATACCTAAACCAAATGTCCAAGACTTAGGGGTGAAACAGGCAGCTAGCCTGCTAGATTGAAAGTACTTAGCCAAGTGATACAGGTCAAAGGGCGGGAAGTAGAAATAAGGGAAAAGTAATAAAAAGAAAAATTCTAGGCTTCACTGGCTAGATTCTTCCGCCTGAAATCCCTAGGCTTCACCATCTAAGAGTGCTTAAAATTAGGGGTGTCAATTCGGGTTAGCGTGTCGGATTCGTGTCGTGTTGAGGTAGGGGTATTCGACTAAATGACTCAACCCTAACCCGACCCATTTAATAATCGTGTCATGATCCTTCAACCCTAACCCGACTTGTTAATAAGGCGGGTTGACCTGACCCAACCTATTTGACACACTTAATAAACGAGTCATGTTGGGTTGACACGAATGTAACACAACCCATTTCAACCTGCATAATATTAAATATAACATCTATCTAGGAATAATTTTTTTACATCTTAAAAAGCAATGCATACACTTCAAGTCTTCAACCCACATTCAAAATAATATAGTTCAACAAAAATATAACATTCATCTAGAAATAAGTTCTTTACACTCCAAAAGAAATGCAAACACTTCAATCCAAATTCAAAATAACAAAGTTTAACAAAAATAAAATAACATAGTTTAATAAAAATATAATATCCTTGAATATTTTTCAAATGCTAAGTATCAATTTTGAAAGAATTTGAGCAAATAGTAGACTAATCCTGACTATGACCACGATTATAATCCATAGATTCTTTGTTGATGTCCAATTCATAACATCTTCCACAAGCTCATCCAATTTTATTTATGCAAGTTTTCTGCCAAAAAAAAAAAGTATTAGTAATTCCAAGGTTTGAAAGTTTCAATTTCCAATTATATCCCTTGTAAATTTTTATAATTACTCACTTTTCTTTCTAAATTTAAAATATATGTTAGATATAAAAGGTATTTGACAAATCTAAAATAAAATAAATATTTATTTGTTATACGAGTTAAACGGGTTGTGTTAAGTGGGTCATTTCGGGTTGACACAAATAAATTGGCGTGTCAAACGTGTCTATTGCGGGTTACACGAGTTGACCCGCTTATGACACGTTTCTTATCGTGTCGCTTTTGAGTCGACTCGTTTATGACCTAAACCCATTAAGGCCCAACCCTAACCCGAAAAAACCCATGTTAGGTTCGTGTCGTGTTCGCGGGTTGGGTCGAACATTGACACCCCTACTTAAAATCGACACAAATCTAGAGATAGAAAATCTCTAATCTATATATTCATCTTATTATCAGATTACTTTGGGCCTTTAAATAAGGTACTGGATTACATCAGATAAGGAAGGAAATAAAATCATAATTAAGATAGCAATCAAATCCCTTAAAATGGTCAAATTAAAATTCAAATCCCATAATCTGGACTAATGGAATCAATCAGCATTAATATAGCTTAAGGCAACACTAGATGGATCACAAACCTTGGATAAAAAGGGCTTAATGAGGACTCAGGCTTAGGCATAAGTGATGGGTTAGGCCTTTTTTTTCAAACAAAAAAATAATTATAAAATAATTACACCAGGTTGATTGTTTTACTTTATTTATTTATCTTTTTAATGGGCCAGGTTGGATGAGAAGCTTGATTTTTTTTTTTTTGGGGGGGGGGGGGGGGGGGAAGGTTTTGCCTTGCTGTTTTAAATCGGTTGGGTAAATTATTGGGTTAATTGAAACGGGCTGAAATTTTCCTGAATGGGTCAGGTAAACTTAAGGACCTAGTGATGGTGTCTCAAGTTTTAACAATTCTCTGGAACTGGATTGAGGGCTTGGCAGTGTCCAGCAAAGCAATCTGGTGACATTTCAGCAGCAACGCAATGTGTGTGGACCTTAAGCGATGGCAGTGGTATATTGGACTGTGGTAAGTTGAATCCCTGGTGAGTGGGGCTCTTGAATGGTGAGGGGGCTGTGGTTGTGGTTTGCAACCCATTGAGAGTGGGTTGTGGGCTTGATTTGCAGAATCATGCCTTATCTGCAATTTGGGATTGCGATGGTTGTTGGCTTTGGTGTGGGTAGTTGTTTTGAGATTGGGGATTGACGGTTGAGGGGTATTCTCTATGGCCCTTGATGCCTGAGTTCACCTTGGTTTAGTGATGGTGGGTGCTAGTTGGGTGCGTTTCGGGCTTGATGGGCTTGGGTCTAATAGGTTCAAATTAGGAGATGTTGGGGATTATTGATTTAGAGGAGGCATGGTTGATGCATTGATGTTTGCTCTAATACCACAAAAAGTGGAAAATAGAAGTGAGGGAAAAGAAAATAGTAATAGGACAAATTCTAGGCTTCACCACCTAAAATATCTGTGTGAAACCCTAGGATTTAGTACTTAATAGTGCTTGGAATCACCAACAAGCTAGAGATAGGAAATCTCTGATATATATTATTCATCTAATTCAGCACAACAATAGTCTTTACTCTTAGATTACATTAGATAATGAAGGGAAATCAAATCATAATTAAGATAGCAATATAATGCCCTAAAACCCTTAAAATAAAATTCAAATCCCATAATTTCAACTCCCATAATATGGACTAATATCAATTAACATTAATCAGGTGTTGGCACAACCAAATTTTACTGTACTGTAAGGCAAAAGGACCACATTCCAATGTTTACATGCATAATCTAATAGGAGTATATAATCACAAGCAACAAAAGGATGGGCAACATGGATGTGAAAATATTACTCAAGTCTAAACTTTTAAAGGTTACATAAAACAAGCCAGGTATAATGTCTTTTTTTTTTTTGATAGGTTAAGCCAGGTATAATGTCATTGCCTTGTTGGATAGAGAAAAGAGAGAGCCTCACAGACTAAAAAAAATGACTTAGGAGGGACAACATGTAAATTATACAACTTATAGATAAAGCACAAAACAGACATGCACTGCCCTCTGAGCTTATGACTCATCAACAATAAGAATGTTGTGAGTAATAATTGTCTTCTGAAGTGGACTCAAGAGATCAGATTCATATTACCCAAAACCAGGCACAAGAAAACCCAAAATCCTATTAATTAAAATAAATAGCAGTCTTCATCAAAATTGAGTGTTTCTCCACACAATAAGATATAAATAAAATCTATCACAACCTAAATATAAAAAAAGAAAAGAAGAATACAAAATGCACCAAGTAGAGATCCAAACAAGCACATTGCATGTAGTTGCTATTGTACATTGACATCTAAGATACATGTTTGTGTCAATATTATAAAATTAGCTTTGTGACAAACAATGGGGGTTCCATAATTGTGATGAAGATTCCCTAATCCATCGATCATTTCATGAAAAAGTAAATTCTTTATAAAAAGTCCTATAAAAGAAAATTCTTATACTTGGGGCACCCAAATCCGAAATCCGTATAAATCACTAGAAACCATTTACCCAACATTCATCTGAAATACAAAACATTTATAAAACCTTAGGATTCCTCACCTTTGTCGTGAAGAGGGCTTTGATGGATCTATATACAGCTGAATGCCAGACAAATATGGCACATAATACTGAACAACTGAGTCACTCCCATTCAACAAAAGGGGCACACCTGCTCCATATGCACTCCACTCCTTAAAGGACTCCCATAGATCACCAAGCACGAAGTACGGATTCAACACAGCTGGCTCACAAGTTCTCCATCCCCTCACGCTCGTCTAATTTTAACCCAAACAATGCCATTAATAAATATAAAACAATGAACTAGTAAAATTATTTTAAAAAAAAAAAAAAAACCTTCAACTAATTCCATTTTATGAACTTCAATTCTTAACATCAAATAACCCAATTTCTATAAAATTTAATCTGGCTCAATTGAGTCAGATGGCCACATCACTGTTGTTTACTAAATATTCCAAATGGGTCAAGGATTTAAAACTTTTTTTTGGATAGGTAAGTAACGTAAGTTACACACACACACCAATGCGTCATGAACCCACGGCTTCACCCTCCACCAGACACTTGCAAGGGGAGGAGGTTAGGTGCCAGTTGAGCTAGAGCTCATTGACAAGGCTTAAAAACTTCAATTAATTTGTTTTCTGGAATTCACTTCTTAAAATCAAATAAACCCAATTTCTATAACTCAGTCTAGCTCAATTGATTTAGATTGTACCATCTCTTCTGTTTGCTAATTAATCCCAATTAGGGTTTGAACATTTCAATCAAAGAGACAAAATGCAGGCAATATAAAATCCGGGTTTTAGTTACAAATCATAAAGTTCCAAACTTTCATAATTAAGAACCTACTAACAAGCCTATTTCCTCATTAATCCCAATTACAAGGGTTTAAAGTTTATACATTTTGACCAAAGTGCCAGAATGCAAACAATATAAAAATCTGAGTTTTACTCACAAATCATTAAGTTTCGAAATTGCATCAACAAGAACCTTATAACAAGTCCATTTCCTAATCAATCCAAATTACAAGGTTAATGTAGGCAATTTAAGAACTGGGTTTTGATTACAAACCATAAAGTTTCAAAATTTATTTAGGAACCTAACAATAAGCCTAATTTCACAACCATCACATCTCCCATTACCCAAAATCACACAAAAACCCTAAATAGCTAAGAAATTACCTTAGATAAATACTGGGCTGTGACCACCGGAGTAGTGTGTTCCAAGAACCGATCCAAATTCGTTTCACCGGAACAACTCAAACCCAAACTTGAATCCGGAACCGAACAATCTGATTTCGACAAAGACGAGGTCGTTGAAGAAGAAGAAGAAGAAGACGAAGACGAACAACAAGCACTCGTAACCATCGTCATCGTCGACGACGAAGCCCTCTGCTGCTGCTGCTGCTGTTGCTGTTGCTGTTCTTGTCGCTGTTGCAGTTGTTGTCGTCGCACGTGCGGCGGATTGTAAAACCGGTTCTCTCCGCGGTTACGAGAAACCGACACACCGGAGGCTGACATTATTGTTGTCGGACGAGGAGAACAACGGCGTCGTTTTTACGTAAAGTACTTTCAAATTATTTTTAGAAAGTTAGGGTTATTTCGAAAATTAAAATTGTTTTTTTTTTTTTATTAAAGGAAAATAAAAAAGGGAAGCGGCGATTTGAGAATAGAGAGAGTTCAGAGACACAAAAGGCAGTGTGTGTTTTTGTGTGAAAATTCAATTGTGACTTTTCTTTTTTTGGTGTGCTTTGATATTTTGTTTGTATTTTTTTTTTATATTTTAATATTTCGAGAGAGATCTATGTCGGGATGACGAAATTGCCCCTTTACTGGGTATTTTTCAGTTTTGGAGTTTGGTAATTATGAGAGAAAAGGACTGTTGGACTGGGAGGGTCAGGACTTGGGAGTGAGGGGTAGTTCGTTTTATTCTGGGAATCTTTACGAGTTTAAACTTTTCAACTACTTTTATGCGTCGGTCGGTTTCAGATTCTCGAGCTCGGAGTCAGATCTTCCATCTCATTTTTCTTGTTTCACTTTATACTTCATTAATAAAAATTTGTTACGTATTAATATAATTAATTAAAAACTATTATTAATTAATAATGATAATATTAATAAGCCAATAATAATAATATTTAATTAATTATGTTAACATGTAGCAAGTTTTTATTGGTAAAATATAGTGTGAAGCAGGAAAAGTAGGACAAAAGATTTGGATTAGTTTTCTACTACTGCTACTACTCACTACTGCTCTACTAGGTCTGTTTTTGTTTTGGAATAAGAATTACAGGATACGTTATATTACCAAAATAAAATTAAAAAAATTTGAGTGGCACCTTAAAATTTTTCCGTTAAGAAATTTAAATTATACAAAATTTAATATAAAAAAAGAATTTCATATATTGACAACAATAACAAAAAACACGTAAATATATAAAGTCTTACCATTGTCTATTATGAATTTTTTTATTTATTTTGAAATTATTATATTATAGTTTCATTATCAATATTGCAAGTTACATCTTTTTCAAAATTTTAGTTGAATAAAATTTTTCTTGGATTTTTTTTGTAAGGACCTAATATATTGTTAAGGGGACCAAAGTTTAAGAACAAAATTTGGTTACAAGCTTAGTTGTAGCCTAAAATTACAACTCTTACTAAACAAATTAACGTATTTTGAAAATCTAACTTACTATTGAATCTATAAACTTATTTTTTATGCATAATTTTAGATTACAGAAACTCGAAATTTAAACATTTAATTGATGATGTAGCTATTGATTTTTTTATCTTTTTAAAATTTTGCAATTTTGCAAGTATGGAGGATATAAAAAGAAAATGTAGTCTAATGGTTGATTTGTCAAAATTCATATCCAACAAAAAAATTATTAAGTGGATTTATAACCTTACTCTACAACAAAGTTTGTTGCTTAACTTCTGCCTCAAAAAAAAAAAAAAAGTTTATTGCTTAACTTTGTCCAAAGTTTAATTATGTTTAGTTTGAAAAAATTTAGGATGGTCACAAATATTTTTTTAAGGATAAAAAAATCATAAAACTTTTTAATTTTATATATAATAATTATTATTTTTTCCATGTTAGGGTGGCTTGACGTGGATCCATTATTTTTTGTATGACTGATGAATAATTGAATGAGATTAAATTCTATAAGGACATGGTGTAAAACTAATGTTTTACCCTCCAATCCCAACATGCCACATCATCTTACCACATATTTAAGAATAAATACAATCACACTCAATCAATTCTAATACCCATTGTAGGGTCACAATTTGCAGCCCAAAACCAAAATGTATGGAGTCTTGGCCCAATGAGCTTGTAAGGACACGATTCGCGACGGACCGTAACAGTATCGGGTTCGCGCCACGTAAAAGGCCCAGACAATATGATTTGTAGAGCGTGGGTTTAAAAGGTTAGGCCTTGATCGCCAGGCGGTGGGTTTTTCGTGGTATTCGTGCGTGTCTAGGTTATCTTCACCGATGGAGTCTTTCTCCTGGAGGTGGGCTGGGAGGCTCTGGTTTTTGGCCATTTTTCCCAGCCCCCCTGGTTGGTGCGCCTTCCTTTTTATTATATAGTCCGTCTTGGCTGATCCTGACCCTCCACTTGTAGGTCAGGCAGGAGCTTATTTCTGTATCCATCCCATCAACCGTCCCGTCTAACTTTCTATTAGTTGCATGGATCGAAGTTTACACCGTCCAAACGTCTTTTCTCATTAATCAGTTCTGGGTATTGGCAGGTGCATTTACTGAAGAGGGGACGCATTTTCCTTGGTCCAATTTCACACCCTGCTTCCCTATGGGCCCCATTCCGTTCACATCCCCTTGAGGGGGCTGTTTGGGGATTGCCTCCACCATGATGTTGGTCTTCCCATTGAAGCTCTGGAATGCCGAGGACAGGGTAAGTTCTCAGCCGTTCCCCTTGCTACCCCGGCCATTGATCATTCGTCCTCGGCAAGATACCTCCTTGGCACGGGCCCTGGGCCCAGATAGAGTTTGGGCCGGATTGCAGACCTCTCGGACCCACAGAGCCCAATAAAATAAATTTGTAGAGAATAGGTTAAAAAATTAGGTTCTAATAAGTTGAATAACGACTAGTATTGAATTGCATAACGATCAAACACAAATAAAAGATGATGATATCAATAGACTTTCAGTCCGAGGAGGTTAAACCTGTATATAATGATCATTCTTGGATATCAGAATAATTTAGATTGCTATAATATATTTTCTCTCCCCTTTTCGATCCCCTTCTCATGGAGGGTCTCTCACATTATATAGCTCATTTTGGGTCATCTTGATCCTACACTTATTGATCATCTGAGTTCCTACTTGAGTGCCCGTCCCATCAGGCACCCCTTTTTGCCTTTTGTGAGTTGTGGTAGCCAAGACAGCACTATTTAGAGGTCTTCTCCACATAAATGCAGCCAGAAAAGTAACTGTAATGCATTT
The DNA here is from genome assembly GCF_001633185.2 of Quercus lobata. Taxonomy (NCBI): domain Eukaryota; kingdom Viridiplantae; phylum Streptophyta; class Magnoliopsida; order Fagales; family Fagaceae; genus Quercus; species Quercus lobata. Next base: position 11,165,653 of record NC_044909.1, on the reverse strand, counting down.
AATATGGTGGTAGCAGTTTTTCCTTAGATGTTTTAAGTTTCCTTCTTTCTCGTATGTTCATGAGGCACATTCCTATCGCTAGAACCTTTTGGAGGGTCACTCTAATTGCTAGAGTACATACTTGAGCTACATTCGTTGTATTCGAGGAGGTATTCCTCCTCGGATCATCTTCCATTCATTCCCTGCTTATGAAACTTTAACTGGGAATCCCTTGACAACTATTTGCCCCTCATCGAACTTATTAATGTCCTGGATGAAGCCCAAAGCCCAATATATGATCTTGGGCCTTTACCCCTACAATAGCCCCTCAAAATTTCGGTTTTTCCCTCTTATCCGAGGAGGAAATGCGGGGTTTTGATTTTTAAGGGATAAGACCCACTAATTCTTTGATTCACACGTGTGGGAATGCGGTTTTACGCGCCTCATAATTGTCACTGATGCTTCGTAGCCCACGAGGCATCATTAATTACTCCAGGTGGCTTTATGTCTCCCGCATCCAACGGTGAGGCGCTAATCCAATGGTTGACATTTTTCCGAGAATTTTGAGCGGGAGTATTCCCACTTATTCTCTCCCTCTATATAAAGCCTTGAGGGAAATTATTTTCCTCTTTTCTTCAAAACCTTCAAGTGCTCTAGAGAACTCCAGCGCCCTGTCTTACAAAACACTCTAAATTCCTGAGTCTCCATAGCTATTTCTTGTAAGAAGTCTTTGCGAATCTTTCTAAAAGTTTCAGAGATTTAGCATACTTGTTCCCGTAAGTCTTTCATTTTTTGATATTCTTCTTTTTTCTTCTCGACCTTCTTCCTCAGTCTTTTTCTTTTTAGAAACCTTTCTTTACGTCATTTCTGGTCACTTAGATGGGTAGGTTCAAGCACCTAGTAGATTCGCTGGCCGGTATGGAGGGTTTTAGGGCCAGATACCATATCCCATAAGGAGTGGGTTTAGAATATTGTCCTTCGGACCGAATACTCACTGACAGAGAGACAGGTCAAGTCGTCATTCCCATGATTGCTTTCATAGAGGGAGGAATGACACTTCCTATGGATAGGATAACCAGGGATTATTTGCTTAACCATAAATTGACCCCCCACCAGTACACCGCCAATATTTTCCGAGTTTTAGGGTGTGTAGATGCTCTAAACGACCAGATGAACCTCAGCCTCACATGGCACGACGTTGCTCATTTGTACGAGTGCCACTCCCTTTCCGGGGGATATT